>NC_137454.1:372537571-372898032 GCF_964235325.1 Thermobia domestica
TTCTCATTAAATTCAAAACTCCATACGAGATATACATATAGTGCATGCCGACGAAAATTATAACTGTAATACATATACAATAACGATGATACTAATCCACTTCTACATATTTCTTCTCTTTCCAGGAATACTTCACAAGTCCAGCCGCGTCCGTAAAAACAAAGATGTTGAAAAAATTGTGTTGATATTAACAAAACAATAATAACTACTAGATAGTTAATGGTTACAATAGTAAGATAGCGTTAACGGTATATATGTATTAGCCCACTCTATGGACACATTCGGAGTTAGTGAAATCTGACGACTTGGACATGACTCGGTGGGATGCAAACTTCAACCCATCCAACGATCTCTACAAGGTAACTATAATCTCAGATAACAACAAGTTCCAATAAATATTAGTAATATGTATTGTAAATCATGAAAATAAGAAACTGAAGCCGAAGGGTGTACATTAGTTCCATTATTTTCACTTGTAGTTGGAGGACGGGATGGCGGCAAACTAGCACTTCTAAAAATTTTAGGATTTCGACGTAACATGGGGCATCTCTTATAAATTTTAAATAACACAAAAAACTGCTAACAACAATAACAAAATTTCCAACAATGTGAACACTAATCCACAACACATTCCTGATCCAAAGACATAGACTCAGCTCTAGCGCCTTTCAAACAAAGAGTACACAAATAAATCCTTGTTTATGTATTAAGTAACCTATAGATAGTGTCAAAATAATATTCCAAACCACCAGAAAAATAGGAATAAAATTGTTTATATAATAAATAGGTGTAAAGGAGACCACAGTTTCAACAAAATAGCTATACAAATTTAGATGAGGTACAGAATAGTGCCAATTGAGATTTAAAAAGTTCGAGGTATTAAAGACTTCATGAGTTTTAAATTTCTGATTAAGATGCGCAGAACTATTAGCTGACAAGAAAGCCGGAAATTAATCACAAGGCAATTTAATCACTTATCGATCCATAGTTATCTTTATCTGTAATGTCTATGAGTTTAGTATTAGTTCCAGTCAGTAGTTGAACATTAGAAGCCGGATGAGTTAACACATAAGTATGTGGTTGTAATTCCAGCTATCGGCTTTGAGAATTGTCATGACAAATATAAGAGGAAACTATATCATACGCAGTTATACCAAAATATCCTTTATATAAACATTGCGCTAACTGGGAAGATACAGAAACATGAGATGGAATTTTAGATAAGGGTGAAACTTGCAAATTACATGACAAAAGGTCTGACCCAGTAATCGCTGGGCAAAGATATGAAGCTGAAAAAATAACATAACTGGGTGAAATATTAATTGAAGATGTTGGATTGTGATAACCAAAGGAATACTTTAACTGAAAATAATTCAAATTGCCCATCTTGTTCTCTAAGTGCCACTTTAAAATGCACGAAAAAGTAATTATCAGAAATAGTGCACGATAGTGATTTCAAAGCATAATATATATCAATATCTTCAGCAAGAGTAGCCAAAATCATATATTGTTTAGATATAGACTCCTATACAGTCACGAACATTAGAAAGTGGAGGTTGGATATAAGAAATGATAGTTTTTTAAAAGTAGCAGCATAGTTTCACTTTATGTGTGTTACTTGGACAACCAACACTGACCTCAAATACATGCCTGTAAACATAACATGCCAGTATATTTCCTCCACTTGGAGGAAAAATTATTACTATCTGAGAGCATCACTTAGAGAAACAACCACGAGATAAATCTGCAGAAATTCCATTCACCTTAAGTTCAAAGAGATAGGAATTAATGCAAAGGAAACGAAAAAAAAATAATACGCATTATGCAGAGACCGAAAAAGTATGTAAAGCTAAACAAAATGAGAAAAAGAAGGGAAGAGGGAAAGGAAAGAGCAAAAGACATGGAAATAAATTAAATGTTAACACTTAAGGATAAATAGTCACCGTCTTTCCCTCTGCCTTGTCTTGGTCTTCTCCCTTCAAAGGATAAATCTCTTTTTTCAGTATCAAACGCGAACATCATTGATAGTGTTTAATTCCTTGAAAAATGTAACTCAGTTGAGTCTGAGACTCGAACATAGAATAATTAGAACGACAGTCGCACACGCTACCACTTATCTACACAGGCTCTGTCAACTGCGTTGTAAATCACCCATTACACGCATTTTTATCAAACGTGTTAAATCAGCCATTGTCGGTGAGTTACCCCAGTTACACTTGAAGTTTGAATTTTATTTACGGCCTTTAGCCATCTACGGCAACAGGCCCCATGTTATTCATTAAAAGCATTTATTTGTTTCTGTAGATTATAATCAAGAATAAATTAACGTATTATGAATTAATATCTCGGGTGCACCAACAGACAGACACACACACACATACACATACATTGTATATATATATATTATATATATAATAATATATATATATAATATATATATATATATATATATATATTATATATATATATTATTGATTAAGGATTAAATGGATTATGTCGTAAATTTACGAAAACAGGTCTTGAAGGAGGTCGTCGCAACAGTAATGACATCTCGTAGCTTGTTATAAAACACACGCAATATAAATAAAGCTTCAAAACCAAGTTCTGCCGGGCTAAGTCGGTAGGATGTCTGGTTCTTGAGTGGAGCAACGCAGGTTCAAATCTCGGCTGCTTCACTTTGTTTTTTCTTTCTCTCAAAATGCATTCCATATATGTTTGTATTTGTCACAAATAATTGCTTTATTGCATTTTTTGTTGATTATCTGAATTTAGTGGGGGTTAAGTAAAGTCAGGAAAGTTAAGATAAATATATGACTGCTTTATACGTGTGTGCAGTCCAGAGATGGAGTCAGAAAGTGGGTCAATTGGGATAAGGTTTGTAAGTGGGTCGTGGGTCAACAGGATGTGATTCAACACGACACACAACCCACTGTAACTCACTCTGACCCGACAACCCATTCTGACCCACGCTGACCCACTGATCCACTCTGACTCACCAACCCATTCTGCTCAGTGCATTGTAGACACCTTCTTCTGAGCCCTGGTGAATTTGTCTATCTTTTCCTTTCAAGGCCTCCCTTTTCCTTGTTTCGGTGATGGAGATGCCAAAGAGAAGCAAAGAACGTCCAATTCAGCATCTGGGACTGCAGACCGCCATGCCCAATAATAGTAATCGTCAGGCTGGCCGGGCAGCTCATCGTTTTCTTCTTGTTCACCTCAACCATAGGTTGGTAGGCAACATGGAAATTTTAAAACTTCTCTCTCCATTGGGAGAGTGTTTTATACTTTGATAAGGTATCTTCTTCGTAAGTGCATCTAAATAGTCTATCCTTGCTCTTCCTCTTCCTGGTTTCCTTCTGACTTTCTCTCTATCCAATCAGAGTGCTGAAGCATGCTGTTTCTTCTTTTTTCTATTATCTTCATGATCTATCGTCCTTCATTGGTTTTCTTTAGTACGTCTTCATTCCTTTTCCTTTCGGGCCATGATATGCGCAGCATTCTGCGCCAACACCACATTTCAAATGCTTCGAGCTTGGATAGTTCAGCTTTTCCGTAAAGCGCCAAACTCCATACTACGGTCTTAATAAATCGTTTACGAACGTCCAATACACATTTCTTCATGTTAGCAGTTCTATTTTACTGTTGAATGACAACTTATTCTGCGCTATTCTGGAACTTACGTCCTTTTCACTTCTTCCGTCCGAGGATATTAGACTTCCTAAATAGGGGAACGTCGTAAAGTCTTCGATTTTCTCTCCATTTTGCCATACTTTTGCTACTTCCTGTCCTGCTCTTGTGCACTTTCTCACTTTGGTTTTCTTCTTATTTATCTTTTTTTCAGTCGGTCATTCAAGTTTGAAAGTGCTTTCTGCAAGTCCTTTTCGTTCTTTGCTATCAGTGCTACGTCATCAGCAAATCTTATTGTGCTGGAAACCTGGTCATTTACTTTTACGCCTTTCTCGTTTTTATCAAAGAATTCTTTCATAGTCTCTTCTATATAGACGTTGAGCAGGAGAGGTAAAAGTCCACATACTTGCCTCACTCCGTTACTTATTTTTGCTTCCTTCTGATCTCTTCATATAAGAGACTTTTGTTTCTTGTAAAACTGATTCTGTCTCTGTATTCTTCTGTCTCTGTAATCCACTTTCAGATTCTTCAACACTCTGAACATGATATTCCAATCATAGCTGAACGTAGCTCCACGCAAGTTGACTGATCAGCTAGCCCCTTTGTAGTTTTTGGGCAGTGCAGCCTTCGGCGCTGTAAGCTAACGTTTGACCGGCTGACCGGCTGCTGCCTCGCAAAAAGCTCACCGAACAATCATTAGCTACTTGCACAAGTCTAGACTTTAGAAATAAGCATTGCCACTTAATATTATTCAGTTATTACTTGCATGTTAGCATGTTGGTGGTGCCTTGTTTTCTTATGATTCAGTTATGTGCTCCGGCTTTAATCGCAAAGAACGATCAGAGGATTAAGCGTTGTTCAAAAGTACTAATAAAATGTATGTGATTGCCTAATTACTGTTATAATCCGTGTACTTCCACGGAACCTTTTCTGCAGTCTTGTTTACCACGTGTCGGTGAAAAGTAAACATTGTTTTAATGAATATTATTGGTCTTCGGTCATTTTTATGCAATTAGTTCTTGCCAAGAACCAATTTCCCGATTATAGGTTAAGGTCCTCCTGATGTCTTGGTCGTCAGAGACGGATGAAGGTAAACGACGAAAGTGTCAAGTTGTAACGACCTGAGTCTCTTGCTAACCAAGCATTTACATCTTCACTTACGAGTGAATTGACTTTTCCCCCGTATACTATACCTGTGGATCCTCTGGGCGAAATATTGGTCGAGAGTAGTTAAATCATGCCAGCGCAGCGGTGCGATAGGTCAGGACCGCTCCCTTTGAGGAAAGAGGAATTGTGCTCAGGGTTTTGGTGTCCTTTTCACCCTCCGTTTACTGGCTTTCTAATAACCCATAGAAGAGCTCATTGCATTCCGCCAAACACGAAAGGCAAATGTTTAGATCATTGCTTACTGGAGACGTCCCGTCCTTAGTCAGTTTGAAGATGCTAATGATAGAAGAGCTGACCTAAGATCTGCGATATCTCCTAACTTATTATATATATATATATATATATATATATATATATATATATATATATATATATATATATATATATATAATAAGTTATGTATATAAACACTTCCACATGATACATTTTTATTACATACTCTTATTAATATCTTTGATATTACTGAACGTAGAGAAACTGCAGCTACACAAGAAAAGCTGTCAAAATTTAAATATATACACATTGAACAATAGAACAGAAAAGGAAATTTGTACTGTTAATGAAAGAACTGTACCTATCTTACATGATAAATCAAGTTTAATTGATCAAATGTATAGTTTCAACACAATCTTCCTTATCACCTACCCCTTTTCGAAACAAAATGGCATAGTTACAACTACGTATAAGTCTAAGTGTAAGATCTACACTGTATATCCAAGAATTAACGTCTTACAAAGCGAGCACTCAGTGATCACGTCGGGTTTTCCTAGAATAACTTCCTCCTTTTTCTAGCAGAGCTGAAAAATATTCAAATAATAATTTTAAATGTGTACAAACGTGTACAGAGTTTGTATTTACACTTCAAAAGGTACAACAATGAAATACGCTATGTGTCATAAATAACATTACTTCCGGAGAAGCCCTTTATCATCGAAAAGTCCCAGTTTTATTTGTACTGCGGCTAAAATAAGGCTTACTAAAATTAAGCTTCTGCCGGACTTCGAGTATTACCTGGTAAACATATTGTTTTCATTGTTCTTCATTGTTTGTGAACATTATTTCGCAAGTGGATATTCTTATGAACGTGTTGCAGGTGAATTTCGAAGGAAATATCCTGATATTGCAGTGCCTAGCAATTCAACCATTTCAAGATTAATCACCTGATTTAGAAAATGCGGATCCGTTGCATACAAGAACAGAATCGAGAGATTGCCCATTTTGACTAATGATAAACTGACTAATGCTAAAAATAGGATGTAGAGTTTGCCCTCTAGAAACTTGAGGAGACTGTCAGAGCACTTAGATTTTATACCAAGTTGTTCAGAGAGCGAAGAACAGGTTACGTTTCCGTGCATATTATATTCACAGTGTTTACGAATTGAAGGAGCCGGATAAAGATAAGCGCGTAGTGTACTGTACATTTTTTACTGATTTGTTGACAACCAGGAATTGTCGTTACCTATAGGTCGTGGGAACCTATCGAGTTTGACCGTTTTATTCGCTGATGAGGCGTGCTTTGACCTTAGTGGCTACGTGAAAAGTCAAAATACTCCAGATCGGTCAACTGAAAACCGAATAAGTTACATAAAACCCCTCTTTCACTCTTAGAGAATTGGAGTTTGCTATGCCATACCACGTCGTCGTAAAATAGAATCACTTTATTTTGAAACTACGATGGACATTGTTGTGTACCATTACACAGTTCTTGCGTTTCTTCACAAGGATGAGCATAATCGTTGGTTTCAATGGACCTGTGCCACGTGCCACATATCGAACGACACCATTCATTTCTTGCGCGATTGCCAACATATCATATTTAAAGAATTAGGGTCCCACGTTCACCTGATGCAAGGTACACTGAATTCTTCCTGTGGAGTACACCATTGTCAGTTTGTTAATGTAAGGCACCTAGTCTGTATGTCCACTAGTATTAATATGCGTTGGACAGTGAGATTTTTACTTAATTCTGCAAAAGCCACACTAGTCCTATGTATTTTCCATCCTTACAGCAAGAGTGTACCATTTGATATTATCCAATTCGTTCCGATAAAATTTTTGATGCCAGCAGAATATTTAGAAGTAACATCACAAAATTCGGTACTCACTGGATGAAGATATGCGTTTTCCTTCACGTTCCCAATATATATATATATATTGCCGGAAAACCCTCAATTCAATAAAACATTTAGCTTCCTTAACTTGAAATGTGTTTGATATATTAGGTTTAGAAACAAACAGTAGAAGTGTATTGAATAGTACCTGGCAGACTATCGAATAAGTGTATTGTTAGAAGGGAAGCACCCACTTAGGAATATTACCACTGAAACAATGAAGTGTCGGACTATGGAATAAGAGTGTCGATAGTTCAAACCTATTATCGAAACCTTATTCGATAGGGAAAGTATTTGATAGTGCTCATCACTACTTAGGTTCGACTTGATGCTACTCATATGCCCTGAAATTTTGGGCACTAACATTATATCGTGCTCAAAAGACTCACTATTTTTTTTAAACTACCTTATATACTACACCACTCATATTTAGGGCTGCTTACGATATAACAGTTAAAGTCATGCTGTTTCGAAAATGTGTCATAAAGGCAATGTGTTGTTGCGAAAGGAGTGTTTGTTTCTATTGGAAAAATTTTGTCCGTCTACCGGAGAAAACTAAACTGAGAAAAATAATTGTAGGTGGCGTGCTTAAAAAGGTTGGTTAAATGCATAATTCATGTAGTTTTTGGATTTAACGTACAGCAGACGTATAACTGAAAACGCATGTTTTATAATACTTTCTGAATAAGTGTTACATCTATACGTACTTTCCATATGAAACAATATAGGCAGACCGGATCTCATATACAAATGGAAGTATATAGCATATAGCTGAGGAATGTAACGTATGTATAGGCTATGTATGTGATATACAGAAAACTGTTAGATGTCAGACATGCTGCAACAGCAAGATGTAACGTCTAAGGGCAGTGCGTATGTAGCATACGGATAACGTATGCTCCACACTGATTTCTGTAGTAAGCAAGAGGATTCCGTATATTTGTGCAATATACCATGACCGGAGAAAGGATTTTTCTCAGTGTAGACCTAATAACAATGACTTACTTCCGTACATCATCACAACCACTCTTTACAGTACGCACTAATGACGTACGACTCTAACTTAAATCAAACACGACAATTCCTTATGATTATTATAATATCATAAACACACACACACATTCTCTCTCTCTCTCGCAAATTCTCTCGTATCTGAAATACATTCTATAACATTACTTCAAACTCTCATTAAAAATTATATTGGGTCTCTTCTCCTGAACCTAACTCATCCTCAATATTTACTTTGGTCTTTCCTCAATTCTTCCATGTTTCTTTTACCTTTTCCATGTTAATATAAGCTGTCTGGGTTCGGGTGTAGTTAAATTTACATTGAAGTTGCATCATACGGTTGTGACGTAATGTCATATGGTAATTAGTGCACTATGCACACAGAAATTTATTGATGAAAAAGTTATTTACTTACGTTACGAAACATCGCTGATCGAGCGTCTAGCGAAGGGGATTAGAAGTCCCGCAGGGCCAATTTTATTCTACCTTTGCCCCCATGATAATATCAAGTAACAATACGTCACATTCAGGTGGTGTAACTCCGATGTAAATCTAACCTCAGCCGTCTGGTTATAGTTTTCCGTCTTCTTGAAGTCATAATAACTATATAGAAGTCGCAGCTGTAATTAGCCAAGTCTACTATGTCGCTAAATTGTTATAATGTGAAATTGATTGTCAAGATGGCCTGTCCAAAATGGACGAATTGTTGGTTAAACGTAGACTTACTTTTACTGTTTAAAAATGTAAAATAGAGGGATAAACGGCGGCAAATATAATTATTCTTTTATAATTGTATTAAAGTAAAGTTGGTCTAAAGTAAAGATCATAAAAACTAAACTACTAATAAAGTGTGAGAGTAAATATTTCGTATACTTAACATGTTGGTTGCTATCTTGATCCCCAATATAAGCTGCCATCATCTGAATATTACCAAAAAAAAAAAAAAAAAGCACTCTCTTTCAAGTGTTACTGAAGTTTACAAGTGCTTTGAACACGAAATTAAAAATGAAGTGAAATCTTTAAGTTTTACGTCCCAAGCTTATGTCGGTTAGGCTAAAGGAGACGGTGATGATGAGAAATGAACGAAATGGTGGAATGAACGAAGTGGGAGGAATCGTTTCAACCCCGAGAAAATCCACGAGCAGTGTTTGTCCACCGCAAAGTCCACACTGTGCGAACTGGGATCGAACCAGGGACCCCAAGCACCGGAGGTGAATGCTCTACCACTGAAAAACAAAACTCTCTGCCCGCTGAATAGAGATGGTCACTCGGATTTTAAAGCGAAATTTGAGCCAGTGAGACGTAAGTTCGGAGGAAAGACGTATTGTACATTGAGTCTTTATAATCAAACTTAAATTGTATACTATAATCACGTTTTTAAGAACGGTAAAATTTTCCAACATCCGAGTTCATCTACAGTCACTTAAATACCTTTTTATATTGCGTGTTCTAAAAATCTCGCCCATGGACGACAGAGCGACATTTTTTAAGTCATAAAGGGATATCGCTATATACCCTCCGGGGCCTCCTTCAGCCGCCATTGGGAATCAAAATTTCCCTATTTGGCAACGTCGCAGCTTTGCTCTACGAATCCATCAAGAAATTACATCTACTGTTACACTAATAAGTAATACTAGTGTCAACTTCTAACGACTTTAACTGCCAATTCGAAAGAATCAATGTAACTATTTGATGAATTTGTAAATCTATTCTACGTTTCCTTATCTGCGATGTTGCTACATAGGGCAATTCGCGTCTCCAGGGGAGAACCCGAAAGATATACAAATATATATATTTTTTCGCTTTATTTTTACCTGCAGAATAGCATTCTGTGTTCCGTGGGTGCCATTTTTAGAATAGGAAATGCCCGAAGTGAATCGTCTGTCTGTGTACGTACGGATAGACAAATAGACGAACGAACGTTAAAAATTATCATATTTGAACCCTGAAATGTGGGCATTTATATGAATCTCGAATCCTGTATTTCACTCGTTCAGAACAATTCTTTTTTTCCTATGTTTGGAAGACGAAATGAAATCTTTCAGTGTAACGTCCCACGTTTATGTCCTTTAGAATAAACGAAACGATGATTAAGGCAAGGGAATAATGGTGGAAGGATTGATGGAATCAAAATGTTGGAGAAAACAGGAGTACCCTAAGGAAACCCAAGAACACGATGCTGTCCACCACAAACTTGCGTAAAAGGGATCGAACCAGGAACTTCCGTACCAGAGGTACGCGCTCTATTATACTAAGTCACGCGCGCTCTTTCACTTTCGAGCGATGATACGATTAAAAAAAGGCACCGCGGTTTCTTCTTGTAATCGTATCATCGCTCGAAACTAGGTTGAAGTGATGCTTCTAGTTTCACGACCCAGGACTATGCTCTTTAGACTAAAGGACACGGACATTAATGAAGTAAATGATTATAATATGTAGATATTGGATGGAATGAGAATGTAGAAGTTCCCGACAAAACTCATGGGCAAGATGTTGTTCCCCATAACTTTGCCTGAATGGGGATGGAAACTGATCACTCGCAACCGATCTGAAGCTCTACTACTGAGCCGCTCCCATTAGGTAGACTAGGGCCATGCTTAAAGCTAAATTTTTTAACGGCTCAAAATTTAAATACTAAAAAAATGACATTATTTCTGACTTAAAAACTAAGAAAAGAATCAAGAGAAAAATAAAGGATCTTGTGCGTTTGACAGAATCGCCATACACTTCGGAATTGTGCAGTAATAATTACAAAAAATTCTATATTCACGTTGAACCGACCCGAATCTACGAAGGAATGATACAGCTGTTTTATCTTCGTCTACCAAGCAAAGTCCCTAAATTAATTTTCATCGAACTTAAAAGTTCGTTAATGAATTCTCTGTCTCCCTGTGTGTGTGTGTGAGTGTTTTTCTGTCTCTGTTATTTGCGTTTTTTTTTTTTTTTTTAATGAGGCCGGCATTAATGAGAATTCGATAGAGCATCAAAAACTGAGAAAGGGGTGAAATTTTTCCCCTCACTCTTACCGTTCCCGAGACATTGTCCAAAAAATGGCCAATTTCCGGAGATTTAGTGAGCCATTTCTGGGGAACCGTAAGTGATAGAAACATGGTATTGGTGTTAGTCAATACCTAAGAGGATGGTGAATATTTTGGTATCAAATAGTATCCGGTGGCCACTGTCAAACTGGGTGGCCAGTTGGAAAGTTGCCACCAGTTACTATTGGTCAAAAAGTTCTAATTTCGGTAGATTTAAGGAGCCATATCTCAGGAACCGTAGAGCTCATCCGTGGCTAAGCGGTTTGCGTACGCGCCTTTGGCGTGGCATACCCGGGTTCGATTCCAGGTGGGAGCTCATGTGGTTCGGGTTCCACGTTAATCAATAGGTACCGTCTCATATACCTTTGCTGCTGAAAGGGGTGTTAAATTCAAAATCAACTCAACTCGGGGACAGTAAATCATTGAGAGATGATTTTTCGCGAATTATTGCGAGAAACAGAAGAAGGTACCGATAAAAAGATTCACTTTTACAAGTAGGAACAATGACAGTTATCGTTCCCACTCCGTCTACATTCTCTTTATGTTTGACCTGGCAATGCTCTTGGAGCATTCTCAACTGGTTTAACTTAGGAACAAGGAATTTGAGAAAAAGGAACGAAAGGAGGCGATGGAATTGTAAACGGCGCTGATGTCAAAAGTGTTCAGAAACTATTGAATGCGACCATAAAACTCGCGCCGAAGTCTTCAATACCTTCTCTATCTCCTCCCCCTAAATCGAAGATAAAGTATTACAATAGTCCCTGATTATAATATGTGCTGTTCAATCTCTAAAGTCTTTAGTTTCAATAAGCAAAGCCTCATTTGTCTATGTATTCTTTTAAAAGGAAGCAAACTGGTACAGTAAGCATCCTTTCTAAGTAAAGTTAGACATGTAAAAGTATAGAGGCATATATATATATATATATATATATATATATATATATATATATATATATATATATATATATATATATATATATATATATACACTGAGAAAAATGCATAATCCAGTCGGCATGTAAATGCTGTTTTTAACAGGTTACGCGCGTCACCACATTAAGTAATGTTGTTTCATCCGTAGTACGATCTACACCACCGTCCAGCGAAAATTTTGTATTGTGGGACCACCATTTTAAATCTAGAATTAACGCCATACCCATTCCGACGGTGGTAACTTACGTATATAATGTTGTTACCACCTTTCTACGGCTGTACCCTCTTGGTTCTTTCTAAATCTGTGAGTCCCTACCTTACGATAGAAATAGTTTTTAACACGAAATCCATCATGTGAATAAAATTATCCAATCACAGCGAGTCTAGTTCGACGTCGAACTCCAGAGTTGACATGGTGTTCCCACCTGCTGTACTTTTATACATGAAATTACATTACTTAAGGAGCGCACCCGCGTAAATACGATGTATCCATACAGAAATCCTAGTCCTTTTTTTCTCAGTGTATATATATATATATATATATATATATATATATATATATATATATATATATATATATATATATATATATATATATATATATATATATAATAACAGACTTCAAGGAAGAGAAACAGAAAATATTTTATCTTTCTCTGTCTTTTATCTCGGTTGCCATTCTGATGGATGTTCCTGTGCATCTTATGAGCATTTCATGGTCAGTTTGGATGATTACCAATTTCAAGGAATCAGCGTAAACTCAGAAAGGAGATGAGTGCACCTGCTTTCGTCTTTTGACTTCCCTTGGCTGAAGGTGAACAAGTACCAAACATATTATTACTACAATAAGAGAGAAACAAGTAAGTGAGTATGATTTTCTTTTATTTTGTAAAATACATAATTCACTCAAAAGAAAAATACAACTTCTCTTTTTAAACTGCAGTGCAGGCGAGCAGTTTCGAAACTTTACAATGCCCGCAGCTAACACCTGAGGCCTCTCCACTACAAATAGTACACAAATGCATAACTCCCAATTGTTTTGTTCACTATAACATTTGAATGGCGATCAAAATTTCAAAGATACGCTTTCTTAGTTTTTGTTGAGAAAATAAGTTCAGATCCATTTAATGAGGGTCAGATCCAGAACTTTATTGAGCGGAAGGGGAAGGAAGTAGATTCGTAGATAATTTTGGTTAATTTTCCAATGTCTACATGTGGCGTGATGTTCTCTTTCTACAACTAAGTTCGATTTCGAATATCATCTTTCTAGTTCCATTATCCAACAAAATTTGGTATCTATTACATAGAAATGAAAATAATATTGTATCTGATCGCATAACAGAAAAACGCATGAATTGTTTGAATATTTTTTTTTTTTAGGTAGAGTTATCACCTACGTCGAACTAGCCTTTGATCGAGTTACTTTGATTAAAATTATGAAACTCAACCTTTTGAAATTGATACAATAGCAACTAGATACGGTAGAAGGTGAAAGAGGGAGAGAAGAAGAAATTTAACTAAAAGAATCGGAATGAATAGTTCTCTTTATTATTTTTGTTCCTTGTGATTAGGGGAGCCATTATTAATAAAAATGATAGTACAAAGTTTCTGAGGTATTGGTAGACAGTATCCTACGCAGTCATATAATTATTGGGGATTTGTTTTAATTTGTTTTACGGAAGTTAGTAAAAGAACCTGATTTAGCAAAAAAATATTTAGTTTTTAATTTTATTCACACATAATGAATTATTAAGATATACAAAAAATGAGAGAACATTAATAAAATATAAATTCTGGTCACCAAACTGATTTCGCAAGGAGACCTAACTCTCTTTGCTCAGTTTTTTTTTTTTTTTTTTTTAGCTAAGTTTTACAAATAGGAAATGATCTTACATGAGTGTGTGGAGTCCTCTCACCCACATGGCTGATCAACTTCTCCATTTGTTATGGCGGTCTCTGTTCCACCCCTTCGCCAGCTGGATCCTCCTTATATTCCCAACTTTATTACGCTTTAAATAATTAAAAGATCTTGTTTATTTGTTAATCTTGTCCCTTAGGCCAAGTTATTCTAACAAAAACATTTTAATATTTCGTATTCTTAAAATTCACTTAAGCACAAATTATCTTATCCATTTTTTTTTCAAAAATCTGTTTCCCAACACACTTGATGAGTCGTAGTCGTGAGGAACGATGAGATAAATTCATCGGAGTACTTGTTCTATTTCCTGACTGGCTATTAAAGAAGCCAAACGGAGTTGACATTGGATAATTTATCCCGTCAATTATGTCAGGGGCGATGAATGGAATACTGAAGTAGCTCGACAATAATTCCTAATAGATGGTCTAAGATTCCCTCATGGATTATTTCTGCTGCGTTGAACTCTCAGCTTTACAAGATCTGTATGGCCAGAAACAGCTTCTGCCTCTAATAAAATTTAGATGCTTCTGTCGAAGATTTCACTTTCTATTCACGACTACTCACTTGAGAATTGTTTCTTATAATTTTGTTAAGAATTGAGTTGTGTTGATTTTGAGTTTAACGTCCCTTTCAGCAGCAAGGCTATAAGAGACGGGCCCTACTGATTAACGTGGAATCCGCACCACATGAGCTACCACCCGGAAACAGACCCGGGTCTTCCACGCAAAGGCGCGTACGCTAACCTCATTGAAGGGGACACTGAACTTTACCTCACTCAGTTGGTTGTCAGAAAGGATTTTTCCTTGTTGTTGTTGTTGTTATTTTTTTTTTTTTTTATTAAAGGCTGAAACTCAACTCCTGCATAACAGCCTGTAGAGGACCAAGACCAAATAGCCGTCTTCCGGCAAGTGATGGCTTCAAATGGAAACCCAGGGAAAAAGTCTCCCAGAGACGTTTTCCGACCGTCCTCAATCTGGCTTACCAGTATTTTAGCAATACTACAGGGTGAGCACAGAAACAGTATCTGATTTTAAAGTGCCATATAATTAACATTTAATTGAATATTTACATGAAATTTTGTACAGAGCTCAGTAAACTCAAAGTATTTTCCCATCTATCTTTTCAGAATCCTAGTTCTGACCAGGGCAGCTAGAGGGCAATAACATCGAAAATGGCGTTCACCCCACAGCAACGAAGCTGGTGCGGTTTACAATTTGCTAAACAAGCAGTTTTGTGAGAGTGCAGCGTGATTTCAAACGACAATTTAATGCTGAACCACCCACACTTAAATCCATTGTGAAGTGGCATAGAACGTTTATTGAGACGGGGTGCATTTGTGATCAAGAAAGGACATTCAGGGCGACGTTCAGTCTCCGAGGAAACTGTGGAGCGCGTAGGAGCAGCCTTCGTACACAGACCACAGAAGTCTACACGTAAAGCTAGCAGAGAGTTGCAGATGCCACAAACAACAGTAAGCAAGATCTTACGCAAGCGTTTGCGGTGTTACCCGTACCGACTGCAGTTGGTTCAGAAGTTATACCTACAAGACAAGGTAAAGAACCGTGAGTTCTGTGAGACTATGGAAAATTTCATTGAGGACGATGAAAACTTTCTGACGAAAATCATTTTCAGCGATGAGACGACATTTCACTTAAGTGGAAAGGTGAATAGACACAATGTAAGGATATGGGGAACCCAGAATCCTCATGCAACTGTAAATGTGGAACGTGACTCACCGAAAATCAATGTTTTTGTGCAGTATCAGAGCGTCGGGTGCACGGTCCGTTCTTCTTTCAGGAACAAACAATTACAGGTGAAAGTTACTTAACATTGCTACCTAACTGGTTGATTCCGCAACTTAGTAATGCAGAGATTGACGACTTCGTTCTACAACAAGATGGAGCGCCGCCACACTGGCATCGTGCTGTACGCATGTTTCTAAACGAGAACCTAGCAAAGCGATGGATAGGGCGCTCTAGAGTCAATGATCAAGTTCTTTGCAAGTGGCCTCCAAGATCACCTGACCTCACTGTTTGTGACTTCTTTCTGTGGGGATTTGTGAAAGACAAAGTGTATGCACCTCCACTACCCGCAACTCTCCAAAAACGCATCAGTGATGCTGTCAACTCCATCACACCGGATGTGCTTCACAATGTGTGGTTGGAGTTAGATTACCGCCCGCGTTACAGGTGGCGCGCACATCGAGATTTTGTGATTTCAATTATTGCTACGAAAACCTTTTGAGTTTATGCATCACTGTTCAAAATTTCAGCAAAATATTCCTCCGCATATTAAATTTACACTAATTTGAAACATGGGACTGCTTCTGTGCTCACCCTGTATTTTCAAAACCCTCAAACTCCAGTTGGAAAAAAAATGTACTGAAATCATAATTGCTTATCACACTCATGCTTTGGGGAGCTATGTCACGAGAATAGGGATGGCCACATTTTCCGGAAAAACGGAAAACGGAAAATATTTTTTCCGGACACCGGAAAATTGAAAACGGAAAACAGAAAATTTTCCGGAAAATCGGAAAACGGAAAATTTTCCGGAAAATCGGAAGGCGGAAAATTTTCCGGAAAAACGGAAACGGAAAATTTTCCGGAAAAACGGAAACGGAAAATTTTCCGGAAAATCGGAAACGGAAAATTTTCCGGAAAAACGGAAACGGAAAATTTTCCGGAAAATCGGAAACGGAAAATTTTCCGGAAAATCGGAAGGCGGAAAATTTTCCGGAAAAACGGAAACGGAAAATTTTCCGGAAAAACGGAAACGGAAAATTTTCCGGAAAATCGGAAGGCGGAAAATTTTCCGGAAAAACGGAAATGGAAATTTTGTTATGTGTACCTCTTGAAGTTGAGCACTTTCTGTACTTATTGGTGGCATCTTTTACTTTCCCTTTCTGTATATATGCACCTCTAAGGCGCACACAAGTGATTAAAAAAAAAAAAACTGACTCGAGTAAAGCCTCTCTTTACAATGCATTAGGTAGAAAGTTCATTAAATATGAAAGAAATTGGTTGCATAAAATATTAATAAATAGATCAAAGTAAATATTATACGTTATACACGATTGATGTAAAACAATGATTGAAATTAACAATAAAGCATAATAAAGCATAATTTGGAAAAAAATAAAGCATAATGTGGGTTGCTCTACTTATTATTCTACATTCATGTTTTGTTACTAAATTGTGAACTCCTAATGCAATCAAAGTGTTTTATTATTATTATTATTATTATTATTATTATTATTATTATTATTATTATTATTATTATTATTATTATTATTATTATTATTATTATTATTATTTCATAAACGTAGATGATAATCTAGGTGCTGCTACTTCTATATCTCAGATTATCGCTTCACCTGGCGCACGCTCAAATGCATCTAAAGTAACAGAAAGATCCCAGAAAAAATGTTTTACAAATAAGGGAACATAGTAGTACGTAAGAAACAGAAAAGAATTCTGTCTGATCTCAGAGACCCTAAACCTTGTTCTTCCGCAAGACCAGAGGTACTTGATAGTAAAATAAGTAATACGGTACCAAAGGATTCTTCTTCCTTTGTCTTTCGTTAAAGCAATTCGGTTTCTTGAATTTATGAATGAAGTAGAACCAAGTTACCACTCACCATCCAATACGTAACTCGCCGTATTGAGGCCTTGTTTTCTAAGGAGAAGTGTGGCTGCGGAATCGATTGATTTGACAACAGATAGCTGGGCTTCGCAGGCTACGGAAAGTTATATTACAATCACAACCCACTATATGCTTTCATCTAAGTTCAATAAGTTCAGTCCTTCAAATAATTGAAATAGAAGTGAGGCACACAAGGGTAAACCTAACTCAGCACTTAGCCCATGTTGCAGAGTAGTGGAATATTTTAGATAAAATACATGCAATTGTCTATGACAATGCTAGTAATATCACAAGTGCGGTACGAGAACTTCCGTATGCAAGCATATGTTGTTTTGCTCAGACCCTAAACTCTCTATAATTAAGGGACTTGCAATAGAGAAAATCGAGAAAATGTTAAGTGTTGTTAGTCGGATTGTTTCCCACTTTAAATATAGTACGTTGGCAACGTCAGAACTGGGAAAACAGTAAAGGTTATTAGGATTGGAAGTACATTTCCTTATACAGCAAGTTAAAACTCGGTGGAACAGCATACATGAAGTGCTTGAGAGATTGATAGAACAAAGAAGAGCTCTTAACAATGAATTATCAGATAGAAATGTAACAAAGACGTCAGATTGCAAGAAATTTAACCCTTTAAGGATGTCCAAAATTTTAGACTTTCACTCAAACAGCTACTGCTTCCTTACTATTTATCGTAGGATCATGGTTCATACCTCGTTTTTCTCACGATAGAGCATACTTACCAACGGTACCACGTGTCGGTATCATAAACCTTAACCGGAAAATCGAAAAAAAAACGGATTTTTTCTGAAAAAATTACCCCTTCGTAACACTTGCGCCCCTCGGGCCCGTCCCCGGTTTCACGTAGGGATCTAAAAAAATTTATAAATACCCAAAGGTAGGTCTACACATAATCCTTATGCAAGTTTCAATCTGATATCTTGAAAACTAAAGGCGTGAAAAAGTTTTGAAATTTGCCTTAAGAAAAAAGTCACGTCCCTTCGCAACACTTGGCGCCGCCAAGTTGACTATCCGGTTCCAAAACGCATCTGCGGTGTTCTTTGGTCCATCCTTGACTTGAAAAATAAAAAAAAAATCCCGGCTTAAATACCTGTTATAGAACCTAAATAAGCGGTCAAAGACAATAGTACGCCATGGTATATAAATATACCAGAACTCTTTAAAAGGTTAAACTTCCTACAGACTAGGGATGACTACATTTTTAGGGAAAACGGAATATAATTCTTCCGGAAACTGGAAAATTAGAAAGACGGAAACTTTTCCGGAAAAACTGAAACGGAAAATTTTCCGGAAAATCGGAAGACGGAAAATTTTTCGGAAAATCGGAAACGGAAAATTTTCCGGAAAAACGGAAACGGAAAATTTTCCGGAAAATCGGAAAACGGAAAATTTTCCGGAAAATCGGAAAACGGAAAATTTTCCGGAAAAACGGAAACGGAAAATTTTCCGGAAAAACGAAAACGGAAAATTTTCCGGAAAATCGGAAAACGGAAAATTTTCCGGAAAAACGGAAACGGAAAATTTTCCGGAAAATCGGAAGACGGAAAATTTTCCGGAAAAACGGAAAACGGAAAATGTGATTTCCGGAAACCGGAAAACTCTTTTTCCGGAAATGGCCATCCCTACACGAGAATCGGTATTCCAGTGCAGTTAGGATATTGACACTCATTTAAAAATTAGTTAACCCAATTAATAGTGGTCCCCGTGTGACCATCTCCGGTTCATAAGCCACTAAAAATGTTTGTCAATGCTAGACACCTTATCTCCGCGGCTTTAGCTAATATGTTTAGCTAGATTTAAGTTAAAAATACACAATTAAAATAGTATACTATTTAAAATTACAATGTACCTGAAAATTAGTAATCATATTACATCATTAAATATATTGCTGTAATCCATGGCTTTGCTGAAGAAACTTAAGCAACCATTGTTATAACCTACACTTATAATAATAATAATAATAATAATAATAATAATAATAATAATAATAATAATAATAATAATAATAATAATAATAAACTTTATTTTACGTGCTGAGAACAGCTAAAATACAGCAAAAATACAGCACTTTGTCTTATTCTACAATATTTTAGCAATGAATATATAGTACCAGTGATAAAATTATGTTTACATCTATATCATAAATTATTAATAATAAAAACATTGACAGTGTAGTGTACGTCAATTATTAAAACAAAGAAGTGTCAAAAATTAAAAGTAAAAAAAAAATAAATAAAAATAAAACTACTAAGTTATATTTAAAATTCTAAAATAAAGTCATATTTTAAGATATGCATTCATTATAGCTTTCTAAAATCCTACAGATTAAAATATGTTTTCTATTATGCGGTTGCAATAAAATTTTTAATAATAATAATAATAATAATAATAATAATAATAATAATAATAATAATAATAATAATAATAATAATAATAATAATAAACATTATTTTTATGTGCTGAGAACAGCAAAAATACAGCACTTTGTCTTATTCTACATTATTTTAGCAATGAATATATAGTAAAAGTGATAAAATTATGATTACATCTATAACATATATTATTAATAATAAAACCACTGACAGTGTAGTGTACGTCAATTATTAAAACAAGGAAGTGTCAAAAATAAAAATAAAAACTACTAAGTTATATTTAAAATATTAAAATAAAGTCATATTTTAAGATATGCATTCATTATAGCTTTCTAAAATCCTACAAATTAAAATATGTTTTTTATTATGCGGTTGCAATAAAATTTTTACCGTTGTACCATATGTTGGAACTTTAAAATCAACATTTTTTAAAATATAGTCTGAGGTACATGGTTGTCAAGTAACTTTTCTACAAATACAGATTCAATCAATTTTCCCCTGTCAGCCAGTCGTTCCAAATTGAAATACGTTATCCAATATTCATACGTGCTAGAATAATAGCCAAATCCTAACTTAAAACAAAGTATTCTAATAAAACACTTTTGCACCATCTCGAGTTTGTTTACGAGAGTTTTTGTTAGGCTGTTCCAAGTCACTGATGCATCTTCTAGTTTCGACCTTACCATTAATTTATATAAGAGTACATATCTATTTGATTGGCAGAAAGCAAGCCATTGATTAAACAGGTAACCAATTATTTTTCTTGCTTCATTACATACATTTTGTATATGATCACCAAAGCGTAGTGACCTATCAAATGTTACATCTAAATCCTTTAATAATAATAATAATAATAATAATAATAATAATAATAATAATAATAATAATAATAATAATAATAATAATAATAATAATAATAATAATAATAATAATGTGGGATTTTAAAATTTAATGAGATGAGTGTCCTCAAATAGTTCTGCACAGTAGTACCAGCAGGCCCGTAACCAGCCCAAATATGTAGGAGGAGCCTGGCTGAACTTAGGGGGGCCCGATCCAATTATATTATAGTTCATTTGCAAGCCTACCGTGAAAAGTTTATGTGGGCCAGCAAAAATTTAGGGGACCGGCCCCCGCTAGACCCCCCTGGATACGGATCTGAGTACAAGAAAGACACTATACATTTATAGCTGTAAATTCTATTTAGAACTGACCTAGTGCTATGCACAACGAAAATTTAAAATTAGAGGGGATTCATAAAATTAATCTTTTGAGACTAATTCTCATTCATAAAATCAACTTTCCTAGTGAAGCAAGAACCACAATAAAAATCACAGGAAGATGAAACAGCCGTAAACACGGACAAAATAAGCTAGAAACATGGCTGTTTCTTCAATATTCTCAGAAAATACATTCTACAGCCAGTGGCGGCTAATGTTAGTGTTGCAGCGTTGCGCAACGACCAAAGTATTTCAAGAAAAAAATATTATTAGCAATAGTAGTAAAGAACAGAAAAAATACTTTCTAATACTCCCATATATACTTTAAATAACATATTTTTTACTTCTCTAACTATCCGTTTCGTTAATCCATTTTAAAAAGCGAAAAATAATCCGTCACAGAGTCTCTAATTTATATTGTGTTGCAGCAAGCATACAACGACCAGATTCCTTCAGCGCGAGAATTGGAGCAAATGTTAAGTCTCCTTTCCTCTATCTCAGAAGTTAAAGGGACTGGCCATTGCAGTGCTTCTGCAATACAGCACGGTTTCCAGTGAACGAGAAAGTTTTTCGCGCTAAATAAGATTTCTAAATTTTATTTCACTAGCAGTTAACAAATTGAATTTGTTTTTATGCATTCATATTTTTATATTACAGTACTTCTACTAAAGAAAATCAATATAATGACAACTAAAAAAAGTGATGGCAGAATTACAAAATAAAAAAGAAAATATATAATAGAGCAGAAATCAAATGAAAGTAGATCCGCATTTACAAGTTAATTCTTAGCTTATATTGATAATGAAAATTTCTTCTACAGTAATTTGTGAACCAAATATTAATAAGTCAATATGCAGAATCCCTCCCCCTCTGTGGATAGTATTTTAGTATATACATATTTCTTTTATAAAATAAGTATATTTTATACTCTTGATAGAACTGTATGGTGGGGAACGCCACATTGAATTTGGGACTAGTTAGCAATGCTCAGAGGCGTAGCCACGAGGGGGTCCACCGGGTCCGGACCTCCCCAAAATTTCGAAACTCCACTAGCATTTGTAGACTTTCTTAGCGAACTATACTTGTTTAACAGAGAAATGATTGATGTAAGCTAAATATTTTATTTTACGCCTCATCATGTACTCTTTCTTTTCTTATAGAAATAATCGTTCTATCATTTTTTCTAAAAATATAGGTGACAGTAATTAAGAATTACTTATCTTTTCGGGTACAGTAAAAGACAGGTTCGTTATTACGTAGACGTATTGGATCTTCCTCAAATACTTTGGACCCCTCCCAGCTAATATGTTGTTCCTATATCTGGCGGTTTCAAGGTTGCTTTGCAGAACGTTGATAAACATTGTTTCGCCTCATGTGGAAGTATATTGCGTTCATCGTGCATTGCATAACAACCAAGACGGATGATTTGGAATGTAGTTCTTTTTTTTTTTCTTTTCTTTTACGCACAAGTGTGTGTATGTGTGTTGATATATGAATAGGGTTGCCAACTCTGTAAAATAAAAAAAACGACACTTCCTCAAAATTCTCTGTGATATAGGTCTCAGCGTGAAGTATCTCTGTTCGGATCTATCCATGGAAAGGAAATGTACTATCGTGAACGAAAGTGCTTTAACACATATATTCTGTATGTCCTCAGAACATTCACTAATAAGCTTAATAGAAACATTGTGCTATAAATGAGAAAATGAAATTGATCAATCGGCATTGATCAATTTATTGTATTTACCAGTATCGAAACAGATGAACAAAAGTATAATAATCTTTACGTGACAATTTTGGATTTGGAAAATGAAATTCACTCTTTAAACATATAGTCTCTACTTCAACTATAGGAAATTGCTTTAAGAAGTCCTTTTCCACTCTTAATAAATGTATAAAATTCCTTGAAAGTAAATTTAAAATTTTCCCTGATACAGTCCCTGTCATCTCTCTAAAATTTTCTAAACAGGTGAACAAAATATATTAATCGTTGATACATGGCGAAAGGTAACAGTTTTGAGTTTACAGAATGACAGCTACTTTTCAATATCTATACTTCGAACTAGATACAAATTTGAAAAAAAAACGGTTATAAAGGAGCTGGTGAGAAGTTTGTACCCGTCACCGGCTTTAATCAAAATAACATATTTTTTTCCGGCCAGGCCAATGAAAAGCCGGCCAGTTTACAGCCCTATGTATGAATATGTGACATTCGCAATTCATATACTAGTATCTCTTTTGTATCAGCTGTTTTGGTTATTAGTTATTAGATTTAATTTTATTGTGTGTGCTTTAGTTCTGTACATAACTTACAAATTCCGAATGAATTGCATATAACTTCTGTAAATAACTTACAAAAAAATTCCCAGCTTTCAACTGAGGGGAAAAAACACAATTAGGGCTTAGACAAAACAAGCAAAGTGCAATTCAGGAGAGTGTTCAAAACGGTTTAAGTTTACAGGACATCTAATGGCAATAATGTTGTATGCACTAGGTACATTTCCACAATTTATTTGAAATTTTCCTAGTTAAATTGTGAATAAAGCGTGTTCAATGTACAATTTTTTATAACATTAATCTCTGCTACGAACTCTCTTCAGTCTACACTGAAGAGGAATTCGGATCACTGTCAGGGACTGAGTTTGCTAGAATGAATTGTTCACAAAAATCTAGAAAAAATATTTAGTGAATCTACAAAGCTTCTGCAATTAATATTAACTGTACCTATGGCGTCAGTAAAAGAAGAAAAGTTCATTTTTCACATCAAAAAGAATTGACACTTTCAAGAAATTGAATGTCCCAAGAAAGGTTATCACCATTGGTTATGCTTTCCATCGAAAAAGACCTGACAATAAGAATACTAGAGTTCAACCAGCATGTATTAGGCAGATTTGTTCCAATGAAAGAGAGAGGAATGAACTTACTAATTAAATAAGGTGATTAATTGGATTAAATGTTCTCCATTTTTTATTTTTTAAAAACAGATTTTTATTTAATTTAACATGTCATATAGCATTTGCATCTAAAGTTATGCTGATTAGTCAATGAGTCCACTTTATATCTTCTGTCTCCGATCGTTCGTACTGCAACACCCGAAACCACAAACCACCGGCCGCCACTGTCTACAGCTAACTATCTTAGATCAGAAACATCATATTTTTATTCCACTTTCAGCCGATGCAATTTTCTACTTCATTGCTCTGACAATGTCGCTACAACCGAGTTGGTTGACGTCAGAGCAGCGCTGAAGGTCATACAAAATTCGGGTGCACGTACTTTAGTAAAGTTTATCAATGAAAATATTGAAATACAATAGACGACAAATAGAAACTAAAGATACAATTGAGAATAAAGTTCTTAGGAACAAGCAGAACATGTTTTTACGTTTTTCAACACGTAGTTATATAAAGCACGCACTCAGTGTTTCCTTTGAAGTATTGGACAGTATTGGCCAAAATATGAACAGTAGGAAAGAACAATAAATGACCTATAAAACCTTTATAAACAATACCTTTAGAAAATGCACGAAATAGAAGAAAATATTTAGGAGTACAACTGAAAGCTAAACTTTTTGTTGATGATACGAATGTTGGTTAATAATACAAGGCGCATCCAGAAAGTGAGTTTCTTTAGAACAGTAAAAGAAAAAAGATGATGACCTTGCACATTTAATATCACAGATATAATACAGATGGTATTACATTTCAACATACTAACCACGGGAATTCAGACCGCCTTCTGGAAGTGGAATCTGTATGACAATCGTTTACATCTGTACGTTGTTATTAAAATGCTTAACGAAAAGGAATTTTTAACGGACACTAATATGACACGAAATTCGTTCGAAGTAAAATTCGGTTTATATGGTGGGTGGTCAAACACTTCCAGTGGAACCATTACAGAAGATCGGTTAACTCATACCCCATGCCATACGAGTCAACATTACCGTGAATTAACAAAACACCGGTACTTTACACCCCACGTCACTTGTTTGGAATGTCCCGTCGAAAATTTCGAAGCGTATGGCAGTAAAACATTACCATAGATCGCACCTGACAGCTCACAGAGAACGGCAATTTGCTATTCTGGGCATAGTATACGGACAATGAGCCATGGCACTTGATTCAACTGAAATCCACGTTCTCTATCTCGCGTGTATGTTCACTACAATCTAAAAATTTCTTGACCTGCCCTCTATTGGTCAAGTGGAAGAAAATGAAATCTTTCAGTTTTACGTCGCACGTTATGCCCGTTAGGCTAAAGGAGGCAATGAAGATGAGAAATGAATGAAATGGTGGAATGAAGAAAGTAGGAGGAAACGGGAGAACCCCGAGAAAACCCACGAGCACGGTGGTTGCCTACCACAAAGTCCACACGGCGCGAGCTGGAATCGAACCAGGGACCCCAAGCACCCGAGATGAACGCTTTACCACTGAGCCACCTCGCCTCAAATGGATGCGCCTCGTACAAAAGCTACTAAAGATTAGACAATAAATTGCACCCAAATTTTTAGATTTAGTTCCTTTTCTTCATTATGCTACATGAAAATATCTATTTTCAGTACTTTTTATAAAAGCATTGTTTTTAGAACTTTCATTTACAACTTTCTTTACTTCTTAGTTTCTATTCAATGTCCTTCAATTACTTAAGGAATGCAATAGTTACTAATTTTCCGACTAAGAAGCCATACAGAGGTCTCGAGTAAGCACTTTCCCTCTATTAAAATTATGCTTCAATAATAGACGTTCCTTACTAGTACACGCAATCTTAGGGGTAATTATTTTCGGAACTTTAAAAAAAAAACTTGATATTTTATAAATGCATATTTCATTACTAACACTACAGTGTGGTGTCAGTTGTTTCTCAGTAAAAGATTTGCTGAGTTTCGTCTTGGAGGGATAGTTTCCTCTTTGAATTGAGTTTTCCTGGATTTTTTCAAATATATATATAGAGTAAAGTAAGTAGCTTTTCATTAAGAGATTCAAAAAGAGTAGTTTACTCTTAAGGGAGAGTCTTTTAGGCCATTTTCTAAAAGATTATCAACTGATTTTGTATTTATCTCCCAAAGAAATAATTCCTTGATTACACAGTAAAAAATGGTTGTGTTAATCAACTCAATTTTAACACAGGGCAGTGGTTCCAGCGTGACTACCACTATACGGTATTAGTTCAACACAGACCCGCGGTGTTGGTGGTTAACACAGAGGTTTTGTTACGTCTTTAACACACAACCGGTGTTCAACGGTGTTAAATTCGGATCTGTGTTAGTATTTTCGGTGTTGATTCATCTCCATGTCAGTGTCGGTAGTGTGGAGAAAAGTGTTGAGTGTTACTTGTGGCGGTGTTGCACCAACACGAAGAAAGTAACACAGTGTGTAATTAGTTAATTATTTTGTGTCAATATTACACCATGTCAACTATCAATATAACATAGTCCTTGTGTTACTTCAACATCATTTTCTTATTATTTCGACACACAATATGTGTCATAGTTAAGGTCAAAGCCGTATAAGTAATACCGTTTTGGTGTTAATTCAACACTTCTTGTGTTAAAATTCAAGGTCAGACCACCAGATTAGCACCGTTTTTGGCGTTATTTCGACTCCACTTCTGTGTTACTACGACACTTATTTCGGTGTTCAAATAATTCCGGTGTTGATGTAACTATTTTTCTGTGTTGGATATCCATATCGTGTGCATGCTTACGCTTACCAAAGATTCTAATTTTAAAATAAGGATGGTAAACTACAGAACAATTCATATAGAAAATAATATGTATATATTGTAATCCTCCCCATTATTTATTATGAAGTATTTCTTCATGGTGCGAAACACAATCTTCACCAACATCTTGTTCACGAATGTTAAGAAACTCTTACCTTATCCTTATAATGTGTTTGCCTCTTAATCGTGATTCCATTGTTTTCGGCCATTTTTGGAGCACAGTCCCCTGTGTTGACTGGTGAGCTCTAGTGCAGTGTAGAGTGACACAGTAATACAATGTTGTTTCTCCTTGTTGACATATTTCTTCAGAAACATGATGTAAAACAATTAAAAACACATCACGCCGTTTGCATGTTGAAATTTTGCGTATACCTGGATTTGTTTATAAGTATTTCTTTTTCTTTTTTTTTCTTTCTTTCTTTTTTTTTTTTTTTTTTTTTTTTGCGTTTGTCTGTAGCTTCAATTCATAATTCTTTATAATTAGATGCCCAAGCTATTTGGCAAACACTCGGAAAACAACACCGAAGATTCTACACTTGTGTTAATTTAACACACAGGCTGTATGTCATTTCAACTACCAGCATTTGACACACAACTCCAAATGGAGGATGAGTTGTTCTGACCACCTGTTTCTGTTATATTTTAACACAATCGGGTTAACGCATAGTCATGTCGTTGAAATAATACAACGATTTTTTACAGTGTACCTTATAGTGTAAATATAATTTCAAGGGAAATATCCACAACTAGGGCTTTAATTTTGGGGTTAGATGTCGACGAAGTTTTCCGAAAAAAAAATATTATACATGTAATTTGGTTCCTATTTCATAATTGAATATTTCAGTTATTACAGTAGCAAAAACTTTACTTAATAAATCGCAGCAAAAAGCTTTTAGTACGTAAGTTACCTTTTATTTGGTTAGTGGTTCTCCGCCTACAACTAATATTTACACATTACAGTTAAAATAATTGTAAGTGTTATACGTATATTTATAACAATAAATAATGTACCTACTATTAAATGAGAATAATTTATGTTTAAGATGAAATTAAATCTTTCAATTTGACCTCACCACGCATAAGCTAAAGGGAACGATGATTATGGGAAATGAATGAAATGGTAGAATCATTAAAATAGGAGAACTCCGGGAAAACCCGTGCACACAGTGTTTGTCTACCACAAAGTCTACTTGACGAGAGCTGGAATCGAACCAGGTACCCCACGCACTAGAGACGAAATCTCTACCACTGAGCAACAGCGTCTTTAACATAAAGCAAGTAGCCTAGCTAAATCCATTTTATTTAAAAACAGATCGGAATAGAATATAATCTAAAGTTATCTTTGATGTGAAGAAGAAAAAAAAACAGGAAATAATTTCTCAGACTTCCTGTAGCGATATTGTTGTAAGATATCTTTCCTCTCAAAAACTCGGCGCATTCATTCTGAGGAAGAGACCAGTTTACAAGGCCATCAAGCTGAAAGTGAAGAAGTAGAAGAAGATTGGGCTTACATTTCTTTACATCTTTCTCCATTTCTCTTTAATGGTCAAGGACTTAGCAACAAGATTCAGTGTATTACAATACAAGAAAGGCAAGTAAGTTTTTAATTGCTACATTTTATTATATTGTGACTAATTCTAAAATAAAACTTAATTGTATAGCAATTCTTTCATAAGCAGGGTTCACAAGATGTATCAAATTCATCAACTCATTTATACTATTTAAGTTGTCAGTGTACTTTGTTTCTTACTGCAAGTGCATACATTCTTTGCTTATCCGTTATAAGTTTTACTGAACAAACTTGCAAAGAATTGATCATATTAAGAAAGAGAAAATATGATATATATATATATATATATATATATATATATATATATATATATATATATATATATATATATATATATATATATATAAGGTGTCCAAGAATCATCCCTATGAAATTAAATTAAATTAGATCTTTCTGTTCAATGTTCCACGATTATGCCATTTAGGTTAAGGGGGAGGAATGGTTAAGTTAAGTGAATTATCATAGAAGAACTGGTAGGATGATAATGTGGGAAAAACGGAAAATCACGGACAATCACGGACATGATTTGTCCACCACAAACTTACTTGGCTGGAGATTAAAAAAACAAAGACACCATGCAGGTACGTAGCCAGAAATTCGTAATAGCGGGGAGATCAGCGACGAAATATTGTGGTTATCATACCAGGGGCTCGATCATTCTAAACTATTTTACTGGTAACATATTTAGCCAAGATTTCGTAATGGGGGGGGAGAAGCATGACATGAAATACTGTAGTTTTACACCAGGGGCTTGATCATTCTAAACTATTTTACTAGCAACTTACCTATATTGATTTGTTAGGACAATAAAATGAGGATATGTTAGTAAATATTTTAATAACAAACTATGAAGAGATCTCGAGAAAAATAATATTTAAAAAGTATTGAAAAAGATATAGTCTTCCGAAGTCATTGGAACTCAGTTCCTCTTGTCTTCTTTCTTCTTCTTTTTCTTTTCTTCGTTTAATGCCGTCAAGGATATCAACGAGACCTCTGTCGGCAAAAAAAAAGGACTAGTGTTGCCGCGAAATTCAAAATTCCTTTAATATGTGTAACTGGAATCTATGTTGCCAGGCTCTTATCAATGATTGTTGGCATTTCTTAAGTTCTTCTGAGAGTCTATCTGATTGAACCGATTTATCGATCGTCATTTGTAGTCCATAGGATAAGCATGGAGATAGATAGAATTCGTAATGCTCCGTTATAATAATATCCATTTTTAAGTTAACCCCCTCCTCGTTCCCTCCACACAAATCTCCTCATAAGAAAGAGTAATGGAACGCATGCTGTAACTTTATATTTTTAACGCTGATTCTTCTTTTTCTTGTTCTTTTTTTTGTTTCATCATTCCTTAATATTTTTCATTTCTGGCTTTGAAGGGAGGGGTCCGGATCCCTCAGATCCACCCCTTTTCTACGTGCCTGCACCATGCATCAAAGATAAGCACTTTACTACTAAACCACCGTAATCTCTATAATATTTTTTTATAAATTATGTCGTAGCAATTAAAATTAATATATATGCTTAACAAATTCCTTTTACATGATGCAGAAGATATAAACCAATTATGCTAGCTTAGATATGCAGCTCAATAAGAGCATCGTTGCATTCCGGAGTATCTCAAGCCAGAATTAAATTTCTGCACTGTATCTTTTAACATGTTATCCACTTCCCCTAATACTACAAGAAAAAGTGCAGGAATTTTATGTCGGGAATAAAATGTGACCACTGTGTAGAACTCCTTCGTGTCAGTAAGGAAATGTGTCATCGGTGAATTATCTTCTGTAGCCCAGTGTGGAGAAGCACCGTACTACTGGGAAAGAACATTAAATTGGAGGTCCTTATGTTACAGTATACCTACATTCAAAAAATGTGTAAGGAAATATCACTGGTAACTGATTAATGAGATTGTTAGCCTAACAGACTCAATAGTTAGATCTTTCATCTTGGACATGTCTGTTTTAATGTCACATGTAACATGTGCTACCTCCTATCCTCATATTTGAGAACGTTTTGTTTATTAAACAAGTAGAAACGGAAAGCTCCCTCATCGCTAAACAACACTGTCACAGGTATTAACCCTTAAGGGATCCAGGGTTTTGGGGCTATTTTTTAGACTTTCAGTCAAGCAGCTACTGCATCGTTACTATTTATCCTAGGATCATGGTTCATAGCTCATTCTCTTCAGAATGGAGCTGGCTTTCAGGCGCCACCATTCACTTGTCCCCATCATATATCTAAGGCGGGAAAATCCCGTAAAAGTGATTTTTTGGTAAAAATTTCCCTTTTTCAACGTTTAGCCCCTCTGTACTCCCTGTTTTAACGCAGAAATCTGAAAAAAAGCTGGTAAATACTACTCGGTGGACTGCATGTTTGTGCAAAATTTCAATCTTCTACGTGCAAAAATAAGCCCGCCAAAAATACTTTACATAACCCCCCCCCAAAAAAAAAGTATTACACGAAAATATAAATTTTAGACTTTTGACGTCATCACCTCCTATGTCTCGACGCAGGAAGGTCTGAAAGCATACGTAATGTCTTCTACAATGCCTCTGGACTTCTTCTTCTTATTATTATTATTATTATTATTATTATTATTATTATTATTATTATTATTATTATTATTAGGGGAACGTGGGGCATAACGGGGAAGGGGGGCATAACGGGGAAGGGGGGCATAACGGGGTATCGGTATTTTTTGAACTGTAATTAACTGCAATCTAGCGATAAGTACCTAAACAAGATTCTCAAGGACGAAGGGCTGTTGTGCTTGAGCAGCGTTCTTATCAGTTGAAAAGGAACAGTGCTGTGTGTCAGTTCTTTGTTTTCGCGCTATGGCATATAACGATTGGGATTTTACTTCGGTCAAGGTAAGGCAAGTTATTTATTACACACTTTTAAACTATTGATATGTTGAAAGAATATTTCTTCTGTGTTTGTTGTGTGTTTTTGAGGTTTACGGATTGTAAGTTATAACAGAGATACTCGTTGATTTAACACTACAACTCATCTGGGGCAAAACGGGGTGGGGCAAAACGGTATTGCAATCACCCCATATTGCCCCATTACCCCATTATGCCCCGTAAGAGTATCGATTGTGTAGTTTACTATCCAGCTCGAAAAATTTCTTGTTAATGCTGGGATTGCATTTGCGCAGTTTTGTTTAAGTTCTTCATGCTGAATTCTCAAAATTTGGTTATGTTGATTTGATGTCAGGAAATATTAAGATTTAACTGACAATAATTCGATATAATCTGCATAAACTTTTAGTACAATTCCCAATGATCACATTTTTTCTTTTTCTTAATAATGCCTAATTCAGAATGTACCTTTTGAAGTAATTATCAACATTAAAAAAAAAAAAGAGTACTCATCTTTTGTTATATTTGATTATTGAGTCTAATAATAAATCTTATATATAAAAGAGAACGCACAAATCCTTTGTTCCCTCATCACGCTAATACGGCTGAACCAATTTCTTTCATTTTTGGGGGGTTATTAGGATTTGGACCCTAGATGGTTTTTATCATATCACTTTAATTTTTAATTACCAGTGTCTTGAGATAATTGACCATTCAAGTGTCCATAACGTACAAATCCTTTGTTAGTTCATCATAGGTAAAAATAAACGTATTTATATGCAACCCGCATGACCGTGTCACTCGGCGGGTTAACATAAATGACAGGCGATATAATGTTAACATTTACTGCAATCTTCTATGGTTTTTATCATATCACTTGAAAGCGAAAAAGTAAAAATTATCTAAGTAACAAAGTTTATTGCGTTCCGGGGTGACCGCAGCGAAGCGGGGTGAACGCTGCTAGTATTTCATAAAATTCAAGTTGTGTTGTATAATAGTAATCATATATTGTTGTTTTATGATAAATCTATATTAGAGCTGGATATTATAGATGTAATAGTGTACGGGGCAGTATGGGGTAGGGGCATAATGGGGTTGACTGAAATCCAATGTTCCATTATGCCCCACGTAGGGGGCATAATGGGGAAAAGAGCCATTTTTGGAATAAGCTAACTAAAAAGGTGCAAAACAATATTTTTGAAAGGATTTGCTGGTTGAAATATCACAATAAATGTCCAACGTGTCTACCGCAGAAAAATTACTGCAATTGAGATATTGGTTACCAATTTAGAAAGGCAAATATCTTAGCTTCCCCATTATGCCCCACGTTCCCCTATTATTATTATTTTGTAAAAAAGCGAAACTATTAAAGTTAATTGGAAAAACTTCATTAGATCCACACACCATATTCGATGGTCTGTAATTCAGGAATAGAAAGCCTACACATTGTAATATATGGCACGCTTGTGTATCAGGTCAAACTTTATTACCATGCAAGTTTGATCAAACCTAGTCTAGCTCGGTTTGGTTCACAGAATATATACAGGGCGTAACAAAAGTTTGGGTCAATAGGCTATCTTCGTGATGAGTAAAGATACTAATAAATGAAAAGAGAGGAAAGTTGTTGGAAATAGATAATTTCGGATCTAAAATGATGCCCAATTTCAACCACCTGTTTGGGCTCCGCACTGGTAATAGGCCCAATGCAAAATGAAAATGTCACGTTGACAGTTTAGCAGCAAACAGACGGGAAATGTGCACGTTGTTGTATGAGGGAATTTAGAACACATTGAATCCATTCCCCAACATTCTGTACAATAGCAATGGTGAGATCACAAGGGAACAACCTACTGAACTGGGAATTTGTTATTTTTTAATGGAAGTAATTAGGGAGATTTTACATATCATACACTGTAATCTATAGTTTCTTGCAGTATGTATACAAAATTTTTGGATCAAGCAAGACATTAGAGAACATCGTTAAAAGTTAGTCTATAGAACGTCTTTCACTTGCACTTTGATATATTTATGCATCTATCGAGTAACATTGTAATGGACACAAACCGGTACTTATACTGCGACAGTTGCAAAGAGGTTTCGATATTTCCTTGTTCCAGGTGGGTTACATTACAAGTGTTCATAAGAATACCTTACTGCTTTTAGTTATCTCTAGATAATTCACATGTTGTATCCACTGTACTGGGTCTTTATGTTCAATATAATAACCAGAAAATTTTGATTAAGCAATACACCAAAGTAGGGTGCCGCTTCATATTATTAAAAACAAGAAAAATGTATCTCCTTCATTTATCATCGACATGATCAGGACTTATCCAAAATTTGTTTATAGGCTGGGGCGATTGATGATTTCTTTCAACGAAAATAAGACCAAATAGACGGAGTCACCACATTCCATGCCGAACCATTATTTTTTCTTCCTTTTACATTTTTACAGGGATTTTTTTACCTTGTGTTGTCAGAAGATTAGCGCCATAGATATTGCTTGTTAACCACCCCATGAACGAAAAAAAAAAAGCTCATCCCTAAACATTGCATTGTAGGTAATTTTGAGATCAGTGGGAAGTATTTTATCGTCCAATCACAGAACCACCTTTATGGTCCGTTTTGTTCTCCGTCAGATGTCGCAGTTGTAATTTAAATTAATGCAATTTCTATTTTTTTAAATAAAAAATCTGTGGGCATTGCTCTTGAAGACACCATGTTTATGTGACAGATTCTAGACACTTCTAAATTAGCTCTTGGCCATTGCTGTTAAAATGTACGAGAAGAAGTCAAAAAGTAAAGGGGCGCTATTTCTCGCACTAGGGTTTGGTTACACTGCTAGAATCCAGCGCTGAAGTAGTGTCGTATGGAACATGTCATTCTTATTCCCACGTTAGTTGCTGGAATGTATCAGACTGTTTAACATGGCAGCTTCATTGTCGATGTACTGTACACGAGGGAGGAAATGAGGGCAGTGATTCACTTTTTGTTTGTGGAAGATGTTAAACCTGCAGAAATTGTTCGTCGAATACAAGAGCAGTATAGTGACAGCTGTTTATAGCGAAGAAAGATCTACGAATGGATAGAGCGTTTCATACAAGGATAACTTCTTTATGTGACGAGGAAAGATCGGGCAGGACATCGACGTCACCGACTGAGGACAATTTGAAAGTTATTGAGGGTATGGTGATGGAAAGCAGACCAATAACAGTGGACGAAATCGAGAATACTTTACATATCCGTCATGATTCAACGATGCAGAAGTCATTGATGCGGAGCAAACGAAAAACATTTTTCGCGAGAGAATATAAAAAAAAAAAGAAAAAAAATTGGAAACGTTGAGAAAAGTGTTTTGAAGTGTAGGAAGATTATGTAGAAAAATAATGTACGTTTCATTTTTGTATCATTAGAATAAATGTACCTTTTCTCAAAAATTCCTTTACTTTTTGACTTTCCGTTGTATGTTGTAGCTCCAGCAATTCTTGGACATGAATCACCGTAGACGAGTTGTTTTCCACTGATTCTGTGAATTGAAACATTCTGATAGCTGAATCAAAGATCAGGCTATCGTCCAATTCAAGTTCGTGACAAGTTCGTAATACTGTCACCAACTACCAATATTATGCCCATCCTCCAGTCTTCATCAGTGCTTTTATAACATCCAAATATCAAGACATCTGGAAAGACATGTGCAACTTGTAACGGTATGTATATTATATTATATATACGTTACTAGATATAATAAAGCTATTACTTTTAACCTGTCGAATATGATGTAAAGTCAACTTGTTCATGTTCTTGAGCAAATACTAACGCAAATAAATGCACTTAATACTTATGCTACATTCAACGCCGTGTGTATCTAAATTGATACACATAGCTTTTCTTTCCGGGGCCACCTGTATCATTTTAGATACATAGCCGAGACTCAATTGAGAGCCAAAGCAAAATCATCTTGTTTACCCGTTCGGGCCAAGTTGACCTTGAGAAAGGTAGTCTATTGTTGTGTCTGTTGACACTTACTTTTTGTCTCAATATCTTATAGAGCCCAGGAAGGAAACGCATATGTATCAATTCCGATACACACGGCCTGAACGTGTTACCTTTTGAAAGTACATCTTGGCCCTTGACGGAGAACCAGAAGAATTTTCCTTGGCGCTCAACATGTTCAAATCTAGTAATGCTTCAATCTAGTATTGCGGATAAAGCTAGAAGTGCATTTGGAAAGTTTCTACCATCCGCTATTACTCATTACCATGTATTAACCACTCCAAACTGTTCCTTTCATGAAATATATTGCCCACTCATGACTTTCGTGACACAATCTAATTTATTGCGTATATCACAATATACAAGGGCGTATATATTTTATTCTGTTAACACATAACATCGTTTGATTATATAATATCTTTTATTTTCAGAATACAGTCAACTAAGAAAAAACCTAATTCGGTGACTGCTGATTCCACGACTTCTGATAAAAAGAAATCCTTGACATCGTAATTGAAGATAACAAAGAACACGAAGACAGTAGAAAGCAAGAGGGTTTCTAGTGAAGTAAAGCATATCAAATGATTGTGTGAAGTTTACGTCAACTCTTATTGACAATTAAAATTTGCTAAGAGAACTTCAACTGCGGGTCGTCCATATAAGATGTTATTTCTTAACATGAAGATTATACTTTGTTTTCTAGTAATCTTTGCACGTATTGCTAATAGTGAAAATTTTGAACAATTTGTAGAGATTCCGAAATGTGAACTGATTGAAACGGTAGAAGAGGTAGAAACTTATTGTCACGATGCCATTACAGTTTCACTCTATTATGATGATGATTATGACTCTAGCGCTGTCAAAGTAATTTTTGATTGCCATGGTAATAATCTGGTTACAAAGTTTCCTAGTATTACAAACCAGGGAACCTCTAGGGATGAAATTATATATTTTCATAATTGTTCTAGAATAAGAGACACTGTGATGCCATTTCGAAAACTTCAACCATACTTCCCTGCACACACGTCAATTGTAATTAGAAATCCGAGTTCAGATAATTACCTACAGGAACTTAACAGCAACGACTTCCATGACATAAATGAATACTGGGACTCTATAATAATAGAAGGTGTTTACTTAAATGAGTTACCGAATACTCTATTCCCAGACGGCTTGCAACGATTAGAGATTTCGGATACGAATTTAAGTACACTTCCAGAAAATATATTACATAATACTAAGCTTTTAACATCACTGTCTTTGTCATATAATAAATTAGACTTTCTACCAAAGTTAATATTTCAAAACCTAGAATGCTTGCATAGTCTGACGCTGTCAGGAAACCAACTTCATGAACTTGATGAAGAGTTATTTAGTTGATTACATGCACTGAAGAAACTAAGACTTGATAATAACAATTTAAAGACTCTTCCATTAAAGATATTTCAATCTTTAGAAAGTCTTCAGGAATTAGATATAAGCAAGAACTACTTTAACAGCATTGGAAAATTTATTTCACCTTTAATATCATTACAGGAATTACGAATTTACTCTTGTAATATCAGTAATGTCGATGAGGATTCTTTTAGAAATCTGTCGTCTTTAAGATTTCTAGACTTGAGTAACAATCCACTCTCTATTCCTGTTATACCGTTTAATAGTCTAGACATTACCAGTTTGTTTCTAAGTAATTGCAGTATAAACATAATACCATCTAGTTTTCTAAACAGTTTGCTAAACAATCACTTAGGCATACAGAATTTGGATTTCAGCAGAAATAGTATCGACGTTGCGCCAAACTTTACTACGTACAGGGACATTAAAAGCTTAAATTTAAGTTATAATTTACTTCAAGAGATTAGTTCTGACACGTTTCGAAATCTAAGTCATGTGACTAAGCTAGATTTAAGCCATAATTTAATAACACATTTACATGAGAAGGCATTTAAAGGTATATTTGATCTTCCAAAATTCTCGCCTGAAATTATTGTAATACAAAATCAAGGATTCTTGGACTTAAGCTATAATATGCTAAGCGAAATATACCCAAGTACTTTTAAAAATTTGCCTCTAGTATTTTACCTGAATTTGAGTCATAATCATCTAACTAGTATATATGATGAAATGTTTCAAGGGACCTACCATATTGTCGCCTTATATTTGAATAACAATAGATAACTGCACTTCCTCGATCGATAGAAAATTTGCCATCTTTGCAAATCCTTGACTTAAGTCATAACAAAATTAAAATCACGATGTATACTTATATTTATGTGTATACGTATGTGTACAAGAACATCGTGGACATAAATTTGTCCTATAATGAAATTGAAGATTTCACATACTATGGTGAAGGCGTTTCTACAAACAAGGTCATAACGTTTCAGAAAATATCCTTGGCTAATAATAAGTTGAAATTATTTTCTTTATCAGGTAATTTTAGTAACCTTTTGTACTTAGATTTAGCAAATAATAATATTAAACATTTCTCAAATGATGGTTTTCCAAATTTACGATATTTAGATCTTTCGAATAATTCAATTTCGATTATTCATAAAGATTGGAAAAATGAAGATACACATTTGAAACATCTTAACCTAAGTTATAACAATATAAAAATAATATCGTCTGATGATTTGAAATACGTATCTTGCAATTTTACAATTGATTTGCAATACAATAAGATATCATCTGTTAAATTGAAATCAAGGAAACTTGAAATAGGTAGTGAGGAATCTAATTCAACTGTAGAATTGAATATAAATCACAACCCTTTCTGTTGTTCTTGTGATATTTTCCAATTTCTTAGGTTACAGGATCGAGATATTATTATTTCTTCTGAAGGTAAAAACGTTGCAAAAATAATAGCTGATAACTTAAGATGTTTTGAGCCCTCCGCAGTAGAAGATGCTCGTGTTGAAGCGGTTGAAGAGTGGACATTGCAGTCTCTTTCCTTATTAGCACTTTGTGAGTTTTGAATTGGTTAATACGCAACGAATAATGTTAATTCTAAGTGATATTAATAAAATATTAAAAGAAAACTCACGTTTAAAAATGAATGATTTCTTTTAATATATTGTTATATTTTGTATCGAAGCCCTTTTACATTGCACTCTTATATAGGGCCTAGCAGTTCGAGTTTTTTTTTAGATCCTTTACTTACAGTAAATTAAAGGATCATGAACACTTGAGTACTATTGGAAGTATTAAAGTTTTCTGTTTCCTAGTACGCTAGTCATTAGAAGGACACTCTGAAAGCCCAAGGACGGTGTGTGTGTGTGTGTGTGTGTGTGTGTGTGTGTGTACAGATAAAAGCGCTAGACTTTTTGAATTCGCAATTCATAGATGTGAGTTATTTTGAACCTCGCTCTGTCATCCTTCATTTTCCTTGGTTGCACCTGAACCAATTTTAAAGAGTTTGGAGCTCCCTAGTGTTATATGGTTAGCGTTATCGCCTTTGATGTTGGAGGCTAAAGAGGAATTCCTGGTGAGAATTCGTGTTGTGCGGATCCCATGTTAAGCTCTAGTTCTACACCTCATATTGTTTCGCTAGTGAAGAAACATTAAGTTTCAATCAAACCCTCCGCCAACCAAATAGTCTGGGTGTACATCTTACCCGTGATGGAACGAGAAAATACTTGTATGTATATTTGTAAATTTAGTAGTATGTGTATCTTTGTAAATGTAGTAGTACTTCTCCAAATAAATATTTTTGAAGAGCACTGATATTGGAAGATCGGTCTTAATATAATCAAGATACTTGTCGAAATTAAGTATATAATATAAAGAACGAACAACTACAAACTTGTTTAAAATTCTTCTTACATAGAGGTTTGACATTACATATAAAAGTATACATTTGTCAATTTGTTAATGAGTTCATTTCTTTCTTTTGTAAATTTATTTTACATAAACTGCGAATGATACAACACTATACCGATATTGTACGCTCACCTAGTAAAATATCATCGTAAGGATTTTCTAATGATTTTAAACTGCAAATAATTATATTAGTATACAAACTCAGTATTTCTGATATCAAGATTTTAGTTCAAATGCAGTTTAAGAGTGTTTTGCAATTAAATATTTTTTTTAAAAAATCAATATTTGCAACCTAGCAATATAATATATTATTTTGTACTTTTAAATAGATTTGCATTTGTCTGTACTTGCAGTGCGTCTAAAATTGTATTTTTATCAGAGAGAAAATTGTATATTAGTATAGAGAATAAACGTTTTGCTTCATAAATTGTAAATTCATTATTAACCTAATCTTTTGTGACTACACCTACCTTAACTTACCTACTTCTTCCGCTGAAAGCAAAATCCTTAGCATTAAATTTCTTACTGACTAACTATCTTATTACTGTGGAATTTAATCCTCACTAACTACACCATTCAGGCTACTCAATTCTGATGTTAACTCATTTTTGACAATTTCTTGACTTACCTCCTTTCCCCCGCCTATAGTCTTCAACTATAGTTATAAATCATTTTGTAATATATTTCTTTCAAAACTAAGGAAAATCCTTGATTCTGAACAACTGCTCTACAAGGAATTATTTGCTGACACTTTCAGTGGATTATGTAATTTATTTTTTTATAGTGAAAATGTTCTATTCAATTTGGGGAAAAGGACTCACTTTGAAAGCAATTAATATAATTGTAAAAGAAGTAATATTGATGATACAAAATCTACGTATATAAACTGAGAACATTACAAGCAGTGTTTTCATTCATCTAGTTCTCACCAGTTTCCTAGAACCGATTGTTAAAATTTCGTACATTCCTGAAACCGTTTCTTCTCTCCACCTCTAGGTCCATAACTTACGAAAACAAAGTACATTCTCTAGTATTATTTTTGGGAATCAATATACAAAGTGTAAAGTAAGTTTTATGGCCTAATCCTAATCAGTGTTAGTAGTGTATGAACGTTCATAATTTATTTATTCTTATATTGCTAACAAAAGGTTATAGTATAGTTAATCTCAAAAATAAACTATTTATGTTTAATTTTAGTAACTAACTTGCTATGATATAACATTATTACAACATTGCATGTCTTAATTAAGAATAATTTCTACTTCAATTCTTTCATTTTTTATTATTATTTCATTTACTGTAAACATTTAACTTAGCATTGATTTTGCAGCAGTCAGTTGGAAGGAGAGTGTTTATGAGCGGAAGTAATTTCTATTGCGGAGTGCTGGAATAATCAAACAAAAATATTAGTCGAAAAGAGAGGGATACTACTAATTTTACATAAGAATTATCATTTAAGTTTTTGCTTGGATAGAGAAACCAAGAGGGGGTGACAGTGTTCAAAAAAGAAAGCTTCTTAGCGATTAAATAAAAAAACGAGATTAAATAAAATAAATAAGACATAGTAATAAACTGTATATAATAATAAACTGTACAAAGTGATATTGGTGAGTGTCAATCCTTATGCGCTGTTTTTGAGAAAGTGGAGAGAAACAATTTTTCGTGTAAGCCTAAATAACGATGATATACGATAACCACACTACCCATTTATATAAATGAAATCTTGCAGTTTAAAGTCCAACGATTATGCTCTACTATGGGAAACCGGTGATTAAGAGAACTAATTGATGATGGAAGATTTAGTGGAATGAGAAAGTGGGAGAAAACGGGAATACCCCGAGAAAATACACGGAGACAACGTTGTCCACCAGAAGCTACCTATTAAGACGAAAATGATACTAAAGTATACATTAATCATGCTTTTCGTTATTACATCAGGAACACACGCAATATTTTTAATGAGGCATAGTTCAAAACTGGGATTAAACCTCTAAAACTTTAATTTTTCTTTGAATATGGTGTTGTGCAAAGGCGCGACAATTATGAATCCGTAGACCACATCACACTGAACATAGTGGCACGCTTGATAATAGATTTTGATGCGTAGTTTTTGAGAAAAATGGATTTATAAGATGCTAAAAATTGTGTCGTTCGTCGTCAATATGATGTAGTCGATATTTCCTTTCAGATTGTGCTGGTGAAATAGACTATTTTTATACAGTGAAACCTCTCTAAAGCGGACAGCCGTGGGGAATCAAAAATTGTCCGCTATAGAGAGGTGTCCGCCTTAAAGAGGTTTCAATATTTTCTTACGTAAATTAGTAATCAAGGTGATATGTAATTAGAAAAAAATGTATGAATCGTGTATTTACGAATATTACCAAAATGTTAAGATACCTGCATTATTCTCCGCCATCCAATACTCTATGTTCGATTCACAACATTGAAATAAGATGCTATAGTTCTCTGCACTTCACAGTTATCACTACTTACTACGTTTTCAGTATGTCGCTTTAATTTGTGGGTTAATTGCAGTCCAGAAGTGTCTTTTTTGAGCCAATATGCGTACACGCGGGCAAAAAGTACCAAACTTGTATTCTGCTTGGTCAGAGATTCCAGAAGGACAGTAGCATAACATGTTATCCCAAACGTCAGGCAACTGTCAATCATTTTTTGCATTTAAAATAGCTTGGGTGGGAGTGAGATGCATACAAAGGACATGAGAGTGTTGCTAAACAGAGACGCTTCATTTGGGTTGCTGAGCAGACAGCGGAGGAATCTAAATGTCTCATTGTTTCTTTGGTGACACATATGAATAAATGAATTTTTACTATACTTTTTAACTTGTTTCTAGAGAAAGTGTCCGTAATATGGAGGTAAATAATACCTATAAAAGACAGAAAAGACTGTCCGTGTCCGTACTAGAGAGTGTCCGCTTTAGAGAGGTTTGCCAATATGTATTTTTCCTATTGCAGTATTTGGGGATTACAAAATATGTCCGCTACGGGAGGTGTCCGCTTTATAGAGGTGTCAGTTAGTAGAGGTTTCACTGTAGTTATATTCTGTATATTTGAATAAATGGATTAGATACACTATATATATATATATATATATATATATATATATATATATATATATATATATATATATATATATAATATCGTTGTTTGACTTCTATGAACAGTGAAAGACATACTCCTCTGTAGAGATCGAAGGACTCGGGAGAAACACAGGCTTTTTAATTCAAGTAAAAGATGAAGTTTTCCTTTTCCACTCACAAAAACCGATTCCTTTTTAGGAAAACAACCAACACTTTATCTACGGCCTTTTTGCCTGGGACATTTGATCATCCCAACTTTAGTGAGGCAACAACAGTGTGCTCCATCTTTCTTTTCTCATTAAAATATGAGAAAACAATACATTCTGAAGAAAAGAAATTTGAGAAATTCCGTAAACAAAGATAATCGGTCACTTCACACGAAAGAAAAAGGGCACCTTGGTAGTTTTAATGGGTTTATTTACGTAGTGTCATTTCAGGGTTTGCCAATTGAGAGTGGGCTAAAGTGTCCACTGACATTAATTTGACGTTTTCTATTAGTATGTTAGTACAATTAGTTTTTGAACAAAGGATGTGTTTCCCAAAGTCACGAGGGGCAGTTTCTCTCATTCCTTTCCCAAATGACGCCCATGATGTTCTAGAACGAACGAATTGTCCGTAGAGCTATTAGAGCAGACATATCAAAGTGACAATCTTTGAGTTTAACGTCCCAGAGTTATGCCCTTCTAGGCTAAGGGAGACAGGATGATTATGGCAAGTGAATGCTGATGGAATAATCGGTGGAAGACGAATGTAGGAGGAAACGGGATTAGCCCGAAAAATCCCATGCATATGATATTGTCCGCCACAAACTTACTTGAGCAGAGATTGAATCAGGGAGCTGACGCACCAGAGGTCAGTAATCTACCACTAAGCCACCACGTCTCTTACACGTCAAAATGAGTAACTTAAATGACCCAAGGATTAATTAGGGGATAAGACGGCAGGCCATAAGGAAAATTTATATAAAAAAAAAAACATTTATGGCGTATTTAAAAACTAAATACGTAAAATCTTACCTAATACATTTTTTTAAATAGAAGAAACACGATATCTGGGTAAGACGTAAATGGATATCTAAAGTTCCTTTTCCAATATCTGGTCCCTTTTTCCTTCAATCCTTTTCTGGATGTCTATTAGAGTTTGGCATGCCTGTATTAGAGTTTGACATGTCTGTATCAACGACAAAGATGTTTTAGTGAAAATGGGATAATGTTACTAACAACTGTTCCTAAAATGTAGTACTTACATCTAATGGAACAAAGTTGCGATTTGGAGTTTACACACAAATAAATATTTCAGCTTTTGAAGATAAAGATTCCTTTTATATAGACGATTACGCAGAACAAGTGCGCCTCTGTAATATATATGAGATTTAGTGAAGTCGTTAGTATTAGAAAGGGAGAAGGTTTAAACTGCTATAATCAAATTTCTTATTTCCTTATATTTCAAATAAGCTATATTAACACGATATGATAATAGAAAGAATACTTTTAATAAATTATGAGTTTTTTACTACTGTTAAACTAACATCGTACTTAAAGTGGCCATTTATGGCTTTAGTTTTATAAACTCAACTTCTTTCTTTCCGTCTTTTTCAACTTATTTAGGTAGACGTTTCTTATTAGGTTTCTCCATATAGCTTTGTTCTTTAATTCTTTCTCTGTCAGACAATTTTCTTGTAAGTCATTTTTAACCATATCCATCCATTTCCTTCTTGGTGTTCCTCTATCTCTCTTCCCAGCACTTACGTTCATCACTATTCTGGTGACATAGGCTTTATTCTTTTTTTCTTGTTATATACCCCACACAGCAAGGAATATTTCCTCAATCAAAAGAAAATATTTTCCTTGGTTTCCAAAAGATTTTCCTTCTCTGTACATTTCCATGCTGGTTTCCCCAATGTATTTCAAATATTTCCCGAAAATATTTTCCCAAAAATGTTTGTAAAACATTTCAGAAATTGCCTGGAGTACATTTTGAGAATGCTTGCCGGAAAGTAAATCCAGGAAAATATTCACAAAATATATTAGAAATATTGTTTTGGATCTAATTTAATATATTTTCACTGTTGAGAAGGGAAATATTTTTGAAATGATACTAAAAATGTTTTCCATATGTCATACGGAAAACAATGAAACGAAATATACTCCACATATTTAAAAAATGTTTTCTAATACGTTATTTGCAATATTTTCTATTTTTACGAGAAAACGTATTAAATATATATTATAAAAACATTTAGAATATTTAAAAAAATATTTCGTAATATAAGAAATATTTTTCAGAAATGTTTTTAAAAGGTTTACTTAATTTTTACAAAAGTATTTTGGTAATCTTCTTCTATAACTTAAATTAAATATTTTCGTATGATATTTTAGTATTATTTCCAGAATATTTTATCAAATTTTGAATATAAAACTTTAAAGCAGATAAAAGAAAACATTAAAAATGAATAGAAAAATGTTTTCCATTCTGTTTTGGAAAATATTTTGTGTCTTTAGTGAACAACATTTTCTGATATAGGTCTATTATAGAACATTTTTACATTGTTTTCAGAATATACTCTTCCGTTATTAGAGAAAACATATTCCTTGTTAGATCTGAGAAGTATCCCAAATATTTGCCGGAAATATTTTTTAAAATGTGTTTGGAGAACATTTAATGAAGTACAGGAAGCAGTGGCGTTAAATAAGCTTTCCGGGCTTAAGTCCCACCAAAATTTGTTTTACTATATTAAAGTAAATAAAATATCCTGCACAATTTTCACATGTCCAGGAATAAAGTTAGCAAAAATTCCCTCCACGAAACAAAATCGTAAATACGCCACTGACAGGATGCGCATTTTTAGAACGTTAGTAGAAAATAATGTAAGGAAAATTTTCACAAATTGTAATAGAAATATTGTGTTGAATGTAATGTAATATGTTTTCAATGTTGAGAGCAGGGGTAAAAGTGGATTTGAAAAGGTGGGGGGACGGTAGGTAGCGGATGACGTCACGCCATTGCCCCTGACTATCTTTGACCATTGTATTTTTTTTAGGAACTGGTGAGACGCCGTACATATTTTTTCCACCTTTTACCTCTAGTTGAAAGAGAAAATGTTTTCGAAGTAACACTAAAAATGTTTTACATAGGGCCTACATGATAAAGAAAACAGAATAGGCCTGTGAACAGAATAAAATGTTTTCCAACATGTCATATGCAATCTTTTCTATTCTTACAAGAAAACATATGAAATATAATTTTTAAAATATTTCGAATATTTTAAAAATAAATTCGTTCGTAATATGAGAAATATTTTTCAGAAATATTTTTAAAACGCCTATTAATTTTGAATGGAAATGTTTTTGTTACCTTGTCCTGTAACTTAAATGAAATATTTTCATGCAATATTTTAGAATTATTTCCAGAATATTTTATCGAATGTTGAATCAATTCTCTCACAAGAGTATCGTAGTAGCATTATTACCAATCATTATACTAATTATAGCAGCATCAAATAAATATATTTGTTAAAAATTTGAAATTTATAATATCTTGGTGACATCGCACAGGCATTTATTTCAGATCGCAAAATAGCATCGCTACATCAACCGTCATTTGTTTCTCAAAAGTACCAGCATTCCTTGCGCGATATGTTGAACTTGAATGTTGATCTGTTCCTGTGAAGTTGTGACAGAATCCCGGCAATTCTAAAGATCAAAGATTCATGTGAAACACTAATTCAAATGTTACCATTTTACAGTTATATTTATTATATAAATAGGAAGAAGGCATCTGGATCTGAACAGTCGTGCCTATGAAGAAGGTGTCAAATTGGAGGCCGAAATGAAATGAAATGAAGCTTACAACAAAAGTCGGTGAGTAGAACGATTAAATAAAATAATTTAGCTTTATTGTCTGTAAAATTTAGCTTTATTGTCTGTAATAAATTCATGTGGGAGGCTAGATTTCCATTGTTTATGATTATACATAAAATACCGTGCAGGTTTCTTTTGGCTCACCATTCGAAATAATTGCTGAAAAATGAACTATTTTAATAACTTTCTTTTTATTGTCTCCTAAGTGATTTTCGATAGGCGATTTGAAATACGTCACATGGCATAGATGAGATTCTAAGGGAGCATCAGAAGTAATTGTCGAAAAATTACAGTTATTATTTTATGATTTGCGTATATATATACGGGGCCGGATGTATCACGTAAAAACTACAGTGCAAAAAATACAAATCAGCCTACGTGGCCACTAAAAAGCACCAATAGGCAGGGCTCTAGAACACAGGTCTCCCTTCCCATTTATATGTAATATAGACAGAAATCAACGTGCCCTGCGGGGCTCTAACCCGCTTTCACTTGCTAACGCTCCCTCGGCAATACTATGTGAATTAAATACTTTACTTTGGTACAGAGAAAGAAATCTGTTAACCTATATGGGGACCTGTGTTCTAGAAACTTCCCGCAACAATACTATCTGAATCAGAACAGGTGGAGGACAACAGGAGCGAGTAGATGCTTTCCAAAGGGAAAAGATGTGTGCAAGTCTTTACTTTAGGCAAGGCAGTGGCAATAAACCATTCATCTGAACCTGTTCCTGCAGTTAGTTACAGTTCTCAAGAAGGAAAGACAGAAGATAACGTGCCCTACGGGGCTCTAATCCGCCTTCAATCGCTAACGCTCGCTCGACGATTTGTATTTTATAATATTACTACCTTGCCCAAAGTAAAGAGTTACCAGGCGTATATTACCATTTTAATGACAGGTTATAATAATTCTGCGTGTAGATTTACTTCTGGCGTGCCACTCGAAATCTCTGTTTCTTTCAGAAGTAATGTTCCGGGGGCATTGCTAATACTATTCTAGTTATTATTGTAAACGTATTGTTTTGGATGCTCCGGGAGGCACTGCCCTCCCAAAAACAGGTCTGGAAGAAACACTGCTCGAAATACTTACTGAGATATAATTCTTTCGCCACTTTCTTTCTTGTTGTGTATTCAATGATTTTCGCCAAGCAAAGTATAAATTTTTCACTTGGCATAGATAAAATTCAAGGAGACCGTCAGAATTAATTGTCGAAAAGTTACAATTCTTTTACGATTTGCGTATTTATACTGAGTCCTGATGTGTGGATAAGAAGTACAGTACAAAAAATAGAAAACAATCTGTGTTAGGGGGCTACTAAAAAGCACGAATACCATCTAACCGAGTCATGGAGGGTGAAGGCGGGGGCCCAAGGGGGTGCTTCCGAAGGGAGCAGGCTCGTACTCTTCTATTTTGATCAAGGGATAATGGCGCGTATATTACCATTTTAATGACGTATTCACGATTTTTTTTAGGGGACAGACGTTTGGCTAACTTTGTTCCTGGAGATGAAAAAATTCTGAAAGATAATTTATTTACTTTAATATAGTAAGTACAATTTCAATGGGCTTAAACCCGGAAGCCCCCATTAAATACACCACTGGGTTATAATAATTGTGGGGTTCATTCGAGCAGACGTTTACACCGAGAGCAAAATTTATAGGTAAAATGTGAAGTATTTTTCGTGAAGGAATAAGAGTGTGAATGTAAGTTATTTCTGTCATTGCACAGCTTATTGAAATGGATTTTGAATGCAAATACGGTAAGACTAAGCGACGGGAATTTCCGGTTCATACGTCAGTTGTGAACATCTGCGATGGCCGTAATGTGATTTTTTTTTAAAGAATTGTGTAGTAAAGAGAGAAGGATTATAAAGTTTATGCAGAGACATGGTATGGTGAAGCGCGTAAAATCAACTGTGCAAAGTGTGGAAAAGATGTATTCACGAAGAAAAATTCAGAACAGAGGCAATAGCCCTGCATACACTATTTTCAGTCGTAAAGGTGAGAAAGAAAGGGGGGGTAACACACGTGTATTAGCTGTGAAAGGTGTTTTTTTTTTAAAAAAGGATCGAAATTAAGTGTTTTTGAAGATAAGAATAATTACAAATATTGTGAATGACCATCCTCTTTTATGCGTACCCCCCACCCCCCTGTCGCTGATGTTCCTGCTCCCTACGCTGTCGCTCGGGCCCCCCTGCTGTGCTTCTGCCCTGACTCGGTTAAATAGCGTTCTTGTTTTTTTACTGGCCACCTAGCACAAGTTGTGTCGCCTTTTCTTTTAGAGCTCCTCATTTAGTGCATAGAGAGGCGCGGTTGCTTAATGCTAGAGCGTTGACCTCCGGTTCTTGGGGTCCCTGGTTCGATGCCAGCTCGCGCCGTGTCGACTTTGTGGTGAACAAACGTCGTGCTCGTGGGTTTTCTCGGGGTTCTCCCGTTTCCCCCCACTTTCTTCATTTCACTCATTTCTCATTATCACCGTCTTCTTTAGCCTAAGCGGCATAAGCGTGGGACGTGAAACTTAAGGATTTTTCATTTAGTGCATGTTCTGCAAAAAGAAACTGGAAGATGCAAGAAATGCGTCAACATTTGGTACAACAGCCTGCTAGAGTATTGCCTAATTCTGTGTGCAGGTTTACTATTGGCGTGCCGCTCGAAATATTTGTTGAAAAATTATAATTCTTTCGCTAATTTTGTTATTGTCTCTTAAGTGATTTGCGGCAGGCGAATGTAAATATTTCACCTAGCATATATAAAATTCAAGGGGGCCATCAGACTAGATTTGCCGAAAAATTACAATTATTCTTGTATTGTATTGTATTGTATTCAGGGTTTGCCCAAGTGGGTCCGGCCCGGAAAAAAACACCGGGTTTTTTCGGGTTGGACCCACCTGGGTTTTTGAGATTTTCGTTAGTATATTATTGGTGCAATTAACGTGATCACATTGGAAGTGATTCTTATCAGATTTTGAACTTTCCTTGGGCAAATTAGGTGCTTTCACGTTAAGATATACAACATCCAAAGTGAGGCCTTTATAAAGTTCTTAATGCACTGAATGCATTTTAAAAAGCCGTACCTTAGATTGAGATAATTATAGAACAAATTAATTTATGGAATGTGCTTATATCCTATTTCAAGTAAAATATGCAATTTTATATTTTAGAAAATACTTTCCGTGAATAGTGTGCTCGCTTACTTAGCGACGCCGAAGGACATTATCCCTCATACATCTGATGGGTTTAGTGCCATAGGTGCTGGTAGTACTAGTAAATATGTAGTGTATTAATAAAACTATTAGTATTATTTTTTATTATCTTTGATGGTAACACTTGTATTCTTCAGTAGAGTTTGGTTTTCCAACAACAGTTTAGTTTAGTTATTTGTTGCTACTTTTCAACTAGATTTCTGTAGAATCAACAGCAGCAATAGCGTAAAAATTCGTGTCAAATTTAAGAATCTTAGTGCTCGGAGTTTCGAAGGGTGCGTAACGCTTACTATTTCAAGTCCTGAATTTCAAACTTTGTACTAGTGGAAGTTTCGATGTACAGTAAAGAAAGCTTGCATTTTCGGAAAATAATAATAAACCTTCGTCGCGAAAGAAGTGCTCGGGAATTTTCAGCAATTAAACGCACAAAGCATTGGAACTGAATACTTGAACAATAAAACTATTTGAAAAAAATGAAATGAAATCTTTCAGTTTTACGTCCCACGGTTATGCCTGTTAGGCTAAAGGAGACCGTGATTATGAGAAATGAATGAAATGGTGGAATGAACCAAGTGAGAGGAAACGGAAGAACCCGAGAAAACTCACGAGCACGGTGTTTATCCACCAAGAAGTCGACACGGCGCGAGCTGGAATCGAACCAGGGACCCCAAGCACCGGAGGTGAACGCTCTATCACTGAGCCACCGCGTCCCTAATAAAACTGTTTATTTTACGCTGTAAGATATTTAGTTTCATTTAAGACATATTGAAACATTTACTTTATGAAATTGAATTATACAGGGTTTTTCAAAACAACATCGACAACGTTTTTGAGATGATTCCTGACAGCAAAATAAGACAAAAAGTATAGACCAACCAGGGTGCACAATTGCTTCCTTTCGGACTTGTAGGCTGCCGAAAATATGAAAAGATAAACTTTAAAGGTCTATAGCGCCAAAACTGTGGTACCTACCGTAGACTTCACTTAAAAACTGAGATGTGCACTCTCCAAAAATACGCGTTTCAGAATCCTGCGGTACTCACGCAACAATTTTTATAGAGCTAGCCTTGCTACTGGCATATAATTTGGAGTACTGGCCAACTACCTCTTGTTCATGTTTTCAGCAGCTTATAACTCCGAAAGGAAGCATTTGTTCACCTAGGTTGATCTATACTTTTTGTCTTACGTTGGTGTCAGGTATCACCTCCCAAACCGGTGTCGGTGTTGTTTTGAAACACCCTACATATATGTTAATTGTTTTAAATTAATTTTCTGGGAGAACGGTCTTGCGACAAGTGCTCGGGAAATTCCCGTAATTCAACGCACAAAGTATCGGAAGTGAACTTCAAAAATAGAACCATTTATTTTACGCTAGAAAATATTTAATTTTATTTAAGATATTTTGAAACTTTTATTTTATAAAACATGAGTTACAGATTGATTTGTTTAAATTAAATTAATATATTTGTTCTCAATTAATATATTTGGCGAATGTCAGTAAGGGTATTAGGCTGATTCGTTCTATATTTGTTCGTTCGTCTGCCTGTACCACGCGTACAACAGGGTACAAGACTTTCCGTCTTTTAAGTTAAAATTTTCAGGGTACAAGTACGAGACAAACTAAATTTCTCATGTTCAGATTTTGGCGGCATACCAACCTAAAATTTCAAAATAGCGGGTATCCACGCCGCAATTTTCAGTTTTTCAAGTTGAAATTTTCAGAGTAGAAGCACAAGACACTCTAAATTAACTGTATATATTTTGGCGGCGATCCAATGTAAAATTTCAAAATGACAGTCATTTTTCAAAACAGCAGTGAAATTGTTGCAAGTTGTGACAATCATAATCTTGAAATATAAATCACATTTTAACACTTTTACCCTAAAGGCATTGGAATATTTTTTTAAAAAAAAAAACCTCAAACCCGAAGAAAAAACAATTAATCCCGAAAAATCCCATATGGGTCCAGGTGTGTTGGGCTTTTTCAAAAAAGTCCGGGTTTTTCAAACACTGATTGTATCGTATTTATTTTCACACGTTTTCATACAAATTGTTCACAACATGAACGTATGAGTTGGACACGTCACAAGAACATTGAATGTGTACATATTTATACATTTAAATCTACATCCGATAGTAAAATAGCGTCAATTTAAGTAAGAGAGGTAGAATTTTTCATTATTCTAATTTGCATACAACGATATGAAACAATATAACAGTTAATAAAGCATTACATTATACATATGCAAAAATATATATACACTTTAAACCGTATCGGACCGGAGTTTTTGAAAATTCCGTATATTAGAGTGAAAGAGGCTCAATTGTTGGTCTGACAGTGAAGCGAGTACGTTTAGAACTAGTTGAAACGTTTAGAAAGTACGTAGTTCATCTCTGCTGCATGGGGTCCTTGGTTCGATCCCAGCTAGCGCCAAGCGGTCTTTGTGGTAGACAAACCGTGTGCGTGTGTTTTCTCGGGGCTGTCCCGTTTCCTCCCACTTACTTTATTCCACTATTTCATTCATTTCTCATCATCAGCGTCTCACCCTGGATGCATAAACGTGGGACGTTAAACTAAATGTTTCATTTCATCTTAATTTCCATGTACAATACCTGCTTCTTGAGTTATACATAATATTTTCAATCTGTGCTAAACTAGTGTATTAATATAGGTTGCTGACGTTATAGTACCTACAATTCTCCGGAGAATTTGATATTTATGAATTCTGATAGAACAACTTCGTGTAGGCTTTGCTTTGGAAGTAGTTTGGAAATACGTGACTTGTTAAACAATGCATGCTAGAAAGTATCTCTCATCCATGTTCGCGTATAGTTTGTTTTCTGCATTACTACTCCCTGAATACAGCGTGGGTGTAAAGTCAGTTCTTATTTGTAACAATGAATATTTCTAAAACTAAACAACTTATCACAGTTTTATTTTCATCGAATACATTATTAGAGTGCACCATTTGGTTATTAAGTTACATTGCAACGTATGCACCCGCATTCTCCACAACTTCTAAAATGTTAACTGGCCAGCTAAGCTGATGCCAGTTTCTAGGATAATCTAGATTAAAAATAGGTATTGGCTTTACAACCACCGTGTATATTCTAAAACTGTTAAATTATTCTTCGTCTTCCTGTAGATTTCGTAATATTTTTTATAGAAACGTTGCTTTCATCAATTTCTAATTTACAACGGCAGGGTTGGCTGGTTTAAACAGCTGTTTTTTTTTCAAAAAACCCAACAGGTTTAAACCAAAAAAAGAAAAAAGAACGAAAAATGCTTTAAATCGTGTGAACTTCATGGTGACGTTTCCACATATCACACCATCTGCATTATGTTTATCTACTTTTCATCTTTTAATCAAGGGGTCCCGTGTTCAATTCTCGGTCGAACCACAACCCATCTTTCAAGTGTAAACCAAGTAGCGATTAGGTGTCCCTTTAAGCGAAAGTCTTCTTCGTGATAACTTTTGTATTTCATAAGGATGTTAATGCTAAACATACGAAACGAAACCAAATTGTATATTTCTATTTGCCTGAATGCCTGTTGTTTTACAAAGAAGCCAAGGTTGCTTAAATATATTGATAGAAATTGGCAAAATGTATCAACTGCCTACGTAGCTTCCAACATCAGCTTGGATTCGACTTTGTTTTAATTTTGTTGAATGTTATCTACATAATAAATTTGTCATTTAATATGATACGTTGAACTTAAAATTTTACATACAAATACATTTAAACTAATAATAGGATTTTCCCAATGGCTAAGGCGGGAGTTTCTTGATTTATATGTAATTCTGTATAATGTTTTTACTTCTGTAACTACTTATCTTTTTGTCCTTCCGAAATGACTCTTGACAATTATATTAACAACTAGGCCTATGTAAAGATCAGTATAACGTATTTTTATCAGGAGTCCTTCGTGAGTGAGTCGACAATCTCACTTATGACCAATTAGTCCCGGTTTCGTGTCGAAATGGACAATTTCTCTTGGATGTAAGCCGAGAAGCGGTTTGGATTCCCTTTCAGCATAACCTTGTTGTTGCATAATAACACCAAGACGAAACAAATTAATTTCTGTCCATATCTAATATAAATACATAGAGTAAATTATTTAAACAAAAAAAAAACTTTTTTTTCAATAAAAACCATGGTTTTTGCCAAACCTGTACAACTGCTTGAAAATTAGTATGTAATTTTTCTTTTATTGGACGTCAGTGCAAATATTAATTTTTGAGGATGCGCCAATTGCAACTGACTCGGTGAGACTGTCGTCTAAAATCAATGTAATTTGTTTAAGGGCATCAGTTGTATGCTCTAAATTTCCATTACTATTACTTGAGTGCTTAATGTGTATTTCATTACAGGTCTAAGAAATGAAAAACTGTGAGGTCACAGCTTAGAAGCCATCACAAGAAACATCATGAAAAAGACAAGTGCAATAGCTGAGCAATTTAATTGGCACGTTGCAAAAGGAAAGAGCTTTCCTCGTTAACCACTAACACAATAATAGGTAAGAAACTCTCCCTACTGTTCTTTAATCTCATTTTCAGAGTGGAAAACAAAATATAGAAGTTGTCATTTGAAGAGGGATACACTATGTTTAAAATATTGTATAAAAAAAAACTGGTGCCCTTTTTATTTTCTTCGCTTTAAATACTTACTATTGTGCCATGAATACTTCTCAGAACCATCTTCCTGTGAACTTTATTTCCCAAAAGCATATACTGCAACCGCTGTTATAACATTTAAAAGGCTTTGGAAATCCTTATTTTAGCAAAATGTGCAATTTTCCTGTCCTCAAGTGACACGTTACATTTAAGTGTCCGTGGAAGAGAGAGCTGAATATGTATAAAATATATTTCATCTTTTTACTGAATTGTTCTGTCATGTTGGTAGTTTTCTTGAGCATTTCATGATTAATTCCTACATTATCAAAATTATTCATTTGTATAAGGCAAAGTAATATGTATGGCCTGCTCCGTGGCAAAGAAATCGAGCAAGGTAGCGGTCATCAAAGCCTTAGTAACCATCTCGGCATTCATCTTGTGCGACTGAGGGAAAAAGAATGATCGGGCCCAGATTCGAGATCGGAGCCTTCGGAATGAGACGCTAGTTCTTCATCAACTCAAATGCTGCCACATGTTTTCAAATTATTATTATTTTTAATATTAGGTTTAATATTTATAAAATGCTATACTTTTTAAAAATAAAAGTGCGACAACTTCAACATGTTAAAACGACCGTAATTAAGCTACAGTCTGAGGTATGTCACCTTCAGCTTTAGCTGCTGTCTTCCTTGCCCTTTACACTTTCTTCAGGATGTTACTTTTGTAACACATTATTGTCTTCACAACCTGCTGTAGGTCCTACACAAACATTTTAAATATTTTTGTAAGTTTAAGATGTAATAATTGATCTCTAATCATTCCCTGCTGTTATTATGTTATTAAACACTGCCTATTATTTTTATTTTCAGAAACTGCAACACGAGAGAAACGTAACTAACGATGAGATCGCGTAGATTATTGGGATTTGGCTTCAACATGCCATACAGAGACGAACAAGAAAATCAGTTAAGAATTCAGCTGCAGTTCCACAGAACTTGGAGTGACAATTCCCAGCGTCGAAATTAGAGTTAGTTGTGGTAATCAAAAGTGAGATTATACAGAAGCAAATGAGTATTTCTTGTTATTCAGCAATGTGATATTTCTTGAAAGTAGCAAAAAAGTGACATTTCGTGAAAACATCTATTCCCCATGCGCCGTAGATTTGTGGAACATATTTTTGCAACATCCATAAATATTGTTGTTGATTTTTATTGAATTAACGTGTCAGTGACATAATTTCCTGGAACAAGTTTTTACAAGTTAAAATGTGAATTTCTGATATTTGAGAAGATTGTTCTTAATGTATAGAAACAAATAATACGAGCAGCATGAAGATTCTGCTGAAGAGAATTTAAATAAATAAAACCAGAATAGTGTACATTTATATTTTTATTTAACTACTAACCGATATAAACTGATATATATGCATATTTATTATAGTGGACAGTGTAAATTATAACTACATAATATTAGCTTGCTTGCTCTCATATTTTTTTTCTCCTCAAAATCTTATTTATGCACAGAATGTTTCTGGGTGTTCCACTGCTACTACTGGTATGTGGCCACGCCGTGTATGTATGTTGGGGTGTCTTATGTCATATTGCGAGGTTCAGACTGCAAATTAGTCTTCACAATCATCGCGTGTCAGTTTTCAAAGCGGCTATATTGAATTTATTATTTTTAAGATAGGAAAAAGTTTGCCAACAATTGTTTCTTGAATTGGATGTCTAAACCTCAATCTTTTTTTTATTATTATGGATCCAATACAGCCGCTTTCAAAACTAGCAGGCGACGATTATGAACACACTGATATCCAGTTTGAATCTCGTAAGTCACATAAGACACCCCAACATATATGCACGACGTGGCCATATACCAGTAGCACCAGTGGAACACCCAGAAACCATTTGTATAAATAAGATTTTGAGTAAAAAATAATGCTTAAAATTATGAGAACAAGCTAACATTATTGTAGTTACAATTTACACTCTTTATTATTATTATTATTATTATTAATATTTTTTTATTTTATTTTTATTTATTAATTTATTTATTTATTTTGTCTGAGTCTGTGGGCCGCAATGGTTTATCGTCATGAAGACAGAGTGAGGCAAAGGCGTCTAAGCAGGTAAAATTGGACAGAAGAATATTGTTTTCTTCCAGCTGCTATGTCACAGTATGGCCGCCTTGTTTTCGACCCACTATTTGTTCCCAGCAAGAAGCCATTATATATACACAATGACGCAAAAGGCTGGAGCCCATAGGCCAACTCGGTTACTATTGCAGATATGAAAACAAGGTTAGATATGTAAGGACACTTTTAAAATCCAGCAACACTTTTGTTTTTGTACTAGTGTGCCGCTCAATAAAGAAAATGCGTTACCATACATCATGTTGGGCTACACGAATGAAATAATGTGTGGTTTAAAATTAGCTACACCGAGAAGAATTGAAAGGAGACACAGTGAAGAATAAACATGCAAATGCAATATCTACGCCAGTGGTGTAGCAACCACGGTGTTGGGGGGGGGAAGGAAGAGCAGTTACGAAGGACGCGAAATTGGGTCTTGCACTATATTTTTCATTGTGTCTTTCCGTTCCCTTTGGTCCAAATAATTTCAAACCACACTTTCTTTCATTCAGTGTTATCCAACAGTGGCAGCTTTGTACTTCTCGTTACTATTGGGCAGTATACTAGTATAAATACAAAACTTGCTGCATTTTAAAAATTTCCTTCTATATCTTACCTTGTTTCCGTATCTGCAATGGTAACCGGGTTGGCCTATGGGCTTCGCATTCTATCATGTACAGAAAATATCCTGTAAATATTTTGTCATGTACAGAAAATATTCCCTAAATATTTTGTCATGCACAGAAACTATTCTCTAAATATTTTCTGAGATGTACAAAAAATATTCACTAAATATATTTTGGCATATGTAGGAAAATATTGTCTGTGTTACTGGTAAATAATTTTAAAATATTCCATGAGAAACATTTTAAAAACCATTCCGTTAACATTGTATAAAACGTTTCAAATACATTTTCAGTAATGTTTGGAAATCGTACAGGAAACATTTTTTGGAAATCTTCTCTAACGGCGTATAAAATATTTCTACAACGTTTTTGAGTATATTCAGAGAATGTTTTCAGTATTATGTGGAAAATGTTTTCAAAAACATATGGAATATATTTCCTTAAGGGAAGTAGGATACATTTTCTGAAGGAAAATGATGGCACGTTTTAGAAACGTTTTGAAAATATTTCATTGTTGTGTGGGTACCCACACTGTTGCAGTCTCCTATTCTCGATATTCTTAGATATCTCTATAACCTTCGTTGTTACTCTTACTGTCTTATTGCTCATTCTGTATCTTCTTGTTATCCCACACATCTAGTGCAACACTCTCATTTTGGTAAGATCCAATCTTTTTTTCTTATACTTTCTTCTTTGACTATGTTTCCGCTCCGTTTATCATTGCTTGCCTAACCACTGCTCTATAAACCATCCCTTTACTTTTAACCATAATTCTGTGATCACACTGGGGACACGGTGGCTCAGGATAGAGCGCTTACCTCTCAAGTGTGGGCTACCTGTTTCCATCCCCAGCCAAGTAACTTTCTGATCGATGACATCATATCTGGGAATTTTCCCGGATTACTCCAGTTTTCTCGAACATTCTGATTTCACCAATTCGTGCCTCATCATTCACTTGCCTTAGTAATTCTAATCCCTTAGCCTAAAGGGCACAAGCTTTTGATTTTAAATTGGAAGATATCATGTTTAATGAGGTTAGGCAACCTATATGACTGTTGTGGTGTGATGGGTTGCATAACTTATAGTTTGTTACAACAATTAAATGCCAGTTCGAAGTTCACCAGTTACTAGGCTGAAGAAAGAAATCAGGAAAGAAATGCAATGAAATATTTAAGATTTACGCCCCACGCTTATGCTGACTGGGCTAAAGGAGATAGTGATGATGAGAATTCAAGGAAATAGTGGAATAAAGAAAGTGGGAGGAAACGGAAGAACAGAAGAAAGCCCACGCACATGGTGTTTGTTCACCAGAAAGCTCAATTACCTCGAGCTGGGATCTAACCAATGAGCCCAAACACCAGAGGTTGACGGTCTACCACTGAGTCACCGCAGTCCCAGAAGAAATCATGACTAATGAAAATTGTAAAGGTGCCTTTTCAACTGCAGAACAAACCACAGGAAAACAAATACTTGTAAGAGAAAGTCATAAAATATCAAAAGGCAAAAGTTTTTTTTTCGTAAGCTGTCTTTTTAAGGGTAAAAAGTCCTTCTCCAGAAAGCTGGTTAAACAGTGTCATACGCACTCGTTACAGGGTCACATAGCCCTAAAAGTAACACAAATATTACTTGTAAGTTAAAGCCCCTAAAATACTGTTATTGACAAAAGTAAGTGACTTAGCAATGTAGAGAAATAAATTCGAAGGAAATATTGAAAAAGATGCATAATTAGAATTTAAAAATATAATAAAAGGCATTAAGTATTTGATTATTTTGTTTTTCGAAGAAATATTTCAGATATTACAAGGAAGAAGTGTGCAGTATTGGTTAATATATACATATAGACCAGCGTTTCCCAACCGGTGTGCCGCGAGGAAATCGAAGCAAAATTATCAATTCTATAGCAATAAATTGCAAGACAGGGAAAAATTGTTATTTGTTATTTCACATTACTATGAACCTCTACTATGAATCTTATTTTAAGTTTCATACTGTGTTACTTTTTTGTACATTTTTAATGTGGACAAACGTATTTGTTATCATTGTTATGATCATTATTGCTTTTTTATTGTTGTAGACTATTTCGTAACTTAAAATTTTAAAAAATCATTTAATCCTCTCGGCAAAGCAAACGTGTATACAAATTACCTATTGTGTATTAAAAGAACAAAAGATTTGTTTGTTCGTTCGTTCTTGAATGATCTTCCTTCTTAGTGAAAAAACAGGATACAGCTTTCGAAACAGAAAGTGTATTTTTTTTAAAAAAAAAAAATCTGAGTCCTATATTTCATTGCAATTGTTTTGAAGTTTTAAATTGAAATGAAAAATAAGCATAATGATTTCTACGGGGAAAAACAGTGATCGAGCTTTCTTCTCTGTGAGAAAATCAGTAATCACAGAAAAAATACCACGGTACTTTTTATTTACAAGTAATAATGATAATAATAATATCTATGAGTGTGCCGCGAGAATTCTAGCTACCCCGGAAGTGTGCCGCAAGTTGAAAAAGGTTGGGAAACGCTGATATAGACCATATAAGGATCTATTCCGAAACAGTTCGGAATGAGATTTTATTTCCAATGACTATCTTCATATTATATACAATAATAATTAACACAAAATATTCGCTCCGTATTATTTCGTCCATATAGAAATACTCTGCTTTCTATACATATTGTTATTATAATTCTTCACTCGTACTAGAACCTTTGAAACAACAAAGGATATAGATACGATAAGACAGGAATAACCACACATATTTTCCTGTTTGTTCCTTTGTAGATAAAACTAGCTAATGCAATCCATTTCCGTGCTAAATAAAGACAAACATGCTAAAAACCTAAAAAATGGTTTAAATATAAAAATAATTTTAAAAAAGTGAGAAATAGGAATATCCCATTATTAATTTTCCGGTCATGTTTATCACAGTTTTTATTAGTCATTCCGAGAAAGTTTCTGCACCGCAGTAGCAGGACTAATTTCCAAGGTCACCATGGAGGAAGGGGTAAAACGTTTTTTCAATAATGATGGAAATACCAATAGTGCAACAATTAGCGGAAGAAAAACAAGTTTGTTTAATATTTATTTCTCCTTTAGTGGTACAGATTATTGAAAAATATGTAATTCCTTACGCCCAACCTTGTTTGTTATTTATATGTTGGAAATTTTGGGTTCTTTTCCAGCAACGAGGCTAAATGAGGTGTGCAGCTACAGTTTAATGTGAAACCCGAAACAGCATCAGCTGTTTCAATTTTGCGCGCTCGCGCTGTCCACTATACTAGTGCGGAGGAAGTATTTCCTTTAGTTCACTGATAACTCCATTGACAAGAATTGTTCTTTTATATATATATATATATATATATATATATATATATATATATATATATATATATATATGTGTGTGTGTGTGTGTGTGTGTGTGTGTGTGTATATAATAGAGAGAGAGAGAGAGAGAGAGAGAGAGGAACAGATTAATGTCCTTAGAGGTTCTAAGCACTTAAATACTTTTGGTCCCTATATATGTATGTTACTGAAAATATAAACACAAATAAACCCTAAAATAAACTTGAAGCCACTCGTTCCATAATGGCACTTTTTGGCACTATATAAGTTATATATATCATTCTGATAGTATAACTGAGCTCTATTGTTTGTCATTTAAAATAGCACAGCTTCCTGTATCTTCCACATGTTACTAACGTATTGAGTTTCATTATCACACAAGTCCATGGACCTCTGGAACAGCCGACATGTTCTAGCGTGACTGCGAATCATAACAGCACAACGTTCCACTTTTGCCACATGGAGCGCATCAAGAAATATTAACGAGTGGAGGAAAATATGATTAAAATTTTTAAGGTAGTTTTTTGCTAAAATTAAAGAAACGTCTCCACTGACTTAATAGCAAGAAAAGTGGAAAGTGTCATTTTATAAAATAATTGTATACGGATCAAAAACCAAAATTGCAAGTAAGACATCAAACAGTTTAATTCCAGAAACATTCATGATGACACGAAAAGTAAAAGTTGATCAGATAAACTTGGAGAAAGCATATAGACCTGAAATTCCCCCTAAAAGTGCTAAAGGAATGGATATTGAAAAATACCTGTCACAATTTTATCTGCAGAGCAACTTTACTTTCAGAGACTTCTGGACCAATATAATAAAGATCAGACTCCAAGTGCTGAGGACTCAGGAACTAAAGTGTGGGATTCTGATTAGGTGAAGAATAGATATTAGTAAATTAAATGTGTTGCTTGTTGTAATACATTATTCTGAAAATAGACACTTGGTTTATGCACAGTGACTGCTCGTTGTTTCGTTTCCAGACATTATTGCTTAAACATCAGTATATTTTTTTTCCAAATCTGAGTTATACCGTCTTATGTAGAGTCATTTTGAAGTATGATTAGCGTCATACTAAAGACTTGACTACTGCAGGAAACATATTTTAGTTGGACTCTTTAGTATGACACTAATCACGCGTCAGAACGACTCTCCATAAGGCCCGTAGCGTCTAAAACTAATGTAACAGACTAATGAGTTCCATAATAACACAAGTGCAGTATTTTCTTGATTTTATTATAAACAAATCACTTCTAATACTCGTTTAATACTTAGTGACATTTGTTGTTCAGCAAAGTGTATGAAAATAATCTAATTTCCAAGCTTAAATTTGCAAGATATAGTCGGTTTTTATTGATTTTCTCAATATCCCTTCAGCTGGATATGGGAGGTTATGGGAGTCACGGTTTTCATTATATTTATTGAAATTAAACAACACATAAACAGTAAGTTATATATTTAATTTTTGTATACGTCCACTTAACCTGTGGGGCGTACTAATAGGATAAGACGTCCAATCCTCTAATTTTAAAATTTAATTTATTATTTTAATACGTTTTGTTAAGGTTTTGATGAACTTTTAACCATCGTCTCTACCGTTACTGTTATAATAATTTTTACTTCCGCCAAGGAGATTAAGTTTGTAAAGGAATATGAGGTGTTTGTGTGTGTGTATGTTACTAGATTACGGCGAAGTTAAAAGTAAGGTTTTGCTTTTTACATATCCGTATGCAGGTACGTATGTGTGTATGTATTAATGTACACTACTTCCACTGTGGAGCTCAAACGCCTAAACCGATTCCAATATATGAGACATCGCTGGAGTTAAGTTGTCAGTCCGGGTAACATAAAATAGGAGACGTCACATAATCATCAAGGTGACAGTCGTCATCCTCTATTATGTCTAAGCTGAACTTCTTTCCCTACAAAATAGGTATAAGAGGATGCTGACAACTCATATATATATATATTAAGGAGAAGAAACGAAATCGATTGATTGTAAGGAAAGAGAGAAAAGGACAATGCCAATACGTCATGGGTTTAAACAACGAACTGCGGACAAGAAGGAAAACTACTTCACAAACAGTCGTTAGCTTACTGTATAGCCCTGTATACTTGGTAAGAAATTTTGTAGTGAAGGTTTAGTATCATTCTTTTATTTCAGGAATACTGTATTAAAAATTGGAAAATTAGAGTTTACGGTGCCGTCGTTTTGATCTAATGATGGAGTTCGAAGGCGTGTACAGATACTCCTGAACACTTAAGAGCAGACCCGTGGAGTTTGGATTCGATTGACTAATTCCATATTATATAAACAATTAATAGTTTGTTAAATAAGTTTTATTTTAATTAAATGTTATACACTGAAAAATAGTAAATAAAATAATTAAATTTAATTAAAATATTAGAAAACTGACTACGGTAAAGTTAATTCATCGCCTTTTGTTCTGAACTGAAAATAAAGGGGAAAAGGAAAGGTTAAATAAATGCCATATTTCTAAAATTGGATATTAAATTAGTAGTGTAGACGGAGATCTTCTGGTCTACATAATGTGATGTGTGAATATAGGGTAAGGCCTTCAATCCTCTAATTTTAAAATTTAATTTGTTCATTTAATCCGCTTTGTCATATTAAGTTTTATTTATTTATTTATTTTAGTTTCCACTGACGTTACACAAATCCTGTGCGAAATTTAACTTGCTTTTTTTATTTATGTAAAACGGGATTTTTCGATTTCATAACAATTCGCGAAGGGCTCCACTGCTTGAGTGCGTTGTTATTGCTGTATTTATATTATGTAGGTTTATTTATTTTTTCCTTTAATGTGAGAGCCCCCATTATAAATCCTGGTTAAGTTGCACCATTTGCAAAAATGTATTTAATGGACCATGACAAATTTGGCTTGGGAAATTTCTATGGTGTCCGCTCCCTTAATACCATAAGCACACTTATATTGCTTAATGGTTAATCTATCCTTTATGTAGAGGTTGTGGAGTCATTCAAAGGAAAATTACTTTTTCAATAACTAGGTTTACCAAAACTTCTTTATGTATTTTCATTGTCTTTCGTGTATCTATCCGCCCCGGAGACGAAAAATCCCAGGAACTACTTAATGGATTGTTATCGATTTTGTAATTTCAGATGTTATGAAACGTGTAAAAAAATTGAGTTTTAATATTAATGTTACGTTCATGACCACAGGAATTTTCCCATTCTAGCTGGAAGGAGAGTATATTATGACATATATTTACGTCAAATTAGATATACTGAGTTTTGACAAGTCTATACCTATTCAGCAGCAGGTCATCTTTCTGGTCAAGGTTTGCTGCCTCATTACTTTAGAATTGCATGCTATTAATCATTCCCGTCTGTAGATGCATTTTGTGAGCTTTTGCTACAAGAACAGTCCGCTGAATTGATAGTAAATGACAAACCCTAGACAAAAAAGAGGAAACTTTATAATATTGCTATATTTACGGGTGGAAGGTTGCATTCAGTCGTCAACATAAGTGTCCAGCAAGTAGTCTAGGAAAACCTGTGGCCCCGGGATATCGGATGCATCGTCTTGTATATATGGAAATGCATCAGGAATGCTTTCAAGAGAAGCGAGTGGAAGTGCATCTGCTCTCCTAATCTATTTCCTCATATCATTATCAGCCTTTTAAAGTGGAGTCAATCCAATATCTTATACTTTTCTCCATATAGACTGCTTAAAATGAAACAAATAAATGCGTAATATCACTTACTGGAATGTTTCTCTTCAAACGTTTATTGCCGCTTGTTCAAAGTCAATCATAAATTCTTCACACGAAAGATTTTCTGAAGCATGGATGTGTACAATGACTGACTTTTGCTTTGCAATAAGCAGAAGAGGAGGGGGTAAAGGTCCGAAATACTTTCCGAGCAATATATATAAATATGAAGATAGACGTGGACAAATTTTAAATGTTCCATCCATCACTACCTTTCCGTTCCTTTCATTTAACGGTGTGCTGATATACCAGCCATCTTAAGTTTCACAATAATTTATGAAATATTTTGTTTGTTACTCGCAATTTGTGTGTGTGGTTACAATGTTATGTTGGAATCAATTTCTCAACATGTAATACAGATATTGGCATACTTCTGGTGCAGTACAAGCTTTTCACAAAGTTATGTAAAAAAAAAAAAATGAAATCTCTCATTCTGCGAACTAGGAACACACGCATTGGATTTTTTTGTTTTTCGAAACATGCCAACGCTGAGCATGACAACCCAGCTTGCACAACTTTCTGTAAAACAGAAACACAGAGTTGGAATATTATTAGGTCCTTTGAATGGTGCAAAATTTTGTATTAAAAAAAAAGAAAGAAAGAAAAACGTGGGAGATATTTTATTCAACAAATCATGGTTTCTCAAACTTTTTTTCGGATAAAGTCCTACTACTTCAGAAAATCGGTAAATAATTATCATGTCGAGATAATATCTTATTAGTAATTCAATGTAAGTTGTCACTTTTGTTAGGTTTTAATATGCATCAGAACTAATCTCTTAGAGTGTATTATCACTTAAATTTAGCTTCTCAATTAGTGACTGCTCTACAGTCCTTCAACAAGGCAGTCATATTCTTATGTACATTCGTATTCAGGAATAAATATTCATATTTAATAATAATAATAATAATAATAATAATAATAATAATAATAATAATAATAATAATAATAATAATAATAATAATAATAATAATATAATCATATTAATTGGGAATGCACGTGACTTTATGATTACATTATAGAAAATGAACTCAATGATTTACAGAAAAATATCATAATCCTTATACTATATATAATAGGACTCAGTACCTATATCAATAACTGTTTCTATAAAAAAACTGGATAGAATTTTGTTCACAATGCAATTAGTCAGAAATAATTGGAAATAGGTGACTGTAAAAGTAATTACTACTGCAATGATTAGAATAAATCGAAAGTGGATTCTTAAATTAAGAATCCTTAAATCTGGAATATGTCTGAAAGTCATTTCACCGATATTACAAATATTGCAAAACGAATACATAATTATGTTGGTTTTCTTAAGGGTGAAATAAATTGACCAATAATATTAAAGAAGTTGTTGCTTACATTTAATTTCTGAAGTTTTCTCAAACGATGAAATATGATCATAGAAAGAGCCTTCACAGTGTTATTATCAAATTTCAGTTCCAAAATACTGTGCAGCTAAATAGTTTTTCTTCAAATGCGTAAAAATGCTTTTCATACCAACTCAGAATTAATAGTTTCTCGAGACTATGAAAAAGTAACTGTGTTATAGAAAGTAATTTATTACTTGTTAATAACAATGACTTTGTTCCTAGAGATTTGATTTTTTTTTTTTTTTTTTTTGGTGGAAGTTTACTTTAATTCGTGTAAGAAATCTACGTTTCACTAACCTCTCTGGAATATAGAAATGGATATCTTCTGTCTTTATTGATATGTTCTTGTTTGTTGGTATCTTCCAGGTCTCGGTTATAAAGTACAAGTTCTTATGTATATGTAAGGTGGTGCAAACGTACTTTACACAATTAAACTTCTTGTTAATTGATATACTTCTGAAAATAGAACGTTGTATGAAATTAATCTGCAACATATTATGGATTGGTCGATTAACATATCAATGATAACATTATTGTAATCAGTGATTTTTTTTATCATATTGCGAAAGAACATTAAGCTTCGACGAGATATGAATTCCATATTGAAATCGAAAGTAGTAGTTTTGTAATTTCCGTTTGTAATAGAAGGAAAACAATGAAAAACCTAACTTTTTATTCTTGGGACGCTGATGATATTTCAAAAGCAAATGTATCACTCCCGTATCGTTTTTGAACTATGAAGATTAACCCTCCGAGGTCACACTACGGTGACAGACCCGTGAGAAATAACTTTTAGTTCTGATTTATTTCCTGTTGTGTTTCAAAAACTTTCTCATCCATTTAAAATCATTTGGCAACACTGCCTGTTGTTATGGCTCGTAAGCTGCGTCTATCAAAGAATAGTAAAAACAAATAAAATGTTAAAAAAGATATTTAAAACATTATATAAGAAAAGTTTATGGGGTCCACTGGACCCCAGTGTGACTTCCGTGTCACAAAAAGTAAGTGTGGCCACGGAGGGTTAATATTAAAAGACGAAATGGAACATATTGTTGCGATACGGGAGGGCATATCCATATCAAAAATCAGGTTTCTGTTATTTGTTACATTCTTTTTCAGTATGGCGACCAACATACAAACTATAAATAGTAGATTTTCATCACTTCCGGTCCAAATTGAAGAACAAAAATTAGGATGAATCCCAACTTTGTACGCTGAAGCCATATCGTAAAGCTATTTCTGGCAGACTCTTACCTAATTTTCTCTATTAGAAGACGGTTACAATAAAGTGGACTCTCGGCACACTTACCGTATTTGCAACCCCTTTTCTGGAAACGATTTTCGAGAAAAATATAATATGTGAAAATTTTATTAATTTCCATTATTTTTTGTTCAAGCATTTGTTATATTTTATTTTACTTTAATGTAGGTATTTTACTTTAATCATAAAATGTAAACAGATATACTGTAAAAAGACAACAAAAAATACATGCATTTATGACAAAAATACAAGAACATATTCCATGTACGTTACATTCACCTAAATGGCTTGCACAGAAAGATAACAAACTTGTTTTGTCACATTGGAAGACGTCAGTCATCACTGTTACTGCTATCAGCAGAACTTGAAACTTCATGACTTGCCGTTTCACCAGAAGCAGAGCTACCACTGTCTTCATACAGTAAGTCGTCCTCAGAATCATCCATATCGTTACTGATTCCACATTTTTTAAATTTTTTTTATGACAGTTTCTTTTTCTCTTCATCCCATGATGCTTTCTTTCACCCATTCGCATATTTGTGAGATACTGGGTTTCTTTCTTCTTCCTGTGGGAGTGAGTTCGAAATCAGCAGGCCTCATCCACGTATTCCATTTCTCTCTCATGAATCCCTTGAAAGGTTTGTTGATAGAAACATCTAAAGGTTGAAACTAGCTTGTCAATCCTCCCGGTATTACGGCTATGTGCGTTTTCATATCATGCAGTTTTTTCTTGACAACCTCTGTTTTGTGGGCACGAAATTCATCCCAAACAAGTAAGGACGGTTTCCTTAAGAGTGCTCCAGGGCGCCTGGACCACACCTTTTCTATCCACATCTTAATTCCGTTTTCATCCATCCAACCCTTTTCATGAAATGAATCACTACACCATTTGGTATTTGTTCTTTTGGTAATGTTTTTCTTTTAAATACGAAGAATGGCGTCAATTTCGTTCCATCTGCACAACATGATAACACAACAGTGTAACGAGTTTTTTCATGTCCAGTGTTTTTCACAGTAACAGTTTTTTTGCCCTTTGAGTCCACTGTCTTATTTGAAGGTACATCAAATGTGAGAGGTACCTCGTTCATATTGGCTATTTGCGAAAGTTGAAATTGTTTACGTTTTCTGATTTTTAAGACATATCTATGAAACTGTACAATTTTGTCCTCATATTCAGCTGGCATTCTCTGTGCTATTTTAGTTTTTACACGCATAGAAAGGCGATTTCTTTTCATGAATCGAGAACACCATGAAGTTGAACCAGTGAAATCACTGATACTGTAAACTCTGCCATAGATTTTGCTTTGTGGATTATCATCTTTGTAGACACTGCAATCCCGTCCTTCCTTTGGTCCTCAACCCATTTACTTACATTCTCTTCGAGTTGTGGCCATTTGACGACTCCTCTGCGAAGATTATGCTTAGATCGCTTTGCTGCTGTAAGTTCATTTTCTTGTTTTCGCCAGGTGCAAATCATCTTTTCTGTAGGAGGAGGGCCAAAATGACGTTCTGCGGCTCTATTCCCATTAGCTTTTGCATATTCTATAACCTGCAGCTTAAAAGCTATGTCGTAGCTGTGCCTCCCCGACATTTTAACAACTTGCCACGATAACGAAGATTAAAGAACTGAAGCAGAACACGATGCAAATCTTTCTTAGCCTTTGTTATTCATCTATTCATAAACAATGCAAAACATAAAAACTGTGGTTACAAGTGATAAATAAAAGAACACCGTAATCCTTTCAAACGCAATGCGGTGAAACAACAATCGGCGGTTACAAAAGAACACGGACTGTTTGGTCTTTATTCAGCGGTTTACGAGAAGCATGCCGACAAGTTTTGCATGCATATTCCTTTCAGAAAAAACAATGTTATTGGTATCTTTGAAATATTCAACCTTATGTCAGCACTTTCTTGAACCCTGATTTCAACAACACAAAGGAGAACAGAGGCATTGAAATATAATGTCTTCAAACTACCGTTAGCTGCATAAGACGCACCGGCGTATAGGACGCACCCCAACTTTACCGACAATTTCCAGGGGAAAAAGTGCGTCTTATACGCCGGCAAATACGGTAATCGAATGCAGAAAGTCTCTTTTCGCTATCCATTACCGTTATTGCCCTATGATGATTAACATTGAAACTCGAAATGGTTGATCTCTACCAATTCCGACTTGAACAAAGATTTATAAAAAAAAATTAGATAAAATTAATTGTTAAGGCAATAATTTAATTCCATAAAACCATTTCTCGTTATCTTTTACTATTTTTGCTGTAACACCTTCGAGAGACCGACGAGACAGATAAACAGACGGCCATAACAGTTGTATAAGACTCCTAAGGCCCTATGCAGAGTCGTTCTGAACCGTAATTAGTGCCATACTAAAGAGCTCGACTAACATATGTTTCCTGCAGTAGTCAGGCCTTTAGTTAGATGCTTATTGTATGTCGAAACAACTCTGCATACGGCGGTTAATATTTAAGCAGTAAAGCATAGTTACGAAGTTTAAGAAAAGTAACAGAGTATATTCCCTAGCTACAGGATGTCCCACTCGTAAGAGGTCCCGGGAAAAGTGTTATAAAAATCTTAATAAAAGGGGACATGAAACCAAATTTGTACCTGACATATCTTTATGGTTGACAAATGAAGATACATTACAAGAGGTGCTGAAAGTAACCTCCCTTTACCTGTATACATAGTTTAACACGGTGCTGCATGTTAGTGAGTGTTGCTAACAGAGTATTGGGCGTGACTACCTAGATTTTACGGCGCAATGTTCTCATGTAACTTATCGACGTGCAGCATTGAAAATCTGTGAAATGTGTCAACAATAAGATTTAGCGAGCTGTGTTTGGACCTTGTATTTCAGTGCAGCCTGCCTTACTGTTCGTTGTGTTCCGTGCGACTTGCTTCTTCCAGTGCTGTTTGATTCTGACGATGTATCCATATTATGTGGAAGAGCACAGTTTTGTTTGTAAAGTAGTATTGGATTAGTGGTTCCTTTAAGCCATGTCAGCAATAATTTTTAGAACGTTTCGGTGGTCGACGTAAACCATGTAAACACTGTGTTCAAGGCTTGATGACGAAGCTAGGGACAGAGAGAACGTTGTTAGATCTGTATGCAGGAGGGTGACCGCAGTTATTGGAAAAAAGTGTGGGTGAGGTTAAAAAAAACATGATTGTTGACATCGCACGCAGTTTTTTCGCTGTTTATCGCAGGAATCTGAACTATCGCGTAGCATGTGTCACAGAGGTACTATGAAAGCAGGCCTGTACCCCTAAAAGTTTACAGTTGTTCATTGACTGATACAGATTGACCATAAAAAAATACCTGATATACTTCTGTTAATTTAAACGAATTCCAGAAATATTGCAGTACACGTGGTACAGTAATAAAGCGTGGTTCCACTTGTCAGAATACGTGAAGTTAATTTCTCAACCATAAAGGTATGTACAAATTTGGTTTCACATTCTCTTTTGTTAAGATTTTTATAATACTTTTCTTAGGGTCTCTTACGACTGGGACACCCTATATAATGTACTATTAGTATGTAACGAAATAACAATGAAAAACATAGTTCGTCTAATATTTGTAATAGCTTATACTTCAAAATCTTTGGAATTAAATGAAGCATCTCAGCTTAAATACTACGATTTACATTTTAATGAAACCTTGTCCATAGTAATATATTTTCCATTTCCATACTTGCCATTCCAATAAAATATTAGTCTAAAGAACCGAATAATGAACTGTCATATAAATGGTATAAGTAGTTTGTGTAGAAAAATATATTCCAAAGAAAGATGTACCGTAATTGTAAAGGGAGTTAAGACAGATATATTGTCTATTGTGAGCATTATTAAACATTAATTGTAAGAAATACAAACAGTTATAACGACAATATGATTTTTATGTCAGGGAAAAGAATCCTTAGAAAATGGAAAAGTTTATCATAATGCCTGTGTTTAACCTTTCCGAGACACGAGAGTTATCGTATGGTTAGAAGAGTATATATATATATATATTTTTAATCTTCGTTATGCATACCCAAAGTAGTATACCCTCATTCCTCACTCACCCACTCTATAGCCTATGGAACCCGGAGGGTCAATCCCGCGTTCACAAAAGCTCTAAATCGATTTCTGTCCTTGCACAACTGGATTCAGTTTCTATTTTGTATTCCTATTTGTTCGAGATCCATCTAAATATTGCCCTCCCATCTGCGCCTAGGTCCTCCTAATGGTTCTTTTCCAATTGGGTTTTCATTCATGACTCTAACAAGGTTTAGCGAACGATATAAATTGTACAATTCATCATTCTGAAGCTTCCGCCATTCTCCATTCCCGTCCCTCTTGGTTCTGAATATTCGTCTTAGAATCTCTCCCTTTGCTACCCTCTTTAAAATGAGTAACTCCGACCCGAATATGTTTAATAATTTAGAAGTTACACCATTTCAAATATTTCACTGCAAAAGTCACTACGAAAGAGTGATGTTGTTAAAGAGTGACAGAAATGGAGAGATCACTACCACACAAACAGGTCTTAAACAAATGAACAAGTTGAAGTCACTACCATGTAGATTGGTTTGTACTAAGGAGGAGTTAAAAAAAAAAGCAAAATATAGATTTTACCAAGCAGTTTCTTTGTTCACCATTGACTGTTTCGAATAAGTAATTCACTACAATCCAACATGACTAGCTCCTTATATATTAACAGATGAAATTGTAGAATATTGTCAATGTTCGATGATGCAATAGGCTAACATTGGACTAGATATTGCACAACAGAGAGAAATGGTGGAAAGAACTGGGAATTTGGGGACACAGCTCACTTCTGCATACACTTAAAGAAATAGTATGTCTATGTGAACCGTCTGCCCTTAAAGCGCGGATATATCTGCAGAAAACAGCAAAAGACACCAATAACGTATATATCCGCACATCAATACAGTATATGTTTTATGACAACTTATTTGTTAGAGTTGTATTACGTTTGTAGATAGGGGGCACGATGGCTCAGTGGTAGAGTTTTTTTCGGGGTTCTCCCGTTTCCTCCCACTTTGTTTACTCACCATTGCATTCACTTCTAATAATCACCGTCCCCTTTAGTCTAGTCAGCATAATCGTGGGACGTAAAACTGAAAGCTTTTTTTTGTAGATAGGTAAGAAAGTAACGCTCCCACAAGTTTTTTTTTTTAATTTATTTTTTTTAATCTAGTTCCTCGAAACCTCTGATATATATTTAAAAATCTGATCTGATTTTGATGGATAACAACAGTGACAAAAAAGTAACTGTTTGAATTGGATGATGATGATAAAGAGAGTGATATCGAAGAAGCTTTACCAAGTGAAAACAAAATGTGTGTCTGGTTTTTGGTGAAAAATTTTACGCCTTTACTACTATTCCAAAATGATAGGACTCTGACACTGCAACAGATATATCTGCAAACTGCTCTGCACACGGAGTATCTGCTAGGATTTGTTGTTTGTTTCATTGTACAATATTAATAAACAGTTAACTTACAGGATTTTAAGTAAGTCACTGTGTACAGCGACAAACAACTCATGAACGAAACTGATACTCTTGTCTTCGGCAGGAAATTTAATATGGTGAAGGATATTTTAACAATTCAGTTTTTCAAATCTACAAAGGAATTTCCTTTATATCACTGAGTTCTGTTAATTTTAGTATAGTTCAATCCTAACATCAAAGAAAGTAGGCCCAACAGTGGGAAACAGTTGGCAAGCTAACTGACAACATTCTCCCAACGTTCTAATCAGCCGTTTTGCCGAGCATTTCTGAACCGTCTCAACTGCAACGAAACGCCGACGAAAGATTTCGAAACTCTTGCATAAACGATGGCTGATCAGCATATATTCAAAACTACGGTCTACTTCAATAATGTGTAAGGTCTACTTTAATATTGTTTTTGCAGTTCTTAATAATTATCAGTTATGGGCCGTGTTTCAAACAGTCTTACAAAGAACGTATGCGAATCGTGAAAGCTAGATATTTATGGAAGTTGGTACCCTGACAATTGTGGATCGCTAATCATCGTGGTGGTAGTCACTCAGTGCGGAAATACCTTACTTACCCGCTACGTATAATACATATACACCACGGGTGAGGCTGTGCCGAATTATACTCTAAAACGACGAAAAAAGGCAGAAAATGGAAAATATGTGCAGGTAGCATGATACCTATGGGAGGGGGACACATGACCAAGAACACGGTAGTGGTGTCACACAAGTAGTGATGCCACCCGAACACAAACTTATAATATTTCAAATAAAACGTATATCATTGTATTACATTAAAGTAATTGGCATAAAACGTCAAAGAAATTAGGTAAACGACGGGTTATCAGTGTTGTCAAGTAAGAGAGATACTAGGATCTAAAGTTAAGAAATTATGGGTCCCGTACAGAGAAATGAATAAATGTACAACAACAAGACTGCAGAAGGAACAAATGTACAGTAAGGAGTAAACCATAGCATACACAACATCCAGTGACTAATAGGCTTGATACAGGATTCTTCCCCCCTCCCAAAAAAGGCAAATGTTGGAGTAGCCATAGAAAGAATAAGTCCCATGTGACGTAATCGGAAACATGAACATTAAGTCTTTTTGTAGAGCATCAATTCCAATGGTGTTGGAATGATCAATGACCTGTCATAGTTGTCAGTCAAGAGTATAGGAAACGTTAACATGTGAGACAACGATGAAGACAAAACACACTGTATTCAGGCTAACGTTAATACATAGGCGCAAAATATTTTAAAATAATACACCAATACACACGACAGGAAACCATAGATAGTATGGCAAAATACGTACATATCTCACCCTAGCCACACACTCCATATAAAGCATCAAGCCCGTTAGTCCCTGGATGCTGTGCATGCTGTGATTTACTCCCTACTCTACGTTTGTTCCTTCCGTAGTCTTGTTGTTGTTGTACATTTGTTCGTTTCTCTTTACGGGGCCCATAATTTCTCATCTTTAGAGCCTCGTATCTCCTTTATTTGACAAGAGTGGTAACTCGCTGTTTGCTTATTTTCTTTCACGTTTTATGTCAATTATTTTAATCCCATAAAATGATATACGTTCTATTTGAAAAATTATAAGTTTGTGTTGGGGTAGCAACACTGCTTGTGTGATACTACTGCCGTGTTCTTGGTCATGTGTCCTCCTCCCATAGGTATCAGATTACCTGCACATATTTTTCATTTTCTGCCTTTTCCCGTCGTCTTTGTCGTATTCCTCGGCAAAGCCTCAACCGGTCACTGTTTGGTATATGTATTATACGTAGAAGAAAAAAGGCATTTCCGCACCGAGTGACTATCACCACGATGATTAGAGATCCACAATTAGTCAGGGAACCAATTTTCATAAATATCTAGCTGTCACGGTTCATATGGATCCCTTGTTAGTAAAATTCTGCATACAGGAATGCAACGCAAGAAATGCAGAAAGTCTTTATAACTGCTATACTGATAAAAGAAAACTAAATCGCGATTTTTTCGTTCCATTAACGCAAACCACTTAAGAATGTGCCCGCACGCAGCCTTTGGAGCTTACCAAGTGTGGCGCTAGTGGAAGGTTTGCCGTGTATTTTGATAAAAGTTGATGCAGATGAGTAAACTGGGTCCCGACCAGAGCAATGCAAGGCGAAGAAATTGATATAGACCTATCCATAAATGAAATTTCAAATATTCATATATATATATATATATATATATATATATATATATATATATATATATATATATATATATATATATATATATATATATATATATATATATATATTTAAAGATTCATGAAGAATGAAAAAGGTGTTATTCCGATTGTTCGTTAAAGCAACTAGAAGATACCATATATTACCAAAGAACCAAACTCTTTGTGCCTTATGCAGGGGAGTTCTGATGCTTGATTATTACCATACTAAAGAGTTCGAATAACATATGTTTGCTGCAGTAGTTAGGCCTTTAGTATGACGCTAATGTTACGTCAAAACGACTCTGCATAAGGGCCTTTATATCTAGTATTATGGTAACCACCAGCTGTATACCTTATACGAAGAACTAGTGTTGCCTACGGGAGGGAAAATGTCGAGTCTCGTCTCGAAAATCGAAGAAATACTTTGGAAAATTCCAGGACGAAAAACATTGCAATTCTGGTTGCATTTTCGAGAAGAGAAGAGAATTTATTAAGTCTTGTGCCCAACACTAGTGCACCCAAGACAGACTTGGTGTCGCATGATTCATAGTATATAAACTACAAATTCAGAAAGTGATTTAACGAACATAACGAAGAACATTGATTAACGTTTAAAGATACAACTCATTATCCAATAGACTCAATAAGAAAGATGGTTTAAATGTTGTTATACCACATTCACACGTAAATCTCACGTAAATCCGAATGATTCCGATAACTTCATGATGAAATTAAGTAAGAAATGAGGTGATGAATTACGAACATGAATTTACAAGACGATTTTGATTTTGGATTTGATTTTTGGGTTTAGCTTTCATTTCAGCAGCGAGGCAATATGAGACGTCGACCAACAGCTTACCGTGAAATCTAACTCATATGAGCTGCAGCCGGGAATCAAATCCGGGTTTCCCACGCCAAACGCACGTATGATAGCAACGAATGAGTTCAATTTACAACACGAGACGAAACACAAAGAAAACTTTCGAGAATCGAAACGACAAACAATTCTTTGAGAATTAAGACGAGACGTGATTTCTAGAACATTTACTAAACGAGACAAAGAAATACTGTGTCTCGTCTCGTCTTATCTCGTGAGCTACACTACGTACAATTTTACTTAATGGTTACTTTTAAATGTTTCAATTGATACAGATCTTATTTTCATTTCAATAATAAATTTGTATGAAACACACCTACACAACGACTTAACTCCTTCAGTGTGGGTGGCGAGTTAACTCGTGTCTTCAAAACACACCTGCTGTGCGGATGGCGTACATATACGCTTTAATTTTGCTTTGGCTATTTCGTATTGCGTATGGCGAATATACTTGCCCATAGTATGAGTAATGTTATCCCGACAATATTTAGCGAGTTTGCGCTCAGCTGGTTTCAATTGTTGCTTAATTAAAAGAAGAGGAAAAAAGAAAGAAATTAACATAGAGTTCGGGCTTCGTCAAATACAGTTTTCATTCTTTGTTTTGTTTGAGAGCAGACAGTACAGTAATGGCTTTAAAATGATATTTCAATGATGCTGACATCGAGGAAGAGTTATTAATTAGCGATTCTGATGTAAGTGATTTTGAAACAGATTTAGAATCAACATCCAAAGTTCTAAAAAAATAAAAAAAAAATCTACACTTTTTACAGCGGTTCGCATCTGAAAATTACGCACTGAAGGGGTTAAAGAGAGACGCCAATTTTTTGAAATAATTATTTTCTCTTACAGAAATTTAAGATAATATTTGATGACTTACTTGCTTCTCTTATATCGTAAAATTGCGTTATTCTTTTCTGCTTGTTGGTCTTTCGTGAACGTAAACAGAGAAGATAAAACCTCTTCTGACTGTAGTTTAGCTATTTTCTGCAAGTTGTTGTCCTTGTAAAGTGGTCTTTGTATATGCTGTACATACAATATGTAGAAACTGACCACGGGAAGTGAACTCTGATAAAAGTCAGGGGAGGAATAAACATTGGGATTTCCCTTTTATTTATATACTGTAAACATATATTTATATTATACTAATTACAATTTATTTAGAGAGAAAACTAGGACCATTAGCTTCCTTCATGTTTAAATAATAAAACAAAACAGGAAAAATTGGTTTTGATATTTTAGCATAACCACGTCCTTTAACAAAAATTTCAAAGTGAACAAAAGTTAATTCTGACAGAAAAAAGAGTGAATTCGAGATTTAACGAAATCATGCGTTTCAAGACGCAAATATTTTGACAAAAAATCGCGATCTTTACTTGGCTATCAATGCATTGATTCCTTTGTACATGCAGAAGCATAGGATTGTCCATGTCTTTCAACACATAATAACAAAAGTTTAAACTTACAATTCTTACGGAATACTCTAGGCATAATTCTAATCCACTTACGCCTAGAAATAATTATAGTATACAGAAGTTGGAAATCGATAATTGCAATTAGAATTTAACCCTTCAAAGCACGATAAAAGTGAGGGGGTACGTTATACATTTACTTCCAGAAAAGTATCTATGTCTTGCCCCCGCTTCCTAAAATTTTACAATGGGCAAATATAGGCACGGCAGACGGCGTGACGTAATTCGTCATCCACTCCTCCTACCTTTTCAGATCCACGTTTACCCATGGTCCAAAGTCTATATGGATATTTAATGATGAATTGGCCAGTTTTTAAGTAAATGGTGTTTGTATAATATATGAAGTATGTCATGAAAATTGTGAAAGCGACTATAGAGGTGGGCTACAGGGAGGCGTCTCCCACAGGGGAAGCTGTGTATTACACGTACCATTTATTGACATTTAAACAAATTAAAATTTACAAATAAAAAACATTTCATTAGGTTGTATCTAAGCTACATCTACAAAAGTTTATACATTGGACCTATTATCAATAAAAAAAAATATTACATAATATCAACATGCCGTAAGCGTCAGTAAACCACCGATGGGCAACTAGCGACATCTCGAGAAAACTTGGCGACCCCACAGTGACGATCCACAGTAGCCCCATTTCCGTTTCGAAAATTATACCACCAGCAGCAGAGACGCGACGAAACGCCAATTTACAACAAAACTATTCCCCCAAAATACGTTAAATCTCCTATATGTTTACATTAAATTGAGACTATAAAACACTTTTTAAAAAAGTAAAAAAAAAAAAATAAAATAAAATAGGGTGGTCTAGGCTTGAACCACCAACCCTATATTTACTAGCCACGTGTTCTTCCGATTTCGCCAAGGAGGCAATGGCGATAAAGCCGCCACTAGAGGGATAAATAGTTGAAGTCTTTTTAATTTGGCTAATCAGAGTGCTTTTTTAACCGTGTATATTCGATAATAACCATTTGGAATCAGATAAAATACATTCGCCAAGTAATTTTATAGTGAAACTAGCCTTTGGCAAGCTGGGGGCTTCGCCCCCAGACCCCCGTATTTGCTCGGCCTACGGCCTCGCATGTCCTATGTTCGTGCATTTATTCTTAATGTTTCCTTAAATGGGCCCAACATCCCCACATCTCATATTTATCATCCTTTGCTCCTTAATACTCTGCTTAATAACTCACAGTTAGCAACCTTTGTTTTGTCAACCACAATTTATCGACTTATCATATAATGAATGATGATGCTGGATTCTCATTTTCAGAGGTTTTTTTTTCTTATTTATAATTTTCAAAAAAGAAATCTGGGATTTTTGTTCGACCATAACTCTTGCATATTTGTAAGACAAAGGTCGATTCTTTTTCTTGTAACTTTGTAGTATTTCCACACCACCCCTGTGGTATCCTGCTACACGCATACTCCTCTGAATGAAAGCTTTTGCTTCGTCGTGTCTTTCGTATACTAACAAAACTGGAACGTAAGTGGTATTTGTGTCTGGGAAGGTTCGTATCATAGTGTCAAAATGAAGTTCAATATGATTTGTATTTGGACAGGCACCAAGCATTCTCCATAAACAAGCTTAAAGGGATTTCTTTTTGCGTAGACTCTTATGTTACCATCAAGTATAAGTGAAAAGGAATTTTTGCAGCAGACATGTATCATACTCCGAAATGAAAGTCCAATGATGTTGTTCCCTGGGTAATTCCATAGCTACACTCACTAAAAGGAACTATCGTAGAAGTTGTGGGTATACAACATTCTTTACAAAAGCGGTTCCTTCAATTATTCTTTCAGACTGAACCAGTAATACAACTGAATCCCTTGATCGGACACGTCCAAGTGCGACGTACAGTTGGTCGTGAGCGAATACGTCACTCAGAAGATGTCCCATATAAATAACATTGGAAAGATTTTTCAGTCCCCCATGAAACCACTTTACGGTTAGAAATTTTCATTTCTGATGATTCACTTAGCTAAAGCTAACGAAAACGTACAAGCATACGAATTTGAAGTTTTTATTCCAATTCTAAGTACCTAAAACATGAGATTATAGGTCCAGAAAAAGTCTCATTTAAATAACATGGGGAAATTCTTCATCCCCTCTTTAGACCCCATAAAAATTTAAAATATTCACTTTTGGCAATTTTCCTGTGGGTTTGTCCCGAAAAGCTATAATCATGTCAAATTTAATCATTGTAGCCCTGCAGGAAGTGCTCAATAATTTGAGGGTGTAAAAGGTGTCCCATATAAATAACATGGGAAATATTTTTCAGTTCCCTATAAAAGCACTCTAAAGTTGGAATTTTTTACTTTTGGCAATTTTTCTGTCGGTTAGTCCTGGAAGGCTACAATCATGCCAAATTTCGTCATTCTAATCTTGCCAGAAGTGCCTAAACATTTTGGGGTATAGAAGACGTCCCATATAAATAACATTGGAAAGATTTTTCAGTTCCCATAAAACCACTTTACGTTTAGAAATTTTCATTTCTGATGATTCACTTAGCTAAAGCTAACGAAAACGTACAAGCATACCGAATTTGAAGTTTTTATTCCAATTCTAAGTACCTAAAACGTGAGATTATAGGTCCAGACAAAGTCTCATCTAAATAACATGGGGAAATTCTTCATCCCCTCTTTAGACCCTCTAAAAATTAAAAATATTCACTTTTGGCAATTTTCCTGTGGGTTTGTCCCGAAAAGCTATAATCATGCCAAATTTAATCATTGTAGCTCTACAGGAGCTCAAGTATTGTCCTTATAGGAAGATTCGTTAGGAAAAAAACACAATAATAACCCCATGCATATGATTGGCGATAGTTCGTGTGGGTTCCTTCGCGATTCTCCGCGACGAATCAAAGGAGCGTGGACCAAAATGAAGTCCTCGTTGCTACGCGGTGGTAACTTCAACACCCCGACTCTAGATAGCTATTTCGAAGCGACGAAACCTTGTCACTAGTGGTACACTAGCGGCAACCCTTCGACACGTAGCTATATCAACGATCGACATTTACCGACAAGTGGGCCACTAGGTGTTGGTGATGTTTACGGTATGGTATTTCATGAACTTTATTAGATTAGGAAATAATATTTACATGTACTTGATAATGACCATACGATCACATATGCTGTAGTGATATAGCTGTAGTGATAAATTTCATTATGCAAGTACAACTAAGTTCAATAAACAGTATTTATCAACAAACACATTAAGTAAATAAAAAGACTATTTCCTTTCCGGATAAGAAAAGTATTATTGGCGTTGTAACTGTATAGACAGAACACAATCAAGATAATCTTCCAAGACAACGATGTTCAGTTTCAAACTGAAAAGAAAGTGCATAAACTTCATGGACAACTGATATATGGTAGGAAACCAAAGGCATGTTATTTCATGAAGTTTATAACAGTACGAAGGGAAAGATATAATTAAATTTAAAATAAAGGAGGGTCAATGACTAGCAGATACCTGTCGTCTTTTTCCAAGGGAGAACACAGAAAATCATTACGTTTACTGTTGTTTAGGTTAGTTTAGGTTGGATAAGGATAGGTTAGTTTATACCTATTTCTAACTACAAGTCATGTGTCATGTACTATAGTCTATACTGGTTTCCTCTAGTTGAAAACATGCACTTCTCCAAATATAATTACTATTTTCCCTTGTGCTGTATACTATCCAACGCAGAAATAGCCTTATTACTCCAATGTGCAGGGAAATTTTTTAAAAGTTTAGCTTTCGTGGGGGATCTGCTAAACTTACATGTTAGTCTAAAAAAACACAAGGGAAATGGATAATTTGAAAGAAATACTTGAAGAAAGTCTAAATGAGGCACTGCTAACTATTTCTTGCAGTTCGTTTATAGGGAAGGGCACAAGCGAATTTCGAGCTAGTTTTCCTCGACTCGACTCAAAACAGGCATCTTTGAGCTCGACTCAAGAACTCGGCTCGAAAAATTTCCTCCAACTCGACTCGAATTCTGGTTGAGTTTCGAGTCGAATCGAGCCAAAACGAGCCAATTCGAGCTAAACCTGTGTAGTTCCAAGTACTTTTTTCAAGTATCCTACATAGACAATGTAATTATCAATGATACTATTAGTACTACTAAAATTTAATAATAATAATAATAATAATAATAATAATTATTATTATTATTATTATTATTATTATTATTATTATTATTATTATTATTATTATTATTATTATTATTATTATTAATAATATTTTAACAACACCGTGTATAAACATGAAACGTAGGAGGTTTGTATCTGAATACTGAAAACTAGTTGACTGTCGATCTCGGTCGTCAAGAAGTATTCAGAAGGGCATGACATCGTTCACGAGGTTCTGAGTTTGAGTTCCCGGGGAGCAAGTATTCCAACTCGAGTCAAAAATTATTAAGTTATTGGGTGCTGGCCAAACGTGTTCAAAACTGCTTGTCACGGGTTTAGGGTTGTCAACGGCTCGAGCGACTAGTCTCACAGCTCATTCACTATCGAGCCAAATCGAGAATTAACCCGAGCCAACAGCTCACCCAACCGAGCTGTCTCGAACCGATGACTCATCTGAACAGAACCGATCCGAGCTGATTGCTCTCCCAACCGAGCCAGTTGGAGCCATTGACTCAGTAGAGCTGAGTCGAACCAAGCCGATGACTCATATGAGTCGAGTCGGTGGCTCATCTGAACCGAGCCGGATCGAGTCATCGGCTCAATTGAGCCGAGTCGATAGCTTATCTCAAGCGAGCCGATGGCTCATCCAATCGAGCCGGCTCGAGCAGTTCGCTCAGTTGAACCGAGCCGAGCCGGTTGATGTTACTACACAAGTTGGGCTTCTGCTTGGGTTAAAAACTTCGACCGTAGAGGTCTCATCCTAGATGGCAAGCACTACATACTTATATTGCTATATACTTCATTGGTGCTCACGATATTTGAAGCTGTCTCGTTATGAAAATCTATTTTTGTCTAGTTATCGACACGAGACGAGACACACTAAAAGTATCCCACAAGATGCACTAAAAATACGAGAAGAGTTCCACCCCTGTCGTAAGCAACACTAAAAGTATCTCACTTTACTGCTTACATTTCTCATGGCCTTTGCTTTCCAGTCTAATCAGGCCATGGTTTCAAAGCGAGTTAAAACGAGCTGAACGAGCGAGCCATTTATCAAACTTGACTTGACTTGACACTCGACCTCAAAAAAGTGACTCGACTCGGAACTCGGCTCGAGAAAATTACCTTTGACTCGACTCGAAACTCGAGTAGAATTCGAGTTGAGTTTCGGGTCGTGTCGAGTTTTAGCTCGACTCGTGCCCATCTCTATTTGTTTATAAAAGGACTAATTATTCCTGAAACAAAAATAACCAAAAATTACTACTACTACTACTACTACTACTACTACTACTACTACTACTACTACTAATAATAATAATAATAATAATAATAATAATAATAATAATAATAATAAAGTAGTACTAATTATAAATGAATCCCATATGCATAAACATATGAAATATTTTCATTATAAAAGTTGCCAGGATAGAGAATACTTGTAACACCCAGTGTACCCTGTAGGGGCTACTAAATATGTAGTCTTTCTTTGTGATGCAATATAAACGTTTAAAAATAAATTCGAAAAAATAGAAAAAAAAATAATACCATTTTGTTGTCGAGAAATCCATTTTATTGGATCAGAACGTGTAATTCCTCGGGACTACAATATACACATTAATTTCGCGCTTCACCTATCTGCTTCGAGTTGGTGTTCCAATACCGCAGTGATGCCAGGTCAGAGTACATACTAGTGTTAAACATATGCGTAAAAACATCTGCTTTATTAAAGATAAAGAAGCATCCCTTGTTGCGGACGGTGGCTATTCCCCGGTTAATACAGAAAACAATTACTTACATTTCGTAATTAACCAGACTTCATTAACAACCTTATCGCACTACGTGCTTTCTTTTTCACAGAGAAAATCGAAATTAATATTTTTGTATAAGGTGCGTGTTTTTTCTTTCTTTGCGGTCCGAGTATCTCAAACATTACTGAGGTTTCATATTTCATCTTCAAAATCACAAGTAATCCAGGAATACATAAACCTAAAGGCTTAGTGGCACAGAGATCATTTTTGCGGCATGGGGTCCGTGGTTCGATCTCCAGCGACAAGAGTTTGTGGTGGATATCATGGTGTCCTTGTCCTTTCACGGGGCGTTCCTATTCCCATCCAAATTCTCATTTCATAACCCAGGAATTTTCCGTCTCCTTTAGCACAAAATGCAAAGTAGTGTCACGTGAAACTAGAAATTTTACATCACTTTCAGTCTTTCGAAACAAATATAGCATTCCCTTGATTTAAAAAAAGGGAAAAAAAAGAAAAGAGAAAATAGATAGCTACTTTGGATGATTTATCTCATTATGGGATTCTCAGAAATAAACGTTAGAATTTTCTATGTATTTCATAAATAAATATTTTGTTAACAACAGGGCAATATTGTGTGTCAAAGCTCACTTCTCCCCAAAATGGATCTTATCAGCTGCAGTATTTTAAACAATATTAAAAGCTGGAAATTTCTTCCTGCGCGATCTATATAAGCAGTGACGTGTCGTTGGGGGGGGGGGGGGCGAGACGATGACCCCGGGCACCGAAGTAAGTGGGGCGAAAATGGAAGAAAAAAGCAATAAAAAGTGATCAAAATCATGAAAAAGCAGGGTTTATTTTTGAAAATTTTCTTACGCCTCGCGTCAGCCATGGCGGCTCTTCACGCCTGATATGTACAGGAAAGGGAGGCGGTGGCGTATACTCTCGCCACGGGCGCTGATTTTCCACGGCATGGCATTCTACATAAGGTATTACAAAAAATGAAAATCAAACTTTCGGTTTTATATCCCACTGTTACGCCATGGAGACTAAAGATGATGAGAATGAATGAAATGATGGAAGGAAACGGGAGAGTCTCGAGGAAACCCACGCATTCGGTGTTCGCCCATTTGACTCAAGCTAGGATCGAGTCAGGGACCTTATACGCCTGTAGGAGGATGTTTAATATAGCCCTTACGGATAACGTTATGGCTAATTGTTTTATAGCCTTTTCCTCAGAAAGAAGGTCGCCACTTGTCATATTACGTAGCAATTTCAAAATTAGTGGTAATTGTCTTTAAACTCATCCTCATCATTTACATTCTACCGTGATAAATAGAACACTTATCACTAACTTAAAGGTTTCCGTACACTATAATCCTCAGATACTTATTTATTTTGACGTTCAAATTAACATATTTACTAACGTCTATCAATGCTAACCCCATTCTTCCCTCCCCCTCACCGCTCTATTTTCTTCCATCATAGTTCTACTTTTCGGGGTAAGTTCTCTTCCGACAATCTTCTTAACAACAGCTCAGGCAATTTTTTGTTCATATTTCATAAATAAATAGTTCATTTGCAACGTGGTTAGTTACTTTTCCTTTTAAAAAACCCAAAAAGTGTAGCTAATGTTTAGGGTAAGACATTTATTTCAATTCTCGTTTATTATTTCAGTTTTATCCGAGATTTTCTCTAAATCTTTTAGGTAGCTTTCTTTAAAACTGAAAAAAAGGGGAGGGGCCGTTGCCATAGAAACAAACGTTTCCATAACAACGAATCCTGTCACTGCTTGTCAGTCTAAAACTGTTTGAAGAAAAGAATAAGTCGTAAGTGGGAATCCTTCACCCCTGGTGGGGATGTTCATGAAGCTATCAGCTTATGTCTAATTACGTTGGAATATATTAGCCGTTTCTTAATTTTGAATATACTAGATTCGATCGAAACGAAAAAACTTTTTATCGGACTTCTAAAGAGAATGAAATAAAATAACTAAATACATGACCGTGTTTATTATCTCTAGGATTCCCAGTCACGACCCCCCTTTTCAGTTTTATTAAAAAATAAAAATATAGAAGAAGAAGATGAAAAAAAAAGGAAAAGGAAAATAGAAGAGGAAAGAGGTAAAGTAAGAAGGTAATAAAAAGGAAACTGTTACTGCATATTTTGAAAAATATGGTAAAGAAAGTGAATAATTATCGAATTCCAATAGCTATTGGGTTAATATTTGGTATTCAGGTGATTAAGGGTAGACACATGTTAACCCATACATCCCCGATCTAGATCCATTTAACCCCAACTACCAAATTATCCCGATCTAGATCCGAGATAGATGAGAAAGTTTAAGTTTACAGTTTATTCAATATTTCCAGAAGTTCTAGACTAATATCCAATACTTGAAAAATAAAGGACGAAGTTGATTGCATGTTAGAATCGACCACAAAGAAAAAAAAAATCAGAGTATTACATATTCGTAGAAGATTTTGACTTTCACAGTTCTCCCATGCTGATCATTCGTTCAGGCTACTTCAGTCCTTTTTACTTCCTTCATAGAGCCAACTTAAGTTAGTATTAACATTCAATGAGTTTAATTGATAACTACCATTAATTATAATAAATCACACATATATGTCAAAATAATGGATGCACTTAATACTAAACCTACATTTCACTCACACACACATTCATACAGGACAATGTATACTTCGGGTTGTATTTAGTTAAATTAAACTAACCTAACTACATTACTATATACATTTATTACATTTCAATAGAAGAAAAATTAGTTGGACATAACAGGGAAAAACTTAATACATGGAAAGAATATTTCATTAACATGCATAGAAATTCGCTAATTTTATCAAGACCAAATAACACATTTATCTTCCTATATATATATTAAAAGTTGCATTACATAAAAGAGAATTTGACAAAAGGAAAAGAAAAAAATGAAAGACAAAAATAAGGAAATTCACAGATCAATACATTTAGGATTCAGTGTAATGAATATATATATATCATTGCGGAAAACGAAAGAAAAAATAAATTAAAAAAAAAAATATATATATATATATAATTGGTTAATCATTCTAAAAAAAAAATACTTTAATAGCATTTTATTAGGTCTCTGTCCCAAGAGGAGACATTTCGACGATTTTATGAGTCTTTGTTCTCACATCGATAATAGCTCCTTTTTCCAACTCTCTTTTGCACTGTGGTTTGTGTCCATGAGAGTGTTTAATTGTTTTTGTTTTAGCTATAGACAAATAGTCGCTTCATATCACATATATATTTATATTTCTCATTTTGTCACTCGACGCACTCAATATAAAATTTCAAAGTTTATCAAGGTTAAAAAATTTTGAATCCAGTCACAGACATTGAGAACATATTTCCATATTCCGGTATTCACATTAAGTTATCAACTAAATTTCTCTTCATTAAATTTAAGACCAGTAATTTTCTTTATAGTATAGATCTTGTAGTCAAAAGATTCTAGACACTGAATAGTTAAATTTCTGATCGTAGGAGAAGGATTTGTTTCAGAGTCTACTGATAGAAGATTCGTTGGTGGGGCACACTGTTTCGTAGGCTATTAATTTCACTTTGATCTTGCGAAATAAATTTGGATGAGGATTAGGGTTATTTTACTTATCTTACGACCTGCTACTCGTTTTACTTACATGCGGTATTTCACATTATATTCAACTTTAATAGTTACAGACATCAGTAACCACTCAACAAAATGTAATTTATTACAATATACGCGGTAACGCTATATATCACAAATAGTTGGTAAAGGTCGGGTGTCAAAAACCTATGGCAACCTAAACAAATACCGAGCCCATTACATACATACTCATATATATATATATTCATATTATTCAATACAATAAATTTCACTTTAATATCCATCGTAGTATTTCGTCGACGTTTAAATTCTACATAACCGTTCATATTCGACAAGTATTCATATTTTATAAATATTTATATTTTATTGGCTCAAAGACAAAAACAAAAACCCTGACTATCAAAAATTCACTTTTTTTTTTCTCATAAGGTTGCAACATTGTAATTTATATGTATAAACCCGATAATCAATAATCATTTTCAATTTACTAAAGATCCGCGTAGATATATAAAAAATAGTTAACATAAGAGGTGGAAATGCAACAAAATGAGCAGGCACGTAACTTTTAAAACTATGTAAGCACATATATAGATGTATATATAAAAAAATCAATGTTATTGGAAACTAGTGGGCCCAGACTAATAATACATACACACTATATGACCAATCAATAGAAATAAAAACCAGTAATCAGTTGTCAATGGATATAATTTGTATGATCCATGAATAACGAATGTTTCTAGGAATCCGAAAGCATAGTGTACCTTCCCATCAATTTCTCCAGTGGTGGATTGAATATCGCGAAAATGGTCCGAGATGTGCTGCAATACCTCCACGAATTGCATCCCTCGATGTCTCAGTTAGTACATACGATCGAAATAAGTGATATGGAATATTGTACATTTTCATGAGTTTCAGAAACCAGGGGGGGGAGGTTGAAATTTAAAAAAAAAATCTCGAAGTAATGAAGACAGAGAGAGATAGAGAAGAAGGAAGACGAAGAAATAGTGGCGCCAAAGACTTAAGTGGGAAATAACTAACGCTACAAAGACAGAAATCGAATTTCGCTCTCAACAAAATCCATAGCCAAAATATTCTTAACATGCCAAAAGGGTGGTCTACTCAAATACGTAGACTCAAGGAACGCCCTGCTGCCAAGGATGCAAGTTCTGTGTCCATCAGATCCCAATCCCACAAGTATTTGGTTGTAAGATTGAAATCCGATCCCCGTATCCGGCCCAAACCAGCAGGTTCCCGGAAATCGTCCGGAAGGTTAGAGAAGACGCTAATTTAGAATTTCAAGAAAAAAAAATCATCCGACCTCTTGGAAACTAGAAGATTCCAGAATAGGGATGAAATTAGAGTAATAGCTAAGGTATCCCTAATTAGTAATTCGCCAAAAATAAAAAAAAATTAAATAAATAAACTGAATTTTGGATCGGTGATTTCAATTACCGAAACATCACCGATGGCTACCCAGCGCAGACATGCCACCGTCTGGGACGTCGTTAATTTCCCTCATCTAATTAAACTAAGAAAAGACATGAAAAATACTTAAGGGGACTAGGGGTCGACGTCCGGGTACGCTATCCATGAATATTAATTTAGTAGCAGTTAATTTAATCGGATAGTCCGAACTGAGTTATATGAACACTGCACAATAACTAAATAAGGTAAGCGACAAAAAAAAAATCTCTGAGAGGCAATGAATGCTAAAGGTACAAATGACCGAAACCTGTACTTTTCGATGATCACAGGATATAGCAGTTGGTTTTCTTAATTATCATTTCTGTCAACCTTTAGAAGTAATTCCCACATGATGCTACTCTATCTATTGAAAGGCTTAAGATCTGGGGCTGTTGTTAGGAGGTACATAAATGCAAAGTAACACACAATTCCCAACTATAATTTACTATCCAAGTAGCAAACTCGGTTGGATGAATGCACTGGTGTGGAAGTCAAAACGCGAGAGATTTTTTTTTCTCTTTCTTTCTTCGTAAACATATTCATATTTTCACTATATAAAATTCACTAGGCCTATCCATTTAAATATAGGGGTCATCATTTCATTCATATTATATATCATATTATTAACATATCATTACATTCATTCATTATCTACTAATTTTCGCACGAAGTAATATTTTATAAACACCCTATTTCGTACATTTTACACGCAGGCCATACACATGTTTACGTTACGCAGTAATAAATATATATATATATATAACTATCACAATCTATCACGCTCAAACCACCACACGATCACATTCATCGAACCACGTACTCTTTATTTCGAAGCACCCAAATTGTATTTACCTTGCAGGTTTAAAAAAAAAATATCATACATGTATTTACGGAAAGTTAAATTGTCAACGATTAATCTATTTCTGATTTGTTGATAAAACTGAAGCAACAATGGAATTTTCTACAGCCACGGGAAAAGAGAGAATTTAATACTACATTTTCAAACAAACAGTAACAGCATATGGGCTTTACTTCTATTAAGAAAATAGGTGTTCTTTATTTCAGCGGATTATTCATTAACTACTGGACCTAGCGAGCTGAAATTTTTAGTACAGTAAGATCTCATGCTATTTTATACGAAGGTATACTCATCCGAACCGAAAACCATGTCCACGGGAAGTAATTTGAGAATAACTGTCCAAAATCAAACAATCTAAATCACTAAGTCATGCGATGTCGTACTGTCAACAAACAATTGACTACCGAAAACTGACGCTATAGCGCTGTAGTGGAGGCATAATTTACCGTGTACTGAAATGTATACTTGTACTCATTAATCAGAAATTTAATATTTACTCTGGTTTATTTATGTTAGAAAAATGGTACTAAATTAAAGCATATTTATACACTGTCCAAATCGAAAATTCACACACTCACACAAAACTACTAACTACATACACCACTGTTAGTACTATACGTAAAGACAACTAACTAAACTAAACATGCACCATTTAGTTACATGCATGTTGACGAATATAACCTAACACATTAGATTTAAAATACATTACTCCCTCGTCGCTATATACAGTCGGCTCTATTTAATTTAAAGGGGGTCAAAAATGAGAAAAGTAACACTAGGTCTAATTGACCTGACCAATTGTTTACATAATGATTGCCAAAAATTGATGCCCTGGGGGCACCTTAACGAGGTTTATGGAGGGACCCTTCCCCTGAAAGGGGAAAAGGCCCTAAAACGAACAATAACTAACCCATTCCCCCGCTAGAACTGGTTCAATTTGGAAAAGGGGATAGGAGCCCTTTTAAGCTAACTTAAGCTGCCATTATGATTATTTACAGTACTATCAAACCTACTACATACATGCAATTACGAAATAAATAATGATAAATCACATTTACTGTATACACGACCAACATGCACTAATCAGGTCGTAATTTCCCTAATCCGTAACTGAGTTTTTTAAAAAAGGTCAGACAATCACTCTCATAAACTGTCTATGCTTTGGCTTGGATGATGAGCAATATGGCGTCAGAAAAGCTGGTTCCTATTTCTGCTTTATTTTACAGTTCACTTGACGAAAAATGGAAGTTTGTCAGCTCCTAAATCATTGTCAGTCTTTAAATATTAAGTTACATTAAATGTTACCTTAGTTTTCCTTGAAAATTTGAGACCTTCCCGAAAAATATGTGGCAAGAAAATCACAAGCTGCTCCTACTAGTGTGTCTTCAATTATTCTGATAACATTGCGCCGAAAAAGCCAGAGGTAGGAGAATTCCTCCAATCAGAACGAAAACTTTAGCCGCGGAAATTACAAAGCGAATGGAAATTTGGTAAATCCAGATATAACCGGATCTGAAAGTGACTATGGACTACTGAGAGGGGGTGAGGGAAAGATTAGGTACCTGACTAAATTCTACATTGGTCTGAAATTAAGAAAATTTATATCCAATGACAGAACTATGTTTCGGTATGACGTCAGAATGGTAAACCTTGAAACTTTTCAACTTATATATCAGAAAATGGGATTTACACTTAATCAAAATGTAAATACATATATTATACAGTGGGAATATGGTTATTAATGAAACCTTTCGATTCATTGTATTCAATTCGAAGTAAAGGGAGTAAATAAATTGTGTAGCTAAACCGAAATTGAATGAAAAAAAAAATTTCTAGGTACAGGGTGCGTGAAAAAAAAATTGCCATTACTTTCAACTGTAATGGTACATTACAGTTTTCCCCGGCCCATTAACAAAAATTTTGTTAGAATAACAAAATTTTGCTAATTGGGAATACTAACTACTGATGCTTGTTAAATTAACACACTCATTCATCTTATTCAAACATTACCAGTCACACTAGGACAGTATATTATATCTACTTGGGGTATTGCGCGAGTAATTCACTACGTTTATCTTCTGTACAATTAAAAATCTTTAAATTTCGAAAATTGTGAGTTCCGATACTTTCGCCTTTGAGATTATGCAAAACAGCGCAGTTTTTTAACAATTTTTTCACGACAAACGGGCCAGTGAAAATTTTCATCCATTTGGCGGATTCCTGCTTTATTATTGACGATAAGTTGTGTAATTTCAGCATTACTAGTTGACCTTCTTCCAGAGTAACAGAATGTGTTGATCGTTTACTAGAGTTTCGCGAATTTATATCTATCTCAGTAAATTTAAACCTATTTTCAACGGAATCTAATTGTTTTGGCCATGGGAACACCTTCCGGTAGTTGTCAACAGCAGAGTAACTCAGAAAGCGTTCCGCCGGCGTGCAACCAATACTTGAGCAATAAGAATTATTAAGAAGGTCCTGTATTTTTACAAGATATCTATTCCAGGTGGTTTGATCTTCATTACACCATAACCGAACTAACCTATTGAGCTCTTTATGGCTGCGTTCTGTTATGCTGTTACCCTGAGGAGAATAGCTAGCTGTTTTCTTGTGTTTAATTTTATACTTAGCACAGAAATCCTGCCACAGTTTGGACTGGAACTGTGGTCCCCTGTCACTTAAGAATTCTTGAGGGTATGGTAAAAGGTGAAAGTATCTTCTCTCTAGTACCGTTATTATTTCTTTGGTATGAGCTTTTCTGAGCGGAAGAAAAGTAACAAAACGAGAGTAAATATCTATTAATGATAAAATATAATAGTATCCCTGGCTAGGTGGTAATTTCCCGATAAGGTCCACCCCCAGAGTCTCATGGGGTACATTTGCTCTTATGTGATATTCTTGCTGAGCTATGGTTCGGTTTGTGAACTTTGTTTCCGCACATTGGATACAGTTTCGGATGAAATTTTTTATGGTAGATTTTTGATTTTTCCAATAAAAGATTGCGCGACAAAAGCGATAACATTTTTGAACTCCAAAATGACCTGTGGAGTGAACAATACTGATAATTTGGTGAATACAAGCCTGAGGTATTACTAAAAGCCATTTTTGAACTCGCAACGGTTTTATGTACATTAACCCACAATGCAGTGCGATTCTACTCTGATTACCACTATTTTCATATCGCTTTAAGAACGTTTGACATAATTCATCAGTTTCCTGATTTTTCTTGATATGATGTAAATCAATGTCAGCATATTGTGTTTTCGTTAGGAAATGCACATAATGGGTTTCGGGTTCAAGCAATACCTCGGGCGGATACCTACTAAGTGTATCGGCGATAAAGTTCTCGCGGCCTGGACAGTGCTGAAATGTTAAGTCAAATTTTTGTAATTTAAGTAAGATCCTGGTGGTTCTTGGTTCAAGGTTCTTCTGAGTGAAAGCATGAGTAACTGCTGCATTGTCGGTATGAACATACGTGATACGACCCATAATATATTGTTCAAAGTGCTCACATAGGAACAGAACGGACAGTAGTTCTAACTGAGAGATCGACAGAGACAACTCGTAAGGCTTTACCCGTCGACTAGCATATCCGATGACATTAGGATCTTCTTGACCTGCTGGATATTGTGCAAGATAGCCAGCCAGATTTTCCATACACGCATCACTGTGTATGTGAAATGGCAGGGAGAAATCTGGCTGACTTAGAGCAGGCGGATTGCTAATAAGCTCTTTTAACTTATGGAAAGTTTCCAATGTTTCATCGTTCCATGTGAATTTTTGATCCTTTTTTAGTAGTTGATATAATTTAGCGGTAAGTCCAGAAAAATTTGGTACGAACTTTCTCCTCCACCCTATGAGGCCTAGGAACTTTTGTAATGCCTTCTTTGATTTCGGAACCGGAAAACAACGAATGGGTTCATTTAATTTAGGGTCGACCCTTATCGTTTTGCCACTAATGATATGACCTAAAAATTTTATCTCCCGTGCAAAGAACTTACATTTTTGAAAATTTAAGGAAAAATTTGCCCTCTTGAAAATTTCAAAGGTTCTTTCTAAATGAGATAAGTGTTCTTCTTCCGTGACCGATTTTACCATAACATCATCAAGGTATAGAACTACAAAAGAACGAGTTGAGTCGTTGAAAAAATTAGTCATAACGGATTGAAAAACAGCAGGACTGCTCTTCAATCCCTGTGGCAGAACGGTAAGGCAATATTGCCTTCCTTTATACACAAAGCTAGTACACTGATATGATTCTTTGTGTAAACTGATCCCATAATAGGCACTAGATGCATCAAAAGATGAGAACCAAGTGGCTTGTGAAACACGATGTAATAAATCGTCTATTGGTTCAACCTGTGCTTGTGGAGAAATAATTTTTGAGTTGGTAGCCCTGAGGTCCAAAACGGGACGTACGCCCCCAGAGTCTTTTCTGACAACATGAATAGGATTTCTGTATGGGGACATCTGTTCTATAGCAATTCCTAACCGTAACCACTTATTTAATTCGGCCTCAAACTCGGGTTGCATTGCTTGTGGGACAGAATAGCAAGGTCCCACAACTGGTTCGTTATCTTTTAGTTGAATTTTGTATGGAGGCGCATTAACACGACGTGGGTACTCGGAGAAGAGAGATCTGTACTGTAATAATAGTTTACGGAGACCTGATCTAATTGGTGGTGGTAAATCATCCCGAGTAGTAATGTAAGTGTCGATGTCTTGTGGAGAGACATTGCATTCGGCATTCAGGAATGGATCCAGCTGATCGTCCCTGTTAACCTCTCCTCCATTGAGAGGTGTCACTGCACAGGCAGCTTGACAGATAAACCTGGGGTCAAGCATGGGCTGATCCATCACTGGCCGCCCTGACTCACCGATTGCAATCTCTCTTTCCGGTATTCCCACTAACATTACATTTGGTTTATTAGTTGAAACAGTAACTGCATTCCCGAGACTGTCTTTCATACGAATTTCTTTCTTTTCACGGTCGATGATACAATGAAACTTATCTAAGAATGGGCAACCCAAGATTAAATCCGTTCGCAAGTATTTAATAACAAAAATAGCTATTTCAAAAATATGGTTTTGAATATTAAGATTGAAATTTTGAACCCCTTGAACTGAAAAACTTTCCTTCCCAGCAAATGCACCCAGTGTAAGACCCGTGTACGGCCTTAATTTTGCAGAAGGGAAGCGCTGTTTCAATCTTCTCCACACCTCCCAGTCCATTAGGCAGAGCTCCGAACCACTATCGATGGTAGCAACAAGTTCAACGCCACCGATACTTCCTTTTAGGCTGGGAGATGCCGAGAAATAACGTTCTTCCCCCACCGCAAATGGCTCTTCATCGATTACGAATTTTATTATAAATTCTAAGGAATTCGGCGAAGGGTATTCTTGTATCTGAAACTCGGATTTACTATTATTAGAATATTGCATTTTGTGGTTAATGGGGTGTATGTACCCGCAGTTATCCTCCCCCATTTCATCAGGTAACTGCGGCGTTAGTTTGTCGACTTTGCCGCAGTTTCGCGACTATCACTCCCATTTAATATTGTTCTAGGCTCACCGTTACCACGCACTTGCGAATGGATTGAATTCTGGGGTCGATTTACATTATTGTTACTATTATTGCTATTATTATTGCCCTGACTATTACCGTTCTCCCTTCTTCCGTACGTCCTGTTAAAATTCCTCCTGGTGTTATCGCCCCTATCCGGGTTCGATGCCATGTTGGTACGGTCATAGGGACGATAACTCCGGCGATTGTTGAACATGGGCCGATTCCTAAACAGTCGCCGGCCATTATTGTTGTTTTCTGAGCCATACCCACTAGGATAACGAGATCCAGCTTGGGTATAACTCAGGAAATCTGTCTGGCAACTTGCCGTTACCTTCGTCTTCGTCGGTTTTAGAATCTTTGCCTGTCGGGCGAAGTATCGTTTTGGTGGACCACCAACTTCCTTACCGCACAAGGCAGCTAAACGTGAGGTGACTTCTCGCACCGTTTGGCACAAGTGGGACGCTATGGCCCGGGACTCATCGGGTGGAAGAGCGTTAACTATAATATCTACCAGTTCGGCCTGAGAGGGATGTTCAGCTATCTGATAATATAGTTCGATAATTTTCCAAGCATAGTCCAAGAGGGATCCATACTTGGAGCGATCATACCGGAGTGATTGTAAGTTTCTTTTTTGGAGTCGTTCGATGTGCTCATTACAATATTCTTCTTTGAAAAGAATCAAAAAATCACCGAACGTCCGGATTTGGTATTTAACCGAGGCAAACCATGCGCCCGAAGCGGCGATCAAACATTTTTCAACTATTTGTAGGCGTTCTCCATCAGTAAGTTTGTACATGTCTAGATATTGCTGCAATCTTCGCAGAAAAACTCTAGGTAACCCGTTAGTAATGTTCCCATCGAAAGTGGGAAAACGTTCAATATCCCGGAGGGAAACTTTAGAGTTCATACTATACGGGGCAGGAAAAGAATCTAGTGGAATCAACGCATTATCCTGAGCAGTTGGGGTTGTCACCGGATTTGCCACCGACGGAGTGGTCACTGAACTGAACGCTCCCATATGACCAAGAGAGGTTTTGTAATTTGTGTTGACCATGTAAGGTTCAAACTTAGGACCCACCACGGTAGTAACCGACGGTCCGGCACATCTCCTTTCCCCTCCTGGCAGCACGCTGTACGATTGTACCATTCCAAAGGTAGAGTGAGCATTTACGCTAGTGACTGTTGTAGTCACAACACTCGACTGCATCGGTACATCGAAATTACTCAACCATGATTTCGAGGTTGGCTGATGCGGGGAGCAATACATGGTTGTGTCCCGTGCATCAGGCAACACTTGACTCTTTCCCGGGAGGACGTTACTCGTTTCTGGGAAATTTTTCCCTATAGAATCGCTATCAGGAAAAGGATAGGAGATGTCAGACTTGACGATTTCCAGTTTAGTAATCTTCCCCTTAATACTGTCTACCTCAGTTTGAATTCGACTAATTCTTTGATCAACCGACTCTAGTTTAGTTTCTATTGATAGGTCGGATATTACAACATTCAATTTACTTATTTCAGCCTGCTGCTGTTCAACCTTTCGTTCGATGTCACCAAATCTTTTGTTTGTACCCTCAAACCTTACATCTATTTCGTTTAGTTTCTCATTTGTTTCGTCTCTGAGCTGCTCGGTAGACTGTTGGGCCTGGTATCTAACCTGCTCCAATTCAGTAGACGTTTGCTCTTTCAATTTACTAATCGAAGAGGCAAAGTCTAAACAAATCTGGTCAAACTTATTGTTTAATACCTCGAATCGAGCGTCGGTCTCTCGTTTCGAGGTATCAAACTTCTCATTTATCTCACGCCTTAAGTTTTCACTATTCTGATCTATTTTCTGATTTATCTCACGCCTTAAGTTTTCACTATTCTGATTTATCTCACGCCTCATTTCTGTATTATTTTGTTCCATGTTAGAAAATTTTTCATGCATCATTTCCATCATCTGGCGAATTAATGCAGACGTGTCAGACCCTCCAGATGACATTCCTTCCTTCGGGTTTGCCGTCTGATCCCGAGAATCACTGTGATTTTCATCTTTTTCCTCATCGTCGAGGTCAGATATCTCCGCTGGAGATATTTGGCCTCGGTCCTTTTCACAGTCCTCACAATATTTTTCTATTTCGCCGGTTTGCACCTTTTCTGCATTTTCAGCAGTGTCATCTAAATTGGAACAAGCAAAGTGGATCCATTTTTGTCCACAACCGGTGCATCTAATTAATCTTCGCGGGGCGCGAGATCTTTTCTCTTTTTCATTTAATGTGCATTGAGTGCACGTGATTTCACACTCGCCCTGTGACACCACAACCTTTTTTGTTGCCATAGTTTTGAGACACTTTACACTTTACAAAAGACAAGATATATATAGCAAAAATACACATATACTATAAAATACTTATTTGCTATCCAGACAAGTATTATTCATGACTTAAAGGACTCCCATTCTCTTTCCTTCCTTGAAACCCTTCTAGCGTTTAATTCTAATTTTAGAAAAAATTTTGACACTCCTTCTCTTTCTCCCCCTTAGAAAAGGAAACAAAAATGACAAAGTAGCCAACGACTCTACTTATTTCATTTGACTATAAAATTTCTCTTATTAATTTCAATGTTGTAATCAATTCAACATGCCTTCAACCTCACTCTTTGACATTCTTAAAAAAATTTCAAATCTATCGGTCGCCATTTAAACTGAGATCCGTTGCCATGGAAACAAACGTTGCCATGACAACCATTCTTGTCGCGGTTCACCAATTCAAACTGATTGGCATGATAACTGGTATTATTCAATAAGCATTTTCAGATCCGTTACCACAGCAAACATGCGTTACCATGGCAACAATCTTGTCACGTGTCGCCACTCTAAAACTGGAAAAAAAGGGGAGGGGCCGTTGCCATAGAAACAAACGTTTCCATAACAACGAATCCTGTCACTGCTTGTCAGTCTAAAACTGTTTGAAGAAAAGAATAAGTCGTAAGTGGGAATCCTTCACCCCTGGTGGGGATGTTCATGAAGCTATCAGCTTATGTCTAATTACGTTGGAATATATTAGCCGTTTCTTAATTTTGAATATACTAGATTCGATCGAAACGAAAAAACTTTTTATCGGACTTCTAAAGAGAATGAAATAAAATAACTAAATACATGACCGTGTTTATTATCTCTAGGATTCCCAGTCACGACCCCCCTTTTCAGTTTTATTAAAAAATAAAAATATAGAAGAAGAAGATGAAAAAAAAAGGAAAAGGAAAATAGAAGAGGAAAGAGGTAAAGTAAGAAGGTAATAAAAAGGAAACTGTTACTGCATATTTTGAAAAATATGGTAAAGAAAGTGAATAATTATCGAATTCCAATAGCTATTGGGTTAATATTTGGTATTCAGGTGATTAAGGGTAGACACATGTTAACCCATACATCCCCGATCTAGATCCATTTAACCCCAACTACCAAATTATCCCGATCTAGATCCGAGATAGATGAGAAAGTTTAAGTTTACAGTTTATTCAATATTTCCAGAAGTTCTAGACTAATATCCAATACTTGAAAAATAAAGGACGAAGTTGATTGCATGTTAGAATCGACCACAAAGAAAAAAAAATCAGAGTATTACATATTCGTAGAAGATTTTGACTTTCACAGTTCTCCCATGCTGATCATTCGTTCAGGCTACTTCAGTCCTTTTTACTTCCTTCATAGAGCCAACTTAAGTTAGTATTAACATTCAATGAGTTTAATTGATAACTACCATTAATTATAATAAATCACACATATATGTCAAAATAATGGATGCACTTAATACTAAACCTACATTTCACTCACACACACATTCATACAGGACAATGTATACTTCGGGTTGTATTTAGTTAAATTAAACTAACCTAACTACATTACTATATACATTTATTACATTTCAATAGAAGAAAAATTAGTTGGACATAACAGGGAAAAACTTAATACATGGAAAGAATATTTCATTAACATGCATAGAAATTCGCTAATTTTATCAAGACCAAATAACACATTTATCTTCCTATATATATATTAAAAGTTGCATTACATAAAAGAGAATTTGACAAAAGGAAAAGAAAAAAATGAAAGACAAAAATAAGGAAATTCACAGATCAATACATTTAGGATTCAGTGTAATGAATATATATATATCATTGCGGAAAACGAAAGAAAAAATAAATTAAAAAAAAAAATATATATATATATATAATTGGTTAATCATTCTAAAAAAAAAATACTTTAATAGCATTTTATTAGGTCTCTGTCCCAAGAGGAGACATTTCGACGATTTTATGAGTCTTTGTTCTCACATCGATAATAGCTCCTTTTTCCAACTCTCTTTTGCACTGTGGTTTGTGTCCATGAGAGTGTTTAATTGTTTTTGTTTTAGCTATAGACAAATAGTCGCTTCATATCACATATATATTTATATTTCTCATTTTGTCACTCGACGCACTCAATATAAAATTTCAAAGTTTATCAAGGTTAAAAAATTTTGAATCCAGTCACAGACATTGAGAACATATTTCCATATTCCGGTATTCACATTAAGTTATCAACTAAATTTCTCTTCATTAAATTTAAGACCAGTAATTTTCTTTATAGTATAGATCTTGTAGTCAAAAGATTCTAGACACTGAATAGTTAAATTTCTGATCGTAGGAGAAGGATTTGTTTCAGAGTCTACTGATAGAAGATTCGTTGGTGGGGCACACTGTTTCGTAGGCTATTAATTTCACTTTGATCTTGCGAAATAAATTTGGATGAGGATTAGGGTTATTTTACTTATCTTACGACCTGCTACTCGTTTTACTTACATGCGGTATTTCACATTATATTCAACTTTAATAGTTACAGACATCAGTAACCACTCAACAAAATGTAATTTATTACAATATACGCGGTAACGCTATATATCACAAATAGTTGGTAAAGGTCGGGTGTCAAAAACCTATGGCAACCTAAACAAAACCAGGGTAAATACCGAGCCCATTACATACATACTCATATATATATATATTCATATTATTCAATACAATAAATTTCACTTTAATATCCATCGTAGTATTTCGTCGACGTTTAAATTCTACATAACCGTTCATATTCGACAAGTATTCATATTTTATAAATATTTATATTTTATTGGCTCAAAGACAAAAACAAAAACCCTGACTATCAAAAATTCACTTTTTTTTTTCTCTCATAAGGTTGCAACATTGTAATTTATATGTATAAACCCGATAATCAATAATCATTTTCAATTTACTAAAGATCCGCGTAGATATATAAAAAATAGTTAACATAAGAGGTGGAAATGCAACAAAATGAGCAGGCACGTAACTTTTAAAACTATGTAAGCACATATATAGATGTATATATAAAAAAATCAATGTTATTGGAAACTAGTGGGCCCAGACTAATAATACATACACACTATATGACCAATCAATAGAAATAAAAACCAGTAATCAGTTGTCAATGGATATAATTTGTATGATCCATGAATAACGAATGTTTCTAGGAATCCGAAAGCATAGTGTACCTTCCCATCAATTTCTCCAGTGGTGGATTGAATATCGCGAAAATGGTCCCGAGATGTGCTGCAATACCTCCACGAATTGCATCCCTCGATGTCTCAGTTAGTACATACGATCGAAATAAGTGATATGGAATATTGTACATTTTCATGAGTTTCAGAAACCAGGGGGGGGAGGTTGAAATTTAAAAAAAAAATCTCGAAGTAATGAAGACAGAGAGAGATAGAGAAGAAGGAAGACGAAGAAATAGTGGCGCCAAAGACTTAAGTGGGAAATAACTAACGCTACAAAGACAGAAATCGAATTTCGCTCTCAACAAAATCCATAGCCAAAATATTCTTAACATGCCAAAAGGGTGGTCTACTCAAATACGTAGACTCAAGGAACGCCCTGCTGCCAAGGATGCAAGTTCTGTGTCCATCAGATCCCAATCCCACAAGTATTTGGTTGTAAGATTGAAATCCGATCCCCGTATCCGGCCCAAACCAGCAGGTTCCCGGAAATCGTCCGGAAGGTTAGAGAAGACGCTAATTTAGAATTTCAAGAAAAAAAAAATCATCCGACCTCTTGGAAACTAGAAGATTCCAGAATAGGGATGAAATTAGAGTAATAGCTAAGGTATCCCTAATTAGTAATTCGCCAAAAATAAAAAAAAATTAAATAAATAAACTGAATTTTGGATCGGTGATTTCAATTACCGAAACATCACCGATGGCTACCCAGCGCAGACATGCCACCGTCTGGGACGTCGTTAATTTCCCTCATCTAATTAAACTAAGAAAAGACATGAAAAATACTTAAGGGGACTAGGGGTCGACGTCCGGGTACGCTATCCATGAATATTAATTTAGTAGCAGTTAATTTAATCGGATAGTCCGAACTGAGTTATATGAACACTGCACAATAACTAAATAAGGTAAGCGACAAAAAAAAAAAATCTCTGAGAGGCAATGAATGCTAAAGGTACAAATGACCGAAACCTGTACTTTTCGATGATCACAGGATATAGCAGTTGGTTTTCTTAATTATCATTTCTGTCAACCTTTAGAAGTAATTCCCACATGATGCTACTCTATCTATTGAAAGGCTTAAGATCTGGGGCTGTTGTTAGGAGGTACATAAATGCAAAGTAACACACAATTCCCAACTATAATTTACTATCCAAGTAGCAAACTCGGTTGGATGAATGCACTGGTGTGGAAGTCAAAACGCGAGAGATTTTTTTTTCTCTTTCTTTCTTCGTAAACATATTCATATTTTCACTATATAAAATTCACTAGGCCTATCCATTTAAATATAGGGATCATCATTTCATTCATATTATATATCATATTATTAACATATCATTACATTCATTCATTATCTACTAATTTTCGCACGAAGTAATATTTTATAAACACCCTATTTCGTACATTTTACACGCAGGCCATACACATGTTTACGTTACGCAGTAATAAATATATATATATATATAACTATCACAATCTATCACGCTCAAACCACCACACGATCACATTCATCGAACCACGTACTCTTTATTTCGAAGCACCCAAATTGTATTTACCTTGCAGGTTTAAAAAAAAAAAAATATCATACATGTATTTACGGAAAGTTAAATTGTCAACGATTAATCTATTTCTGATTTGTTGATAAAACTGAAGCAACAATGGAATTTTCTACAGCCACGGGAAAAGAGAGAATTTAATACTACATTTTCAAACAAACAGTAACAGCATATGGGCTTTACTTCTATTAAGAAAACAGGTGTTCTTTATTTCAGCGGATTATTCATTAACTACTGGACCTAGCGAGCTGAAATTTTTAGTACAGTAAGATCTCATGCTATTTTATACGAAGGTATACTCATCCGAACCGAAAACCATGTCCACGGGAAGTAATTTGAGAATAACTGTCCAAAATCAAACAATCTAAATCAGTAAGTCATGCGATGTCGTACTGTCAACAAACAATTGACTACCGAAAACTGACGCTATAGCGCTGTAGTGGAGGCATAATTTACCGTGTACTGAAATGTATACTTGTACTCATTAATCAGAAATTTAATATTTACTCTGGTTTATTTATGTTAGAAAAATGGTACTAAATTAAAGCATATTTATACACTGTCCAAATCGAAAATTCACACACTCACACAAAACTACTAACTACATACACCACTGTTAGTACTATACGTAAAGACAACTAACTAAACTAAACATGCACCATTTAGTTACATGCATGTTGACGAATATAACCTAACACATTAGATTTAAAATACATTACTCCCTCGTCGCTATATACAGTCGGCTCTATTTAATTTAAAGGGGGTCAAAAATGAGAAAAGTAACACTAGGTCTAATTGACCTGACCAATTGTTTACATAATGATTGCCAAAAATTGATGCCCTGGGGGCACCTTAACGAGGTTTATGGAGGGACCCTTCCCCTGAAAGGGGAAAAGGCCCTAAAACGAACAATAACTAACCCATTCCCCCGCTAGAACTGGTTCAATTTGGAAAAGGGGATAGGAGCCCTTTTAAGCTAACTTAAGCTGCCATTATGATTATTTACAGTACTATCAAACCTACTACATACATGCAATTACGAAATAAATAATGATAAATCACATTTACTGTATACACGACCAACATGCACTAATCAGGTCGTAATTTCCCTAATCCGTAACTGAGTTTTTTTAAAAAGGTCAGACAATCACTCTCATAAACTGTCTATGCTTTGGCTTGGATGATGAGCAATATGGCGTCAGAAAAGCTGGTTCCTATTTCTGCTTTATTTTACAGTTCACTTGACGAAAAATGGAAGTTTGTCAGCTCCTAAATCATTGTCAGTCTTTAAATATTAAGTTACATTAAATGTTACCTTAGTTTTCCTTGAAAATTTGAGACCTTCCCGAAAAATATGTGGCAAGAAAATCACAAGCTGCTCCTACTAGTGTGTCTTCAATTATTCTGATAACATTGCGCCGAAAAAGCCAGAGGTAGGAGAATTCCTCCAATCAGAACGAAAACTTTAGCCGCGGAAATTACAAAGCGAATGGAAATTTGGTAAATCCAGATATAACCGGATCTGAAAGTGACTATGGACTACTGAGAGGGGGTGAGGGAAAGATTAGGTACCTGACTAAATTCTACATTGGTCTGAAATTAAGAAAATTTATATCCAATGACAGAACTATGTTTCGGTATGACGTCAGAATGGTAAACCTTGAAACTTTTCAACTTATATATCAGAAAATGGGATTTACACTTAATCAAAATGTAAATACATATATTATACAGTGGGAATATGGTTATTAATGAAACCTTTCGATTCATTGTATTCAATTCGAAGTAAAGGGAGTAAATAAATTGTGTAGCTAAACCGAAATTGAATGAAAAAAAAAATTTCTAGGTACAGGGTGCGTGAAAAAAAAATTGCCATTACTTTCAACTGTAATGGTACATTACATCTTCATATTTAATATGCTTCATGTTTCATAAGTTGTATCTCCTGTAAAGGGTCCACATGAAGGTGTTTACTCTTAGGGATGTTTTTCCAGACAATTTTCCCAAAGTAAGCTCAGTCGATTTGCTTCATATTTCATAGGCAAACATATCATGACAAACCTTCTAATATAGCGTAAGCTATTTCCCCAGGGAAAACCCACAAAAGATAGTTTAATCTTGGCAGTGAGCTTTCTGAAGACAAATAATGTCTTTCAGTTTAACGCCTAACGTTTATACCCTTTAGTCTAAGGCATACAATGATTAAGGCATACAATGATTAACCCTATATTGCGCAATTTATTTATGTTTTAGAGAAAAAAATATTTAGATGTTTTTCTTACCGCATTCGCGTATCTAAAACGAACTAATAACAAATTTTGTCTCACATATTTAAAATATGACGTCAGGAGGATTGTGTATTTGAATTAACATTGTGCAATTATGAACCTTGTTTGTTTAATTTTCATTGATATACAATACAAAATTTCTTCTAGACGTTACAAACTTTCTTAAAACATATAGCATTGTGCAGATGTTCATAACGCTTTAGTAAACAATACGTACTTTAAGGTATGCTGAAACACGGTACATTTAATCTGGACTTGCTAACATATCTTTCATAGTTACATTGAAGTCACACCTTTGGAGCGAAACACAATGCCGTAAGGCATGTTATCAGCAACTTGGCGAATTCTACAGGAAGAACTCCAATACAATCTTGTTCTTCCTGTAGGAATGATGGACACAAATGTCACGAATAATGGACATGAACCCCATTACGGTTCCTATAAATATTTCTAATTCTAACTTAGTTAGTTCCAAAGGTTTATTGGGGTCCTTCTGGTTAGAATATAAATTGCTTTCATGAACGATTAACTCCAGAATATCAACACTAAAACATTCGAAAATATTCAATTGGAGATTTTACTTCATTTGGAGAAGACAAATGCGATTTCTGTTGTGGTGCCTATAGAGGTGGATAATTTCTTGTTATCCTATTCCATTGGGGCTGACGACTGGCAGGAGCTGTAGAATGACTGGAATTGGCATTTACTGTTTCATCTGTAAAAATGCAAACGATTCAATCAATTTACTAATCTGAAAGTATCGATTTCAATGAAATCAAAGCAAAATACTCGAGTACATTAGTTTTGAACATATCTTCAGATCCTTTTGAAGTTTCAGATTTAGGACGCCATTCTTCATTATCTGAATCTAGAACTCCTTCTAAATCATCATCGTTTACCTGAAGTTGCTCATTCTCATTGTCGTCTGGCGGTACGTATGGCTGAGCGAGTCGTCTTTCCGAAAATATATTCTTGCTCATCTGTAAAAGTAACATAAAGTTTTCATAGTCTTCAAGAATCTTTATCAAGCAATAAATCAGTAAATAATACAAAAGAGTAACAGAAAGGAGAGAGAAAGAGAGAGAGGTTTTGAAAATCGAAATCAATAGAAGATGTCGAAAATGACGTTATTACGTTTAGTAATTTTGTGTGTGTGTGTGTTCAACTTCGCATTATTTTCATTCATGAGTTGGCAACATTGAAAGCATACACTGCATGCAACAATGCTTTCCATGAGTCGACAATGAATTTCCAGATCTAAAATAACAAAATTCAAAGAAAAGAAGGTAAAAATCAAAAATTTCAAACTTTCCATTAGGTCTATCGAAGAAATCTTTGATTCTTAGTAAAAGAGGTTTGTAGTTGTTCAATGTTAATCAGAATATACAAACACATTTCGGACGATAAAATACAAAATGCAATTAATATGATAAGTTACAAGCACTTAACATAAACAAGTGACACTTACCTTCTAGAAAAATATTTTTTTTTTTTTAAGAAAAAAATTCCCTGTTTTCGACTCCTCTTGCTTCAAAAATAAACAAAGCAATGCATCCACGCACGTTGTATCCCCGCTTGCAACAAAACTGCTGGAAAACCTCTACTTCCGCAACAGACGTAATTATGAGTGTTCATAACAGATGGTACTGCATAAAGGAAACCACCTAAAACAGGAGTGGCACCATCTATGGTATGACATTCAAAGTATCACGCTCAACAGGGTTTGTTAATTTGGATTAACACGGCACAATATAGGGTTAAGGCAAGTGAATGATGATGGAAGAATCAGTGGAATGAGAATGTAGAAGGAAGATATAGTACCCCGTAAAAGCGTACGGACACGAGAGTGTCTACCACAAACTTACTTAGTCGGCGATCGAACTTGGGACCCCACACACTAGAGGTAAATGCTCTACCACGAGCCACCGTACACCTATCTTTCTGAGGATAGTTTCCCATAAACACGTGTATTGTAATTCTGTTCATATTTCATAAATAAATGTTTCATTAATAACTGCAAAATAACTTCATTCGATTTAATAAATTAAAACGAGAAGATTTAATGCCGTGGCCCGCATCTTTTGTTTAAAGAATATAAATTTAAATACAATATAATAGCTAATGAAACCATTGAGTAACTCTTCATTTAACATGCTTGTGAAAGCAGAAAAAACAATGACTTCGCATGTAATTGCGTTTACTTTAGTAAATGGATTCTCAAATACAATAGAAAAGCACTGTCAAAAGTGAGTGAACAGGAAGTTAATAAAAGTGTTAACAGAAAATCAAATTCAGAAAATATAAGTGTCTTTTATGTGAAAGAGGAATAACATTACCTAGCCCCTTCCGCTCCAGGCTCTAATTGACTACTCTGTCCCCAAATACAAGATTTTTAACAGATTCCCAACATCATCAGAACAAACATTTTTCATTTAAATGTACCCTCTTTTGGTGTTAGTATAATAAATATAGTATAACAAACTGTCGTATTAAGAGGTACAACAATACTAGATCCTGAGAGAGGCATTTGCTTTGCAGTATCAAGCAAAAACAAAAGTGGATTATTGGATACAACTCGTGACGTACGCCACTCGTATTAGCTGGCACAAGCATCACGATACGTGAGTACATCACTGTTATTAGTTGTCGCAAGCATCATGACATATGCATGTTCGTCACGGATATTAGTGAGAGCAAACATCATGACGTACGGTGGTATGTCACTGCCATTAGTTTACGCAAGCAGCATGACGTACGCACGTACATCACTGGTATTAGTTGGCGCAAACATCATGACGTACGCACATACGTTACTGGTATTGCTTAGCACAAGCATCATGACATACGAAGGTAAGTCATAGGTATTAGTTGGCACTAACATCATGACATACACACGTACGTCACCGATATTAATTGGCGCAAGCATTACGATGTACGCTCGTACGTCACTGGTATTGTTTTGTGCAAGTATTATGACGTACACTCGTATGTCACTGGTATTAGTTGGCACAAGCTTAATGACTTACGCGCGTACGTCACTTGTAGGAGAGCGAAACACCGTGTGCGTGGGTTTTCTCGGGGTTCTCCCGTTTCCTCCCACTTTCTTCATTCCACCATTTCATTCATTACTCATCTTCACCGTCTCCTTTAGCCTAACCGGCATAACCGTGGGACGTAAAACTCAAAGATTTCATTTTGTAGGAGAGCGAAAACACACTGCTTACTTTAACGAAATTAATCCTCTTTTTCCCACAAAAGTAGTAGGTTGGGTGAAAGAAAGATAAACAAAGTTAATATGTTTTCATATGTTATATGAAAAATATTTAAGATTGATTGATTTGAAGTTTCCCCTTTGAACACAGACGTTATATGAAACGTTGACTTACAGCTTGACGTGGTGCCCAAACCATATGAGTTCCCAACAATTATAAATTCAATCGTTGGCTTTCCTTTGTCGTAATTAACATGCCTTACTTATTTTAAGTGCAGATAAAAGAAAGAAACCATCAAACAAAAATCCTGAGGCGGATTCCTGGTGAGAGCTTAAATGTTTCAGATTCCACGTTAAGCTTTACATCCCTGTCTCATACAGCCTCGCTGCTAAACAGTACAATAAACTTAAATTCAACCAACTAACAAAACCCCCAAAATCCATTGTCTTACCTATTAAACAGAATTGGTGTTATGAATAAGCGGAAACACACAGTCCGAATTATTTGACTTCGTATCGATAGTTGCAACATTTACTTCTCTATAACAATAATTTATAATTAGGGTTTCGTTTCATAGGCTCCGGAGTTGCATGTAGTATGAACGCAAGTGCACATCCAGAAATTTTTGTTGGGAGGGTTTCAAAGCTTGGGGGGTCCAGTAATACAAGACAGTGCATTTTATGAAGGCGTTATTCTACACCCGTGAAAACGATACGTAATTTTTAAGTTCTTTCACACATATTCCCTCAAAAATGATAAAACTAGATTTTTGTTTGAAAAGAAGTAGTACAGTTGATGGCAGATCTTGAATCTGCATCAGTCATTTCTCTGCTAAATAAGATATATTTGTATTAAGAAACTGTAAAAATGTATATCAAGTTACGAAGTTTTGGAGAGGGCCTGGACCCGTTGGAAACCTCCTCCCTCGTGGCTACGCCCCTGAATGGGTGTATAAGATTACTTTTAATTGAAGTGCATATTGTTTTCTTTCTTTCTTTCTTTTTTTGTTTTTTACAGCAAATGCATTAGGAGAAATTGAATAAATGAAAAGGATGCGATGTTGATTATAAAAATGGGCATAACAAATTGGTTCTTTCAACTTTCTATGAAGTTACTTATTTGATCCACATCATAAATGAATAGTAGTCGCTAGATGGCAACAGAAATAGTTTTCATAGAATGCACAGAATACAAACTTTCCCTTATAGCCCAGGAAATATAAGAAAAATCAGGGCTGTACTCCCAATAAATTTCAAAGAAAACCTTTTTGAGTTTTTCTGGTTAAAAAAAGCATTCTGAACAACATATCAAAAACTAGCAAAAATTAGACGTCCATTTGGCCGCCATTCTGAACCGCCATTTTGGATTTTCTTACTAAACACCTTTCTCCGAAAAAGCAATTATATCTTCTCACAGAATTAAGATAGAAACTTCGTTCTTGTGTCAAATTGATGCTAATAAATTATATAAATGAGAAAAGGTGGTAGGCCTATAGTCTTGTGATGATGCTGTCATATTTAAATATAACTGCCCTTCCAAAAATTTCCTTATATTCGGTTCGTTATTTATCTTAATTGACACATAACTATGAAATGGTTAAAGTTTCCAAAAAAAATCATCCGAAATGATCGTTATAGAGTAGAATGTCCTCTTTCCATTGATAGCATAATCATTTTTGTACCTTAGAAACTAAGCGAGCTAAACCATTTTTATCTGGTGAGAGTGTTGTCTTTTATAGCACCAGGGACGTAGCTAAGGGCCTCCCCAAACCTTGGCTTGACCCCTCCCCCCAAATATTTATTTAAAATTGTATGTTAACAAATAGTTTTTATCCTGCAATAAATGAAAGCAATATCCAAAGTAAACTGAAATTATTCATATTTCTAAGAAAATATTATTTTTTTAAATCCAATTATGTAAACTTTTTGTAACCGACTAAGATAAAACTGAAAGATCGATTCGATTCAGAGGCTAGGAGTATACCCTCCCATTACTGAATTTTGCAACACAGTATCTTACATTTTAATTGTTTTACGGTACGAGAAGCTATTGAGTGTAGATTTTATGTTTAACAACAATTCTGGCAAAACAGAGGATGGAATATGTAACTATTTATACCTTATCTGCTGGCGCTGGCAACACTGCGGCTGTGCGGGAAAGAGTATTTTCTTCCTGAACGTGGAGTGCGCAGTGTTAAATGAAATGAAATGAAATGAAATATTTTAAGTTCTACGTACCACGGTTATGCCGGCTAGGCTAAAGGACACGGTGATGATGATAAATGAATGAAATGGTGGAATGAAGAAAGTGTGAGGAAACGAGAGAATCCCGAGAAAACCCACACATACGGTGTTTGTTCACCACAAAGCTCACTTGGCGCAGGGTGGGATCGAAGGTCCCCATCCGCCAGAGGTGAACGTTCTACCACTGAGCCACCGTGGCCCCTGCACAATGTTATTTTTGCTATGCATGTGTTCTTGAAATTAAGTTAAATATGGAGATATTTACAAAAATCTCATGGAATAAGTGACAAGCAATTGGTAACTACCTGCAGCGAAACTGATTAGCTGCATGCTGTTACAGAGGAAAATATTCATTCGGACACCATTGATAAAGAAGAAACTAAGAAAGTTGGTAGCACCTAACAGCAAAACATTCATATGAATGGCTGCTTTCAGAGGTCCAAAGGAACTGGAGATGTCCTGGATTTGCAAAACTGCTCATCTAGAGAACAAATTCGCGAGTGCTTAAAATGTATAGTGGCGATTGTAATCCATTTGGATCGACAGGGATTGGCTTTTCGAGGCAACAATGAAGAAGACAGCAGTTTAAATAAAGGGAATTTCTTGGAAACATTCGAGTTGTTGGAAACATCGTCAATGTAGGTATATGCCCAGTGGCGTATTTACGATTTTGTTTCGGGAGGGGCTTTGCTAACTTTCGGGGGGGCTTTGCCTGAAAATGTGAAAATTCTGCTAGATATTTCATATATTTTACTATAGTAAGTAAGATTTCGGGGGGGGCTTAAGCCCGGAAGCCACCCCCCTAAATACGCCACTGTATATGCCCTTAGCTAAACTGCCTCTACAAAAATTATTGCGTTAACTTAGGATTCTGAAACATGTATTTTTAGATAGCGCACTAATTACTTCTAAAATAAAGTCTTGATCCGACTACGGTAGATCCCATTGTATTGGAGCTATGGACAATCGTATTGATAATGAGTATTAATCCTATTGATAAAGGGTGGGATATTTGAATTAAAATAGTTTAAATTTCATTTTTTTTTCATGTTTTCGGCAGCCCATAACTCCGAAAGGAAGCATTTGTTCACACAGGTTGGTCTATACTTTTTGTCTTATTTTGGTGTAAGGAATCACCTCCCAAATGTTGTCGGTGTTGTTTGGAAACACCCTGTATATATATACAAGGTGTCTCAAAAGTTCCCTGACATAGGGTTAATTCTGTTATTATAAGAGAGGGGAAAACATAAGAGGAAAAACAAAATATAAGAGGGGAAACCATCTCTAAATATGATGTTTTCAGTCTAGAGTGAAGGATTTTTTTTTTTTTTTTTAATCGAAGGAGCCGTTTGGGCCATACACTCTATATGTGCTCAATGTTAAATGAAAATTCAACGTTGCCATTTTCCTGGTCCCACAGCTCAAGTGAATTAAGTTACTGTCTTTTACGCTAAACGTGTCGATGGCCAGATCTCATTTCAAACATGCCCTCATTCACCATACTCTTATACAGCGTAAAATTCCTTCACTTTAGATTGAAAATATCAGATTTGAAGACGGTTTCTCCTGTTACATTTTGTTGTAACGTTGATAATAACAAAGTTTCTGAGTCACCCAATATATGAGTATATGTTATTCCATTTGCCAATATGCCCCCCCCCCCAAACTCAGAACTCTGGCTACGTCCCTGTATAAGACTGAACTCCGCCATGTAAGGCAACATAACTTTTCTTTAAATAATATAATACTTTAATTTTATAAAAAAGAAGTATCTGAATTGTTCTTATAAATTAAAGAAAACAACTACAATAGTAATAATAATATGTATATCAGAGGATATTTTTTTTTTCCTGAGTGTGTGGGCACCGTACTCTCATATACACTTCCAGGCTAGTTATCTGTGCAATTCCTGCTTATGTTTGATATGTATCCTGGAGACAACATACGCATTCTGTCAACTCTCAATTTCATCTATGAGCTAGGAGTGAAATACAAAATACCAGCAGTTGTTGTTACCTTTGACCAGCCATTGTTGGGGAAGCTTCTGAAATCGTGATTTCAGCCGAAGAGAATGTTCAAGTGAAAGCTGTCATATTATTACTTGGAACTTCCCATTTCTTAATAAATCTATTGGGTGCTATAGGTACGTGAAGTGAACGAGAATGAACGGTGAAGGGAAAGGTAATGCAAGACAGTGAAGTGAACAAGATCTTATCAACAGTTTACGGTAAAAATACAACCATACATACTATGTCAGGAAAAGTATCACAGTGTGCATTACGTGGGCATCTTATAGTCAACCAATGCCTTACAAACTCGATTATTCCCAAAATTATTGAAACAGAACCTAGGTTTGAGAGCTACATTCACAAGCTAAAACAGTTATACTGTCAAGCTGAAAAGGGTGACTTAGAGGAGGACAATATGCTTAAATCACGTTGTATGACGAACATAATTTCTGTTGTGCATGAAAAAAAATGTCTCAATATTCTGAAGAGTCAAAGACGAGCAAACTTTGGTTAAACTATACACCAGATGTTGGGTGTAGTCAGTGAGCTAATTGCATGCCGATCGATCACGATCATGGTCAATGCACCTACGTCGGGGCCCAAAGCATATAGATAACAGTTTTAAGGGTGGTTCAATATTAATTCAACAATCACAAGACCTACATGCTATTTCAGTTTGTTTGCCCATATTTTGCTGCTGCAGGTCACCAAAATTATTTACAGTCTGCTTGCCTCCACCTTCAAAACCATGACAAGTTTGAAGAGATCATGCAGGGATACGTCATCAGACGAAGTAACAAATTCTGTGCTGGTCTTAGTTGTTACCTAGTTATTGAGCAGGTTACTTGAACGCTAGCCCCTAGTCTCACAAACCCATTTGATAAATTTTAAATCTTTACCTAAGTTTTTGTTTAATTTTTTTGTTGACAATTTTATTTTGTAATCATGTTCACAAGTGTCCATTGAAAAATAAAAGTTTCAGTTTGAACCCCAATCAGACACCAACAGCCAACTACTAGTAACCGGCTACAAAAACAGGTGTTACGGGTCTGTGAGACTTGGCGCGAGTGTCGCCGGGTTCAGTTAATGGAATAACAAAGAAGCAAAGAGCAATCTGGGAAGCAAATGTCTTCTCCTGTATCCTCATCTTACAACTTTGCCATGCAGAGCAGAACTTGCAATATACTACTAGTGAAGAACACAAAGAAGCAACTGCTGCAAGGATAGCTCGTGATAAAGAAGTGTGGCTAAATTGGTAGTGTGCTTGAACTATTTTCCCCACTGTCTAGGGAAGTGGCATTGCGTAATATTGTAACTGGAATAAATGCAAATATTGATGCAAATGTCCGTTAGCTTTTCAGTATTGGTGAAGACATTGCTCAAACAGAAGGCCAGTCCACATTTTCATATGCACACAAACGCAACATTAAGGCAATCACATTTGCATCAGCAAAGGCTGTTTAGGTATCGGAAGACAAAACGATAGATCCTGCTCTTTTGTTTCATTGGTTCTTGGTTGTATCTCAAAGTGGAGATTTAAGCTTAAATGACGATGAAGTATGAGCTTTCTTCACACTCATCTGCATAAAGCTAAACATAAACTTAAAAAGGCAGACAAACCTGCAATTCTTGAAGCCCTATAAGCAATAAGAAGCATGCTACTCTTATGAATGGTGCCATCCTTCAGCCTTTTCTCCATATTGAGCAGTATGTTTTGAATGGAGGTTTCGTCTTACATAGGCTTAATGGTCTCGAGGAAGTGCTTACAGCTCCGTTGCACTTTATTATACATGTTTTGTAACAGAATGATATGGAAAAGCATCTGTAGGTTTCGATGGCTATGGAAAACCTACCCCCTAAAGGACAGTACTCCTAAGCGAAGGAAGACAACTGCAACAATAGTAGTCAATGTCACGGAAGCAACAAAATCTGCTGAGAAGAAGGAGGATTTCTCTTCAATGGAAGCAACAAACAATTATTGATAAAAATGATTACTGTGCGCCCGAGATCGAAAGGATATCAAGCAATACAAGCAGAGAGAGATGCACATGTTGACATTGTTAAACGCTACAGTTGCTAAGTCACTTACCGAATCAACAACCTTAGTCGGAGAAGATCTACTAATGTTGCTTCTGTATTATGGCTATTCTGATAAGAAAGGTCTGTATCTACTATCAGACAAAGGAAAACTCTGTTTACAACATTACTGCCTTGAAGACCTTGCTGGGAAAATATGTATGTGTATACAAGACTGTTATTTGCACATACCTTCATTGGATCAGATACTACTTCACGAATTTTTAGTATTGGGAAAATACTTTTGAAAAGATTAACGAATATTGTATTTTGCGTGAATGTGCACAGATTTTCTGTCCTCCAAATATAAATCCAAAAACTGACGAAACTTACGGGTAGCTGTAGGGCTCAAGCCCCCCGAAATACATTTGTTATATGTAAACTTCATTAAAAATTGTCGGCACTCAAAAGGAAAAATACAAGTACTTATTCACGTATTGTGCATAGCCCCCGAAACAAAATCCTAAATACGCCACTTATTACTATTATTATTATTATTATTATTATTATTATTATTATTATTATTATTATTATTATTATTATTATTATTATAGTTGTTTTCTTTAATTTATAAGAACAATTCAGATACTTTTCTTTATAAAATAAAGTATTACATTATTCAAAGGAAAGGCATGTGCCTTACATGTAAAATGGTCTAGCTCGCTTAGTTTCTAAGGTACAAAAATGATTATGCTGTCAATGGAAAGAGGACATTCTACTCTATAACGATCATTTCGGATGATTTTTTTGGAAACTTTAACCGTTTCATAGTTATGTGCCAATTAAGATAAATAACGAACCGAATGTTTTTGCAAGAACGGCAGTTATATTTAAATATGACAGCATCATCACAAGACCATACCACCTTTTCTCATTTATATCATCTATTACCATCAATTTGACACAAGAACGAAGTTTCTATCTTAATTCTGTGAGAAGATATAATTGCTTTTTCGGAGAAAGGTGTTTAGTAAGAAAATCCAAAATGGCGATTCAGAATGGCGGCCAAATGGACGTCTAATTTTTGCTAATTTTTGATATGTTGTTCAGAATGGTTTTTCTTACCAGAAAAACTCAAAAAAAGCTTTTCTTGTAATTTGTTGCTGGTCAAACCATATATTGACTGGACTATTAGTCTTCTTAGACCTCTCACCGTTAGTCAGGCAACGCGAGCTCGTGAGCCGCGTTGGCAGGTCTACAGTTTTATGTATTGATGCATAGATTTTTCAAAGCAACACTAGAAACAAACTTCTGATGTAATCTCCATTTTGTGTGTTCCCAGCCCCCGCCAAGTGATCTCTGTGGTGGACAAACACCATGTGCGTGGGTTTTCTCGGGGATTCTCCCGTTTCCTCCCACTTTCTTCATTCCACCATTTCATTCATTACTCATCATCACCGTCTCCTTTAGCCTAACCGGCATATGCGTGGGACGTAAAGCTCAAAGATTTAATTTCATTTTTCCATTTTGTGTGTGTGGTTTCTTTCCTCTCTTTTTAGTTTTGTGTTATTGATATAACAAAGAGCCATATGAATTTAGCCCTTGGCTAGGCTTATCCTATTATGCAGAACAATCCGGGATTTAAGTGTGTCCGGAAAACTGTCAAGGATTTTAGGATTAGGCAATGGAAGGCCGGAAAATTTCGTTCTGTTCGGTCAAGTGATTGGCGACACTGTAAGGCACTGCTAGACAGTTGAAGCAGATAAAACGTAAAGAGTCACAAGATTGGACGAGTTCACCAACAAGCTATCAGTTATTTTGTTTGTTTTAGGATGTAGTTGCAACCATTAAACAAGGCAATATATCCATTAATTAAGACATTAATTAAGAAAATAAGTGGAAACATGTTTGGAATTTAAAGTTAGCATTTTTTAAGTTCTCAAACTGTGCACTCCACCTCATTCTAAAACAAAAAAATCCGCGTTGATGGCCACAAAAAATCGAAAGTCTACCAAGAGCGATCATTTTTTATTTCCTGAGTTTGTTAGAGCAGGTGTTACAAGTCAGTGAATTTGCCAAATTTCAGCATTCAGCACCACATATAACGATTTATTTTTTTGTTAAAACTTGTTCCATTACCGCCATCTATTAAAGGAGTGGTGAAAACAGTAGTTTAGTTACTGTCCAATAGATGTAGCAGCAAAGAAATCAAGCAGTTAACACGCGACATTGGAAGAAATCAACAACAAAAAGCGTGGAATGGAATGAAAAGAAGGAGAAAATTTTCAGTATTTTAACGTTTAATGGGGAAAAGTATCGAAAACAAGAAATCATCGACTTCCCCAATAAAACTTCCTAACTCGATATACATTTGAACACTTTTGTAATAAAAAAAAAAAAAAAAAAACTACTTTTCTTTAGTAGATAAATACTTGTTACAGTCGAAAGATTTGACATATATCATCATCATCTAAACTAGATTTCTGGGCTGTCTGTATCTAAGGCCATTTAGCCCCGTTACTTATGAAGGATGACGTCACTCGGCGAGTACATTATCCGATGGAAGGGAAGGAAGGAAGCGACCTCAGATTTTTGTTAGGTACCATAACAGTATTTCCTTGGTATGAATGAGGGGAACCTAGGAAAACCTTTACTCAAGATGGCTTAACTGAGAAAGCTGTTATACATCTTTCTGACCAAGTGTTCCCACCGGAATCGAACCCGAGACTGTTCACACCGCGTTAGCGACTACGCTACGCAGGGTCACATTTCGACTGTAGATCCAATTCGACACTACATGAACATAGTGTCCTGTAATTTTGAGCCCTAACAAACAAAATCTTTTGAGCTCGCGCTCGCAGGAGATACACAAATCGATATATCTTACCGAGTAGAAAGTATGATATGCATCACTTTAAAAGCTCATGCATAGTTCTCGAGAAAATTCTGAAAAACAAATTATTTTGTAACATTAAAAAAAAAAATAGTCTAAAAATTGACGCTGACTGAAAACCTCGTCACCTCTTAAGGTGTGACTAATACAGAAATATACCCACGAGAGGCATGGTGCTAAGTGGTAGAGTCCTTACCCCTGGTTAGTGATGCCTAAATTCCCGGGAAAATATTTTCGGAAATATTCCCTGGAAAATTTCCCGGGAAGATTCCCAAAAATGGGAATATTCCGGGAATGTGTGTACAAACACAAAGAAAATTGAATTCTATTACTATATTATGATTTCAAAGGTAAATTCGTTTATCACCGTATATTATTACTGTTATGTCCAGAGGATTCATCAAAATGTATATTCTGAACGGCATTATGTTATTTTATTAATATTTTATTATATTCAGAGAATACGCATAAATGTATATTTACTTACAATATGTTCTATGCAGGTAAATATGTGGAAAATATGGTATAATAAGTCCACATACTTTTACACCGCTAAACAGTTTAAATCTATATAACTGGGTTTTCTAAACTTGCTCTACTATTGATATTATAAACATATTAAAGTTTTATATGTTATAAACAAATTAGGTTGGGTAACTGTCAGAAGACATATGTCTCACCACGTCTCAGAAGACATATTTGCGCAAACATATTTATGTTCACAATATTTGCAAGATACTGACCTAGTTTTATAATTTACCACGTAATATTGTAACACACGACCTTTCTTCCTATCTATTTCTCGAAATTTCATGCGTTAATTCACATGTAAGAGAAATCTGAGCACCTTTTTCAGAAATTTGAATCAGAGCCAGGAGACAGACCGACGTCTATTACTAACGGTGGTTTGGGGTGTATTGATAGTACTTCATCTCTATTTTCTACATAGCTTTACAAACTGGTTCCTTTTCATCATTTTTAAATTAGTACTTTTTTAGTGCAAATGGAAATAGAACTTTAAATATCATATTATTAGTTATTTAAAGTACTGTCAAAGAGTTTTATTTTTCTAATCTCCAAATTATTTAAAACCTAGAAGTAAATAATAATAAATAAAAATAAAGTAATTAGACACATGGTTCTTATAATTTGGAAGATAAAGCAAAGAAATGCAAATAAATGCCTTCTCGAGAATTTATATGCCAGGGAAAATGTCCGGGAATATTCCCATTTTTTCCTTCCCATCGGGAATATTCCCATTTTTTCCTTCCCATCGGGAATATTCCCCTCTGGCCATCACTACCCCTGGTTCGATCCCCTCCCAAGCAAGTTTCTGGTAGACAACATCGAATCCGAGGGTTTTCTCGCGGTCCTCTCGTTTCCCTCGACGTTCTCATTCTACTAATTCTTGCATCATCATTTACTTGCCTTAATCATTCATATTCCTTCGCCATAATCGTGAGAAGTTAAACTCAAAGAAATCATATTCAAATATACCCTTAAAACTATTCATTCTGGCACTGATAAGGCAACATGATTAATGAGATATATATCAAGATTATGATTAGCTCATGAACTTTATTTTCTAGTCACGTAGAAAAATGAAATGAAATCTTTACCCTGTACATGAAGCTTTATGTCCCACTATTATGCCGGGCAAGCTAAAGGAGACGGTGATAATGAGAAATGAATGAAATGGTGGAAGAACAAAGTGGGAATAAACGAGAGGTCTACGAGGAAACCCATGCATATGGTGTTTGTCCACTACAAAGCTCACTTTCCGCTAGCTGAGATCGAACTAAGGACCCCATGCTCTAGAGGTGAACGCTCTACCACTGAGCCACCGCGGTCCTTACTAGTCAGCAAGAATGCCCTTTATGCTAAGTGGTTACCATACGGCCCCTTCGTTTAGGACACGCGAATTCGGTTCCCGGCGAGAGTTTATGTGATTCGGGTCCCACATTAAGCTGTAAGTCCACGTCTCCTATAAGCTCGCACTGAAAGAAACGCTAAAACTCAAAATCAACTCAACTCGTTCTAGTTATTGTCCAATGATAAGACGTAAATTAGTTGATACATCTCGTTGAGGTTTAAAAAATGGTATGCTTAATTGAAAATGTTTATTCGTACTTTATGAGAAAATCGGCAGAAACAAACTTCCGTGGTACCTAAAAGTTCGTCGCTCGCAACCAATAATAACTCATAGTTACGTTGGAACAGATTATTCGTGGTTATGTTTAAATATTTATATACGTATATAAAAATACTTTGTTATATACCAGATCATGTCTTTTAATAGTAATACAAACACTTCTAGCAGTAAGACGCAGACTCCTAAGAGTTACGACCACACTACTAAAATATTTTTTGAACATTTGCTTACATTCTATGAAGTTCTGATCCTTTTGTGCACAAGATGTGGTAGTGTTCCAAATCTCAACGGTTCAGCCCTAACGTCATTTGACAACTGATAGTAGGGTCTAGGTATGGTATCAAGACGAGACGAGACGAGATTTCGTACAGTCTCGGTCTCGTCTCAGTTGATAAATAGCGGTCTTCGTCTCGAGTCTAAAATTGCCGTATCGGTCAACAGATGCTTGTTTCGATCTCGGTCTCGGTCTCGATGGCCAGTCTCAGTTTCGTCTCGAAAGTCTCGAAATAAAACGTGTGAAATTTAAATCGTGAAAGTTTTATTATCGTACAGTCTGTCGTTTTCTCTTCTTATTTTTTGCCTTTATTCTTGACTTTAATCTTGAATTATGATATGGTTTACCTCTTCATAGCCAATTTGCAAGCGCTAATGTTTTCTATGCGTGTGTTTCAGGTCAGTCATCAGTAAGTATATCACACCTGGGATAAAACCCTAATAGTAACCCATATTTCATTTTCACCAATAGACTTTGTCTCATATAGCCTCAGTACTGACTATACAATTAAACTCTATTAAATTAACTCCAGTACTATACAGCAGTTTATTTCCTTCCTTTGAATCAGAGTTGTTCAATACTTCCTAACGGGTAACGCAACGCATAGCAGCACGAATGTATTTAACAGTGCCGAAATTGAAATTTTACAATTTCTCATTTATTATCTGCTTTGATTGTCATTTTACAAACAGAATATAACGTTCATTATTTTATCAAATAAGGTAAAATATTACTATAATATAGAGTCTATTTTATTTCAAATTGATCAAATGCTTTATTACTGTTTCACATCTCCGTGTTTAATTGACACTTTATAACACGAACTTCCTGAACCTAGTGGTAGGAGCTATGACATTCATCTTCGCTATGTGTGATCTCGGGTTGGATCACCAAACAAGTTAGATTCAAAGTCTGATGTTTCACATAGTTCGCGTCTCACTTTAAGTACATTCTGTTTCTTATACAAGTTCATAAGATCGTAATGCATTACATAAGCACATGTCCGGTATCGTAACATAGATTAAGCTTATTCCTGAGCTCTTAGCGGTGCATGTGATCTTTATTCGAGAAAATTAATCGTGCGTTCATTGCATTGAAATTTTATATTGATCGAAAATTACTTGCGAAACATGGACATACATTTTATTTAAGTACAGTATATAGGTAATTTGAGCTTTCTATCTATTTTTTTCTCTCTCTCTCTCGCCAAAGCAAATGATTCTTAACTTTCTAGTTTTCTCTTATATTATTTGTTGTAGTTTTGCTGCAACATGAAGGATTGAATAGTCAAATATATATATATATATATATATATATATATATATATATATATATATATATATATATATTTGCTTTACAACTTTCGTTAAATTTTGGATCCATTTTTATCTTACCTTACCTAGTAAAAGTTAGATAGATAGATAGATAGATAGATAGATAGATAGATAGATAGATAGATAGATAGATAGATAGATAGATAGATAGATAGATAGATAGATAGATAGATAGATAGATAGATAGATGAACTTTAGAGATAGATTATGCTAAGTTAGTTTTTGCTCGAAATTGAGTTAAGAATACTTTTTTTAATAGACTATGTTCTTGCTAGTGGTGTAATAATGTAAGTCTAAAAGCATACTACCAGTTTGTAAATACTTAATATAATCTGAGAAACAGTACTACAGGTTTTACTCGTACTTAAGGAACCAGTTTTTAGCTTCTCCTGTAAAATTACGAAATTATGACTTGGTTTAGTTTACCTCTGAGACCCAGATATAATAAAATCCTCACCATTATGACAATCAAAAATTATCAATCCACTGTTGGTTGAAGGCCTCTCCAAGTCATCTCCACAACTATCTATCTTGAGCAATTCTTTTCCAGGTTACTCCCCAGTTGTTCTTGATTTCGTCACACCTTGTACGCAGAAGTTTCCCAGGCTGTTTCTGCCTCGTGGTATTCAGTCTAGAATTGTTTTCGTCCATCGATCACAATTTCTTGTTGCAATGTGTCCAGCACATTTTCCAGCCCATGTTAAAAATTATTTCATTAGTACCAGCCATTAGTTGCCAAATAATTCATTTCTATATACTTGGAATACAAATAGTTCAAGTCCGCTACTTTTTTGAGCACAGATACGTTACTTTCTGATCTTCGGATCTGTCAATATTGACTCAATGATTTAAACCAACACAATGTGAGAATCCTCATTTGCTCTAGCGGTTAGCACGCTTGAATTCGGTTCGTGTGGTCCCGAGTTCGATTCCCCGTGGGGGTACAGTTAAACAAATGAAGTGGTTCGTATTCAACTATAATCAATAGCTGCACGTCTCTTTTAGTCGCCCTAGCATAATAGTGGGACGTTAAACTAAAACAAAGTAAACCAAAAATCAACACAATGTGTATTACTAACTATAAATCCTAGAATAATTACTATATGATATCTATCGAGTTTGAGGTGGTCGAGCTAAAATAAGTGAAATGAGTAATTAGTGTGTAATTAGAACTTTTAATCTCACCGACTGTAAAGTACGCGCTCTGATTCGTTTCCTTAGTCCTAAACCCGTGAAAACGGCTGAAATTTATCGCCAGACCTCAGAATTTTCAATCGACGGAGGCATTTTGTCGAGTCACAAACAAATGTAAACACGATTGAATGTTTCCTTAATTGAGTTTCTGGTTTGCCAACAGATGTAGGTACACTGTGTACACGCACGGTATGCCAACCGCAGCGCTGCAGTGGCCGAATTTCAAAATAGTACTTACTTAAAGAACACGCCTCATATATTATTTGTTGGACAACTGATTCAGTTGATAGTTTTTGCCTGGAATAGTTTATTATTATTATTATTATTATTAGTAGTAGTAGTAGTAGTAGTAGTAGTAGAAGTAGTAGTAGTAGTAGTAGTAGTAGTGGTAGTAGTAGTATTACCCTAGTAGCAGAGACAACTAGTAAACAGCTTGCTGTAAGCTTGAATTGCAAGTCGGCCAAGCTTGCATCCAGTTTGATTAGAAAACGTGCAAGCATGCCGCAAACTGGATTCTAGTAACGAAATTACATGGAGGCAACCTTGCATTCAGTGTTCCACTCAAGCTTGACGCAAGCATTTTTCAAATCAATTCAAGTCAATAGGTAATGAACGGGCAGTGATGCTATGACGCTCTGTGAAGACTGTAAAGCATCGCTTGCAAGCTCAACAAAAGGCAGATTGTATTAAAGCATGTGTTTCAAGTGGAAGCGTAGAAAGTCAAACGCCAAGCCTGCACCAGCTGCCCGAATGCTTTCTTGCTACTAAAGTATTATTATTATTATTATTATTATTATTATTATTATTATTATTATTATTATTATTATTAATAATAATAATAATAATAATAATAATAATAATAATAATAATAATAATAATAATAATATAATGTTTAACAAAAGTATCAACTATTTAGTAGCAAATTATATTTATTGATGTTTGACTTCACCTACTAGAGGTGCTCATACTACTTACAGAGCCGTAACTACGGGGCTTAAGCGGGGCAACTGCCCCGAACGCTGATAGCAAGAGAGCGCCGAACGAGCAAGAAGAAAGGAAAAAAAGTGTTGGAAATGAGTAACGATGCGTCGCCCCGAAAAGATGTTGGCGCCTTTTAAATTAACATTGTTTGTCGATTTGCAAAGTAAAAATTTTCTTGCTCATTTCCCTCGCAAACCAAACGTTTCAATGCATCACAAGTTTTTTTTACTTATTACTTAAAGGAAGTTATTCTATATGATTTTTTAATAGCGATGTGATATACAAGGTGCCGAATAATCACTTATAGTGTACGCAACAGCGTATTCAAAATCAAAAAAGGTCAAAGTCTGAAATAGGTTTTCAGCGTTTTGATAGTGATGGGTTTGCTTATTTAATCATGCTTTTGTACCCAATTGGATTAATCAGGACGGTGAGAATGAAGGTATGAAAATGAAATGAGTAAAGAGATATGCAAGCACACGCAAGCTGCTGTTTGCGCGGGAATAGTAAAAGTGAAGGTAAACAGGGGGAATAAAAATAAACATTTTCGAACTCGAAGTAGCTGTAGAATAGGGGCTTAAGGGGTCAGAACTTAACGAAACGAATTTCATATTTTTCATAGACTGATCACTACCAGTGATTTTTTTTTTTATTATTCCATTGGCATATGAAATTCTTCCAGTTTGAAGGAATTTATTGGGATCATTTCTCCACCAACTATTTGTACCGCCAGGATATTTCTTTTGTGCATAAGTATCTATTTGTATGTTCTTATCTATCTACATACATACAAAACATATACACATATTAGGGGAGCTTGCCCCAGTACCGGACTGTTCCCAATGCCGGACAATAGTAGTTCTGGCATTCTGATGCTAGAAAGCAGTACTTATTCTCAGTGGCGGCGATTGGACGTTAAAAGTGGGGGGGCAAGACCTAATCTGAATATTTGTATATATCAACTTTAGTTTTCCTAGTTGTTTCTAATACTTTGTTTGCCGAAAGGTTGCATAACTAATAGGATATTATCTTTTTTCAATTAAAATATCGTATATTGTATTTTATATTTTATTAAGTAAATTGGCAAGGGCAACCCAAATAGGTACTAGCCCTTTGTAGTCTAAACAACGAAGGTGTAAGAAGAGATTTGGTTCCTTGCTCATGGATATCTTAAAATTCTGTTTGGAAAATTGTGTGATCAGATTATTTAATAACAAATTTGCAAAACAAATAAATGAAAAGGATAATATTAATCATAGTAATGAAAAATGACATTTTAGGCACTGTCAATTTTTGTGCAATTTAAGATTAATTTGTGAGAGACTTTTTTTTCTTTTGCGAAATGTTCTCTCAATTAGTTTCAAAGCGGCTAACATATCGAGTCCTTGTAAGAAGGAATTGTTGCTACGCTAGAACTGTTGCGCTCCAGTAGGTTAAATTTTGGGCAGGGTAGTAGCTTCTGAGGACAGAGGGCAACTGCCCCCCACAGAAGCTCTCCGCCGTTCGAGGCGAGCCCATTTTAACACAAAATTTTCTTACTTCATATGTAGACGGCCGAGTGCCTTCTCCTTCATCTGCATGTCAAAATGCAGATGAGTGCAAATTTGCATATCAATATTTAAATATATTGTAATTTGTGATCAAATTAATTGCTTATAAATTAGCATTCATTTTAATAATTGTGTTACTATTATGAATATTACTGGGTAAACACCGAGCGTAATACGAGAGTATTAATACAATTTTGATGTATGTTGTATTTCATGTATGTATTTTATTCCTTTATAGGCTCTGAATCATTTATTGTTTGCGTGCATCTCATTAATGGGACTTTATATTGTATTGTTTTACATGCATTAATGGAGTTATATAGTCAACATACTATTCTACATATGATTAATTAAAGGAGAAATCATATCATATGCATTTGATTCATGTATAGAAGTTTGAACTTTGGAGATACAGAGATGTCTTGGACAGAGATTTTTTTCTCTGGAGACATTAGTCTGCACTGAAACTGCATGTGAGGTCTATGACAACTAACGAGTGAAGAAATCCCTGAATGACCAAGGAAGGATGACTCATTGAGTATAGGAAGTATACTGGTAACTTCCTCTTGTATAGCAATGACGAGGTGGATACATTGCTTACAGACGCTCTCCAGGCTTTGTTTCAAAAGTCGTAAAAATTTTAGCGTCAACATGATAGACTTTGTATTTCTAAAGGTGTCGTTTTCACACCTTTTAAAAGAATCTCGCACGTCTCAAGCTCTTGGCTTCGCTTCACCCCAAGTTCGTTACCGTCAGCGAGCGGATCTAAGTATTTCTCCCATGATGCACTGCACTTTTGAAAACATGTATTTTATTTTGACTTATTTTATGTGTAAAATATTAATATTAACGTATTACGCTCACTAGTTCTTGGAAAGACCGTTTAAAATTCATGACTACATTTGTCAACGTGTTTCCCATCGTTCAAGACATTTAGATCTTGTATATGTTCAAAATTAATCATAACCTAAGATGTTTCTTCTCTCTCTCTCTTGGAATAATGGCTACTGGGGTTGGTAGCAGACAGTTTTGAGGGAAGCCAAAGGAAAAGAGACTTCCTACAAATACTCAGAGAGATGGCAGCTGTAACTATTATTACCATTGCATTCTGTATATAATTTACTATATTTATGTATATTTAATCATGTGTATCTATCATTCAAAGTGTTTATTTCAGTGAAAATAGCAAATGTTTATAGTGTTATTGTGATGGACTTCTGTTTGAGCAGAAGCTTTTAAATCGGCCGCTCTCAACAGTGGTGGCAGCACCTGTCAAGAAGTGTAATGCTTGGTTTGCAGGCACAAGCTGGTTTTCGGTGTGGCTGGATGACGAGACCATCCACAGTATTTGCCGGAGGCATCAAACCTTTTGTCCTGGAATTCTGAGAAGAGCGAGTGTCCTCTTTTCCAGGAAAATGTGCAGTTTAATAACCCGTTCGTGGTCTTAGTTGAGGCGAGTTGTTTCTTAGACGCTGAAGAGTTTACTTCGAGACTACTGTGAGTGAAGTTCTCAAACTTCTCGAGTATAGAGAAGTATCCACCCAGAACAGTGTGAAGGGCGCTTCCCATTTAGTTCTGTGTATCATATACATGTACAGTCATGTATCGGGCAACGATTGTGGACAGTACTTATACTATTTAATTTATAGTGAAGATAATCAGTGCTGCAGAACAGTGAATTTCCAGAAATGTGTTGATCAAGTCATGTTCGTTTTTGTTAAATAACAAATATTCAACACGATTTTCTGAACCATGGCTAGTTGGCTATGATTTCATTAACATGTCCAAGCAGCAGCTATTCTGCAGACAAGTTTTATCAACCATGCAGTGGCATTAATCGTCATTCCTGTTACCGAATAGAAAATCATTGTCTCAATCTCTATTTGAGATTACTACTCCTGTCACGCTATACCGCAGTGCCATCCTTGAACACTTTAAAACAAGGATACTAGCAAGACATTTTAGTATTGCTACTAAAACTGACATTCCTTAGTTCAGTAAAATCACCATAGTTGACCATCCAGTTGGTCCGCTTTTCAAGAACAATTCACTTCAGTGGAATGGTAATGTGGGAAACTACTTTTATGTGATTCCATCATGGACATTGTGTCAGCCCCTATTTTAGAATAGACTACCAGTAAATGGACATTAGGAAAAATCGAGTCAACAGGAAACTGCATCATATATGTATAATTATGAATTTTACCATATAAATTTTGTTTTTTTTTTCTCCTCTCTGAAAGAATGGTCAGAGACACTGAACTTATAATCATGAGGAGTGATTTTTTTGTTAGTGTATCTGTTTAGCAGATCATTTTGAGAGGTCAGGCAGACCTCTAGCGTCAATATCTATTCATATGCTATATCTTTGTGGTGTGAAAATGTGTGTATAATTCAAGTAGTGAGTGGTGCACCAATTTCAAGTAAATTTATAATAAGTGCATTGTAAATATGAAAGTGTTGAGTGTTGCCTTCCATCATCTATGGTTTTCATAAGAAGGAATAAATCTCCATCTTCCAAAAGTATAGCGAGGGTGTCTGTTTTTCTGTGTGGTGAGTACCTGAATGCTAATCCCTATGTTTTCGTTTCAGGAGTGAGAGTCAAGGAAACATTTCTCCTTACTCTAGTACATCTGACCACCTTCCTGAATGGGGCCCAGGAAGAAGTACGCCCAGAGAACATAAAGACACAGTTATGAGTGTAAAGAGTGGGTAACAGGCTGCTACCTGTTTGTTTTGAAATTTACATTTTTTTTAACCTTATTGCATTCTGAAACTCTTTACAAGTAGCTGCAAGACCATAACTGTTGTCAAAATTACCCTGAGATTTAGTTTTTGGTTTTATTGTTTATGCTCTACCGACAATCAATTGCGGCAGTGGCGGCTTCAAACGGAGATCACCATTTACCTCTCCAAACAGGGATTTACTTATGCAAAAGCTTTTAATTTGCATTTTTAGTAGTTTACATTATAATTTGAATATCCCTAGCCACTCCAACGTATATTATTTATCATTATTGTCGTGGTGTTTCTTTGGTATGCATAGATTACATCTATAGCTACCTGCACCTCACACATATACGGTACGAACATGGAAAATATGAATGAAGCATAAAACAGGTTCACTAAATTACATAAACTAAACAGCACACTAAAGGTAAATGAAGCAAAAATAAGTCGTGGGTCCATTTCAGTAAAAACTGTCTACTATTAGGGTCCCTAGAAATAATATTTATTCATATGGCTTTGAGGTTTGTGAATATTGTCCCATTAATTAATTTGTCATGTATGGAACGGGCCCAGGGGAGAAACTAAAGGCCCTGCAGGCCATGCCGTGCGGAAGGGCTCACAAGCTCCGGGGTCCCATAAAGAGTAAGAGAAAGATGGAAACAAGGGACCCAAAAATTAGAAAAACAACTTTTTCTAGGGGGAGCAAATACGCGTATTAATGCTTGCCTCCTCACCAGAAAAAAATCTAAGTTACGACTCTGTTTTTGGGCCATTTTCCATGGCAATTGAAACGGAATTCCTTTAGCTTTTCTAACTCGACGGGAAGACAAATAACCCATACGTACTCACGCAACGGCAAATATTATATGACGCCATTTTTTCTATGAAGCAGTAATATACACAAATTTTACATTTTCAAATGAAACTATGTACTTTAAGGGTCACTCAAAAAAAGTGAGGGGGCAACTGCCCCCTCTTGCCCCCCCTAATCGCCGCCCATGCTTATTCTCCATGCTTCTGTAGCATTTATCATACAGGGTAAGTGTTCTGCGCCACTTGTTTGTCGTGTGCGCCAGTCTCAAGTAAATCGCTGAAAATTGATCCTCGCTGCTATCTTGCATTACGCAAATAACTTTTACAGAAGAATTTCACTCTCTTCAGATAAATGAAGTAAATATATTTTACTCTCGTAATATTTCGTAATAATTAAAGAAGCGTACAGTCTACAAGCATTAATTAAAATTGCCATAGTCTTTAGTTGGTAATTTTTTTTTCTAATAGATTGTGTGGTCCTAGTACCGGACACTCTGTATGTTCCCAATACCGGACAGAAGAAATTACCTATTTGGTCTTAGTTGAAAAGATATTTGGTGTGGAATTTATTTTCAGGGACTTGGTACAAGGATGACTACATACAAGAAAGGGAAATGGGATGAAGAAAGTATGAAGAAAGCTGTGGATAGTCTGTTGGTGGTAAACTGTAGTGTTCGGAGAACTGCTGGACAATTTGAACTGAACTGAAACTGGATAATAACTTATCCTGTCATCTAACAGTGTAAGAACTGCATAATGTAATACCTATTAACATAGCAAATAAATTGTATTTGACAACTACAACATAACATTTGCTTGCATATTCACAACCACTCCTCGGTTTGATATTTATAATAATCTGTCCGGTACTGGGAACAGTTTTTTGACCAACGCCATTTCGAGCATTTTAGAAAATCTAAAAATTTCATGTTCAAATTTTATAATAAAACTGTTTTTCTTATACTATATTATTATCAATGCTGTGATTTGTTTTCAGTGTTTTCTTGTATCTATTAGTTGATTGATTTTTAAGCAAATAGAAAAAAAATGCTTAGGTGTATGGTACTGGGGCAAGCTCCCCTATACACACACACATACACACACACGCACACACACACACACATACACACACATATATATGTGAGTGTGTGTGCATTAGTGTATTTTTCATACGTTAATTAGTAATAGCTAATCTTAAATTCGAAACTTTCATTCATTAAGAAATTAAGCAATTACTATAATTCTAAACATATTATGTAATAGGCAAACTATATTTTGCATTTTAAACACAAACTTCAAATATATTCTTCACCTCCATTGATCAATATTGAGAAACTCGCAAAGAAGGCTCCTTCTGAATTTCCCCTACATCTCACAAAATATTTTTTACCGTAAAAGAATTAAAATGAAATATCTATTTGTGTGGTCACATACAGAATAACATTATTTCAAAAGTTTATAATTATTACTGTAAATTAACGCTTTCACCTATCTCGAACATTTTTGAAAACATAGTTTCTAATGTATTGAAATTTCATTTCTTATCGATAACATGAACCGTTGTTAATAGTTGCAAATTTCCATAACTGTCCTCTCTCCAAGTGAATCTGTATACAACCCAAAGGTAGTTGTGTCAAGTTTAACAGAAAGTTAAAAATAAGCCTCTTGAAAACAGCTCTTATTTATAAAAGAATACATAATGATCAGTTTTGTCTGTTGCAATGGTTTGTCCAAGCAGCTTGATTCAGCGTAGTATAGCAACAAAAAGCTGCTTCCCTTATATGTAATAATAATAATAATAATAATAATAATAATAATAATAATAATAATAATAATAATAATAATAATAATAATAAACAGCTTGGTAACGTGAATATAGAGGGCGCCGAATTCTACTTCGCCCCGGGCGCTGTAATCTGCAGCTACGTCTCTGACTACTTGGAAACTTTGAGTCCTCATTCGGCAAAGAGCAAGAAAAAGCCTAATTATCCAACTGATAAAAGCTCCGATTATTGTGTATATTGGGATTTGTGATAATAATTTCATTAGGACTGTTTTGGCATTATCTATCAAGCAGTAGTAGACATACGTATATATATATATATAGTCTATACATATATATATATATATATATATATATATATATATATATATATATATATATATATATATATATATATATATATATATATATATACTGGGTGAGCCATTTTAATTAATCCACGGAAATATCTGAAAAATGATAAAACATAGAAGAAATGTTTCAAGTACACGTTATATATTGCTTATTGGGAAAACCAATTCCGCCAAAAGTACCCCTCCCCGCCCCCCGTAAATGGGGGTAACGGGGGGTAACTTTGAAATGTCAAATAGGAACATGGGTCGAGTAATACCTCGTTCGAAAGGTCTTGGAAAACTAAGTAACGCTGTACCAAAAGATGTTTCATATTGTGCACCAGTTTCAAAATGGCCGCCATGATATGGTTCGGAAACTCCAGTACCCGTAGTATGAAAACCATGGAAGGTAAATAAATGGAACAAAATTGAAATACGTAAATATCATAGGGCATATCGAATGATGTAATCCCTGTGATCCCAGTGGCCTCCATGAAGGGGTCTTGTGGGCTAACTTCAAAATTTCAATGTCCGACCGGACAACGGTTCGGACGTACGCTTGACCTACCCAATGCTGTTTGGAAGGCAGACTTCATGCATAGAGAATTGGTGCACTAAGTTAACGCGGATGGCCACAGTTACATTTTGATTAACTATTAGCATTCATGTCATATTGTGAGATTGAGGGACGAAACGGTGTGTAGGTATATCCCCGAAATGCTTTCTGAATAACCAGCACGCACTGCATAAGTGTTTCTCTTTTTTTAGTCACTACAGCGTCATCCTTACAAACAAATGTTTCAACCGCACCATACCTATTTGTAAGGTTAGCCTTAATTTACGAATTAAAGTAGAGTTCTCGTTTGAACTTTCACTTTACTTTAAACCCCACTCACATACAGAGCGCAGGGAGAGATTATTTTGCAGGACTTGGATTTCTCTCTATACATTATGGCAATTTTACTCTAATATTTTTATCTCTGTTGTATTATTCTGGAGCCTTGGAACGCCTCCGTGGTTTTCCTATTTAATTTTCGTTATTTTCATTTATGTCTAACCGTATTCATACTATGGGCACTAGACGTTTTCTTAGACACAGTCACCATGTCTTTGCGATCATTTTGAAAACGGTGTCTCATGTCGAAAATTTTCTTACAGAAGCTGTTTGATATTAATTTGTCTATGTAACGTGATGTTACTCGCTTCAAGCTGCTATTTGAAACTTTCAAGTTGGCCACGGATACCTTTCAGTTGGCCCTTGGAGTCACCCCGACAACACCTCTCAGTGTGCCTTACGTCAGTTAGCTACTAAAGTTTTTTTTTTTTTTTTTTTTTTTTTTTGTTGATTTATCTCCAATCGCTTTCATACTACGGGTACTAAACCTTTTCTCTGACACGGATACTATGTTTCGGCGGCCTTTTGAGAACACTGCCACTTCACATCAATCGTTTTCTCCTGCAATATGTTAGATTTTGCAAGGTTTATCGAACGAGGTACCACTCGACTCATGTTACTATTTGAAATTTTGAAGTTAGCCCCCAAGACCCCTTTAGGGAGGCCACTGGGATCACAGGGACCACACCGTTCGATATGCCCTATGATATTTACGTATTTCAATTTTGTTCCATTCATTTACCTTCCATGGTTTTCACACTACGGATACTGGAGTTTAAGAACCATATTACGGCGGCCATTTTGAAACCGGTGCACAATATGGAACATCTTTTGGTACAGCGTTACTTAGTTTTCCAAGACCTTTCGAACGAGGTATTACTCGACCCATGTTCCCATTTGACATTTCAAAGTTACCCCCCGTTACCCCCATTTAGGGGGGGGGGGCAGGGAGGGGTACTTTTGGCGGAATTGGTTTTCCCCCTTAGCAATATATAACGTGTACTTGAAACATTTCTTCTATGTTTTATCATTTTCAGATATTTCCGTGGATTAATTAAAATGGCCCACCCTGTATATTCAGATATTTTGCCTTTCCGACCTGGCAACGCTGTTCGTAAAAGTTTGACTCTAGTAGTGTACACGTCGTAGATTTTATGCATCGAAGAGAACGTGGATAACGAAGGATTCACACACTCTACATTTACACAAACACACATGCAGACAATTTACATTTAATCTTTAGATACACACACACTTACACTTTTTCCCATTTACCAGTACTTATTTCTTACATTATACACTGCCATACGTATCCCTTTCTTACGCCCTCGACCACCTGGACAGCAGGCCCTCTTTGACCATACGAACTCCATCCCGGTTTACTAGTAGACCAATTTTCCGACCTTTGGTCTATTGTTATCTTGACTTTCTTACTCAGTTTCATCCTTTCCAGCCCTGCTTTGTTTTTCTTTGTCTTGTTCAATGCTGGAGAAAGCACATTCTTGGGCAAGAATTTCATCAGAAATTAGAAAGACAACATCTTCTACCTACTACCAGTTACCAGTAGCTGAGCACAAAACTGGTTCTAGCCTACAAAGTACGGAACTCAAACCTATTTTACCTATTTTACGTACAAATAGCACATTTCTTATATTTTCTCTGTCGCTTTATCCTACAAAAGCATTGGGGGCACAGGGGCTCAGTGAGCGCTTACCTCTGTTGTGTGAGGTCGCTGGTTCGACCCCCGCCCAAGTAAGTTTGTGGTGGACAACACTGTGTAGGTGGGTTTTCCCAGGATACTCCCGTTTCCTCTCACATTTTCATACCATCAAATCTTTCATCATCATTCACTTGCTCTAATGATCAGTCTCCCTTAGCCTAATGGGCATAATCGTAGGACGTTGAACTGAAAGATGAAAGATTTTTTTTGTAGGTCCGTAAAACTTTGGATTCCATCGCCTCCTTGAGCATACTAATGAAGTTAGAGTCCTAGAATATGTCTAACCTGCAAGAGACTGTGACCTCCCCTCCTAGTTTGATCACTGGTGAGCCTTTTATACTCTATCACCATCTGACATAATTTAATTCCTCCAATATACTTAATAAACTCTCCTAAAGGCAGTAAAGAGGATATTGCAAAACTAAACTGTATACAATATGGGATATGAAGTCCCCGTTATCCGTGAAGATGGTAACGGATTTACACCAGAGATGGCGTGGGTCAGTGGGTCGGTGGGTCAGTGGGTCAAGTGGGTCAAGTTTTCTGAGTGGGTCAGTGGGTCGTGGGTCAACAGCATGTGACCCACCACGACCCACTGCGACCCGCCACCCACCATGACCTACTGCGATCCACCACCCACCGTGACCCACTCCGACCCACCACCCACCATGACCCACTGCGACCCACCGACTCAATATGATCTACCGACTCACTCTGCTCACTGCATTGTTCACATTATCTTCTGAAGACGGGTAAATTTGTCTTCGTTTTACTTTCAAGACCTTAATTTCCCTTCCTTTTCCATTTCTTTCTGTCTACTTACCTAAGGTGAGTAAACCTAACCAAGTGAAAAAAGAACTTCAGGCACTTTTGGATATTGATATTTTTAATTGTAATAATAGCAATAGGACTTATACCACTACTTGGCTTTCGAGACCTGTGAGTTTTTAGAGGAGCTAACTACTGAAAAAAAATACATTTTTGAATCAATGTAATATATAAATTATTTTTAAAAAAATGAATTTGACTATGTGTGCCTGATCATCACGGTCAAATTGCAAAGTCAAATGAAATTACTTTTGGTATATAGTTATGCTTTTTTTTTTTTTTTTTTTTACCAAACTGGAATGTTATATTGCTTTCATTATAATGCATAATATCTTAAGGAGGTAATGAGAATCCGAATTTTTGCGAAAAAAAAAAAAATGAGTATCTCGCAAGCCGTTAAAATTTCGGAGCTGAAGTTCAATGTATTAACTCTATTGAAAATAAACATCCTAACGTTTTTTTTTAAATTCTTCTTTATGGAAGGGGGGGCACTTTCTACATATGGAAAATTGGTAGTGAGTTGGTTTGTAAAAAGGATCGATGTTATATATGTATGAAAAAATCAGAAACAAAAAATACAGTGCTTGGCTTCATATATCCATTGCTTTCTACTATAATAATTGCTGAAGCTTATGTTTATTATATGGAGCGCTTACAGCCCAGGGCAATCAACCCATAAAGTTGTGAGAAAAATAGGCATAAAATTTATACTGTAAGCTTAATTACACGGAAATTTGAAGTTTGGATTGTACGCACAATTATATGGAAAATTTTACACTTTTTTCCTTTTACGTTGCTCTACTTACCTTGATTTTGGAGTTTCAAATCTCACCCTTTCTTCCACTGAAAAGTATCGATAATTCAACAAGGAAATAATTATGCTATAATAATTTAATTGAAAGTCATCGTAATTTGGCACATGGCAAACAGCAGTGTGGTAATTGAAGGCGAAGAAGGAGGGAAATTTCCATTCACTTCTGAACACTTTCCAGGAACCTCGTTGTCTTTCGCTTTCTAGACGGTGGAGGAAACTTGGTAATGGCATCAAACCTTCATGTATAATTACATCACAAATAAATAAGAAATCATCAGTTTATCAGGCTTTAATTGATAATTTATTCCCAATATTCCCTATCTAAGGCGTGGTAGATGAAGTTTCTGTTCTCCATGAGTCGACATTGCCAACTGACATGGTCGATATGGAAAAGATGTTGTATGGTGATAGGGAGATGATACTTCTTGCTGAGTATTTCAAAACTGACCAAGAAAAATCGTTATCAGACTTAAGCCTAACAAGCAGATTGTCGATGAGGAGTTGCAGAAATCGGGTAGAAGTATTATCAATTTCCACGACAGAGTGCGAACGGGGATTTCAGATAACTGATATTAGAAATAGACTAAGTGCTCAAACATTGTCTAACTTGTTGTTCATCAATGTTAATGGCCCACCGCTAGATAAGCTCAAAGTAGACGAGCTAGTTATTCTTGGCTGAAGGATGGACTTCATTCCGCTGCGGATGATTTACCACGAAAAAGTTACCAACAGGAAATAAACCCGATTTCAGATGTGTTTTTAAGGTAGAAAATTACGAGTTATGGAAAATGTATACTTGAATTACTAATGGCTTATTTGTGTTATTTAACTTTGTACCTAAATTTTAATAAGTCTCTTCTTTGCTTTAGGTAAACTACTTTGAATAATAATTGCAAATATGCGTGTTTGTAACTTAAATTTAACATAGTGTTTTAGTGATTACACAAATTACAATTATGAGCATACTTTATGGAGATGCTCTCACATAGGGTACCCGAGCACCTTTATACACTATGAAAAACTTATTTTTTAAGTCTTTTGTAAGAAAAATACTGTGAACTGAGAAACCATAACCTTTTCCATATTGTACACGGGTATTTTCCTGCGAATAGAAGTTTCTTTTGGAATGCGTTCAGAAATTAACAGTTGCAAGAATACTCCCTTAGTACAAGTATATTTTAGGCACACACTAATTTCCCCCCACTTCGAACTGTTTGAATTTCCTCACTGACAAACACTTTACCATTTTATATCGTAAAGGTCAGATCCACCGTTATTATAACAGAGTGGTGCTTGAGCGATTGACTAGAAATTCAAACTCCGATTAGTGACAATTTCAGTCTTGTTTTATTACAAGTGTAAACTCTTTAGTCAGTTCAGAAGAGGCCGTGGATCAGAGTAGATGACAGTGGATTAGAGTGGTGGGTCACGGTGGGTGGTGGGTCAGAGTGGGTCATGGTGGGTGGTGGGTCATGGTGGGTGGTGGGTCACAGTGGGTCACGGCGTGTCGTGGGTCACAGTGGGTCATAGTGGGTGGTGGGTCAGTGGGTCCTGGGTCAAGTTTTCATTGACCCACGCCAACTCTGATTTACACCATTAACGAGCTTGGCCGAAATAATCGCTCTGGCTACGTTCAATGACAGAATTCGGACGGACATTCGTTCTCATTCAAAAGTTATCGTGTGAAGTAACGAACATACGTATATATTTACATTACAATCTTGTAAGGCCTACTTAGTGTGATGCTAATAAATAAGATAATTTGCAAGAAAAGACCATAAATTAGCTAATACAACTGTAATATTGCTATTAATTTGTGTTTGTTTTCTCTGTTGGAAACTATCCAATGGATACAGACTCCTAAAATATTATTATTATTATTACAGTAGTCCCTAAAACTTGGCACTCGAGAACCCGGCAGTCCGGATAACTCGGCCACAACCTGGCAGCGCGAAGAAACCTCGCGCGGAGACCCGTTCAAGATCATTGCTGAGTATTTCTCTGAGGTCTGTCTTATCAGGTAAGTATTGTTCTGAGCTCTGTCTTATCAGGTAAGTAGGCATATTGTTCTGAGGTCTGTCTTATCAGGTAAGTATTGTTCTGAGCTCTGTCTTATCAGGTAAGTATTGTTCTGAGCTCTGTCTTATCAGGTAAGTATTGTTCTGGGCTCTGTCTTACCAGGTAAGTATTGTTCTGAGCTCTGTCTTATCAGGTAAGTAGGCATATTGTTCTGAGCTCTGTCTTATCAGGTAAATTACTGTACAGTGTGTATTCATTAATTTTCATTTTCATGTATAGTAAATGCTCTATACCTTCATAAAGTACGTACTTTTCCTTTGTTTAAGGGTAATTGGGCAGTTTATTCTCTGTTGTGTTTTCAAGCAACCAGTACATACAAGTACATTACTGTATTTTCTGAGGAAACACTCGTACTTATTCTTTTTCTAACCTCATTTCCGATAACCCGGTACTTTCACAATCTCAGCTACCCTCCGTTCCATATTACGCTGAGTTTTCGGCACTCTACTGTATTATTGCCGCACGTAACGTAGTCGCTATCGCTCTCGTCTTTTGTGCAAGCGGTCTAGGATTCGACTCCCGGTGGGACACTCAGTCGAGAAAGTGTACAGGCCAGTAACCCTGACTGAGGTTTTCCTGAGTTTTCGTCATTCGCATCAGGCGAATGCCAGGATGGTTCCTAATATATAAGTCCCAGGCCACTTCCTTCCTTTCCCATTCCCTTCTTTCCCTTTCCTCGAATAGTGTAATCGTCGACGAACGTCATCCTTAATACGTGACGGGTTAACATGGCCATAGATGCCAAAAGCCCAGAAATCTAATCCCTAATTATATTATTATTATTATTATTAATAATAATAATAATAATAATAATAATAATAATAATAATAATAATATAATAACGCATCAGATTGGAAGTTAGTGAACATAGAAAAGGCAAGGAGGAAGTAAATGCCACATTCATTTAGTACACTGGCAGCTCTTGAGAGGTCATATCTGAAACAAAACAAAAAAAAAAAAATGTTGCTACATGCTAGGGGAAGGAAATTCACGTAATCTCCTAATGCTTGTGTATGAAAATGAGTGCATTAGGTAAGTTTCTTCCCTTAGTTTGTAGGAGTAAAATTGCAAAATCTTACTAATGTGACCAGTGGCGTAGGGAAGGGGGGGCCCGGAGGGGCCGCCCCCCCTAAAGAGGTCCGACAATGTACTTTGGTACTTTGATGTTTGTAATTTTTTATATATATTTATGTTTATATATCTTTTTGTTTGTAATTTTTCTATATGTATCTATAACAGCACTTGCCCCCCCCCCCAAACACACATCCTGGCTACGCTACTGAATGTGACTTTTCTCAACAACCACCACTGTCCTAGTATCACGAAATGACGCATAACGAAGACCTTTAATTCTAGTTGTAATTCATTTAATCAGTAGGATTTTTACACGTACATTATCAGCAGGGACCGGATGTTTATGACATTGTTTTTTTATTTGTTCCTCCTTTCTTTCGTAAATTTAAGATAAACTCCTTTTATTTTATTGTGATTTAAAGTTATATTTTTTTATTTCTTTTGAATCTATATCGGCGTTCAAGGGTGCCCATGTTTCCAGAGGGGGACAAGTATAAGCGACATTTCAAATATAGTTTCAAATTTTGCGGTAACTATTCTAAAAATTATATTGGATTTTCGATCTTCCGAAGTATTTGGTCTAGGAATTAATTCGTGCGGTTGGTACGCACACAATGAAGCTGTAGTACAAACACAAAATACATAAATACCTTAAGAAAAATATTGTCCATCGCTAGCCACCACTTTCGCCCATCTGTCAGGCAATGTACGGATTCCGTGGCGAAAGAAGTCCTCATCCTTGGAAGCGATCCAGTCAGAGACCCATGTTTCGATATCTTCTGAAGAAGTAAACCGCTGTCCAATCAAATCGTTGTTCATGCAATCGAACAAGTAGTAGTCCGAAGGAGCAACGTCTGGTGAATACGGCGGGTGGGGTAAAACTTCCCATCCGACATTTTCTAAATAGGTTTTGACCGGTTTTGCGACATGTGGGCGAGCGTTATCATGTTGAACAATAAGTTTATCATGTCTGTTCTCCCATTCTGGTCGTGTTCTGGCCAGAGCTTGCTTCAAACGCATTAATTGTCGTCGATAACGTTCTCCATTCATAGTTTCACCCGGTTGCAGCAGCTCATAGTACACCACACCTTTCATATCCCACCATATGCACAGCATAACCTTTGCACAGTGAATATCTCGTTTTGGTTGTGATGGACCTGGTTCACCTGGTTTCACCCAGGCCTTTTTTCGTTTAGGGTTCTCGTAATGGATCCACTTCTCATCACCCGTAATAATTCGATGCAGAAACCCCTTTCTGCTCTGTCGTTGAAGCAGCAATTCGCAAATGGTTTTTCGTCTTTCAACGTCTCTGTCTTTCAATTCATGTGGAACCGAATGTGACATCTTTTGAATCATTCCCATGGCTTTCAAGCGTTTGGAGACTGTTGTTTGATCAACGCCTAATGCTGTTGCAAGTTGTTCCTGCGTTTGACACGAATCCTGCTCGAGCAATGCTGTCAATTCTTCGTCTTGAGATTTTTTTGGCTGTCCAGCTCGCTCTTGGTCTGCCAAGCCGAAATCACCACTTCTAAACCGTGCGAACCACTTCTGACACGTTCGCTCAGCTAGAGCATGGTCACCATACACTTCCACCAAAATACGATGACTTTCAGTCGCACTTTTCTGCATGTTAAAGTAATGCAGCAGGACACCCCGCAAAAACACTTTATCAGGCACAAATTGCGCCATGTTCACTTAACTACAAACTGGTGTTGTTGACGCTTTAATCCACTGCCCTATACTACGAACGATACGCGATGACAGGGGTTTGCAACACATGTGTGGATACACGGAACTGTGGGACGCTCCGTTCGTTGCGCCATCTCTTGTCCACCCGCACGAATTAATTCCTAGACCAAATACAATTTCCTCTAGAGGACGAGCGCTCCACCTTGGCCCCCTGATGAGCGCCCTTGTCGGCGTTTTAGAAGACTTCGACCTTTTCTATTTGCTTTTATAATTAGATCATGTTTAATTACTTTTTCTTAAAAATGCACGTATTTCCTTAGTAATCATCTTACACAGTGTTTCCGTAGCCTTCTCCTAAACTATTACTTGTAACTATCCAACTGTTAATTTACAGCAGAAGAGGCCATTGTCAACCATCTTTGATGGCCTGTTTATAACCACTAACTGAATGATGGAATAGTACTCCGGAGAAAATTCTTTAAATACTTTTTGCTTAATTTCTTTCAAAAAATTGGGTTTAACAATGTCAAGACATTACAGCACAAAGACTCAGTGATACAGTGCTTATGGCTACTGATAAAGATCATAGGACAAACCCCAGGCGAAGTAAATCACATTTTGCCTATAAGCTTATTTGATTATCTTCACATTCCATTATTAAGGATGTATGTGATATCTTCAAATAGATAAAAGATAATCGAAATGTGGAACAAGAGCGCCCTAGACAATATTATTTTACATGAGATACCGTTATCACGACTCAGTTATCTGCTTTCGATTTCGAGCCATTTTGAAAATTGGCATTTATTTTCGCGTTTCTAAACAGCTGAAAACGGAAAGCCACTAGCTGACTTGTGATAACGGTACCTCACGCAAAATAATATTGTCTATTGCGCTCTTGTTCCATATTTTAATTATCTTTTATCTATTTGAAGGTATTACATAATTACTGTAAAATTAGCGGTATTTTAATTTCGCCGGGATGAAGACTCTTAATTATTAATGTTCTTGTTTCTTGAAACTTAGCGTCTTTGGGGTTGACACCTAGGATATATAAAACGTGGAGTTAAGCTTTAAGGGAGAGTCCGACCCATTGCAATCCATTCAACGCTCTCCCACCGGGAATCAAACCACATACCACGTGCAGCGAGAGAACCACTAGGCCTACTTGTTTGCATAATGTTAGCGTCCCTCTTTAACATCGAAGCTATTAACACGTGAATCTACTGTTTAAATGGAATCTCAGTCCTCATAATGAGTTCGAAGTTGTAATGCTACCCCATCAGAAATCAAACTCAGAACCACTTACACCAACGATGCAAACACTTGTAACTAAACGAGTGGGAAGGGCATACGACAGAAACTGAGGAAATTCCCATTATTATGCGTGTTTCCTTTAAAAAGTAGATTAATTCTTTAGTTTAGCGTCTCACACTTAGGTTCTCTGAAGTTGGTGAAATGACAAATTTAGGGAAAATGAGACAGAGAATCCGCGGATAAGAACCTATCCTACACAAAGTCACGGGGGTGCGGTGGCTCAGTGGTAGAGCGTTCACCTCCGGTGCTTGGAGTCCCTGGTTCGATCCCAGCTCGCGCCGTGTGGACTTTGTGGGTTTTCTCGGGGTTCTCCTGTTTCTTCCCACTTTCTTCATTCCACCCTTTCACTCATCTCGCATCATCACCGTCTCCTTTAGCCTAACCGGCATAACCGTGGGACGTTAAACTTAAAGATTTCATTTCATTTTTCATAGGGCCGCGGTGGCTCAGTGGTAGAGCGTTCACCTCTGGTGCTTGGGGTCCCGGGTTCGATCCCAGCCCCCGCCAAGTGAACTTTGTGGTGGACAAACACCGTGTGCGTGGGTTTTCTCGGGGTTCTCCCGTTTCCTCCCACTTTCTTCATTCCACCATTTCATTCATTATTCATCATCACCGTCTCCTTTAGCCTAACCGGCATAACCGTAGGACGTAAAACTCAAAGATTTCATTTCATTTTTTCATTTCATTTTTCATACACAAACTCACATGAGATGGAATCTAATCAGAGACACTTCGCTGCAAAAGTAAGTGCTCTAGTACTGATCTACCTTACCCGATGTGTTCTATGCAGTGTCATGCCGATTGCAAAACAGAATATTTTACTGGATTTCAATGTCTCTATGTGTCAAAATGCATATCTGCTGCACCAATTATGATGAAGAATCACAAAAGAAGGATAATAAGAAGTCACTGAACTTCCTTTTCTATTTCTTCTTCTTTTTTCTTCATTAACATAATTCCTAATGAGTTTTCATCTGCAGCAATGACACTTAAGAAAGGTGTTTTGCATATGACTTTTGGTTGTGAACGGGAGTTATGACGTAATATAAAAGCAGTTTGCAAACTTGTCGTCCTTGCAAAACCTGTTTCCTTCCTGCTTAGAGCTCATTAACATGCTTTCTAGATCTTCCAATCTCTCAGCATCATTCATAGGTAGAGTAATGGGATAAAAAGTAGTGTACTACTTTCAAAGGCAAAAGACCAGCCAGGGTTCGTTTCAGAAAAAAAAAAAACTATGCCATTCTTACTGTTCCAGTTGCTAGCGTGCTTGCCTTTAGTGAACAGGATCCCGGGTTCGATTTCCGATTGGTAAGCCTTGAAGTTTTTACGCATTACGGTGGTTTGGATCGTACTTTAACTGTAGGCCAACGAACAAAATATTTAAATACTGCAGTTAGAAGAAATACCTCGAACACAAAATTTCCCATACTCCTACTAAAATTAACATTGGCTCGTTTCTTGATACTAAAAGTAGTTTCACTGGTAACACGTACAAGTTCGGGGCTGGGAAGGAAAACCAGAAGGTAAAGAGACTGTTCTGGAACATCATTTACTAAAGATGTGGTAGCCTCGCTGCTAAATGGGACGTTAAACTCAACTCAAGAGTTACAGATAGCCCTAATCACATAATTTTATTTATCTTAACTCAATGGGGGCTTTGTGCCCAACAAAAATGAATGATTGTAACAAACACTAAACACGTGACTAATGTAAATGACCCCCTGACACATGATCATTCTAGTTAAGGATAGTGAGTGTAATAGTCGGTTCGGTGGATGCAACAACTCCACAAAGTGAGTCGATCCGAAGTAGACATGGAAGAGTGGCAATAAGGTATGAAGTAAATGAAGCTGCCCAATTTCTTGGTATATTAAAGCGAACTGTCCAACCTCACTTTTGTAGAGAATGGACTAAAACACGTGTAAACAGTAAATGACGTCAGAAGTATGGTCGCAAATTTATATTAACCACGTAGGCGTAGTTTCAGGCATAGTCAACAATTTTTATTATTTTTTTCTTTAATGCTGACAAGAATTGCTGCACTTCCTGAATATAGGTGTGCTACCTTCTGGCTACGCGGTTAACGTACGCGCCTTTGGTGTGGGAGACCCAGGTTCGACTCCCGACGGGAGCTCACTTGGTTCGGATCCCCTAGGTCTCATAGAGCCTCGGTGCTAAAAGGAATGGGAGCTCACGATATTTATCTACCACTTGGTGCGAGCTAGAATCGAACTGGCACCTCACACACCACAGACAAATGCTCTGCCACTGAGCCACAGTGGCTCCTGTACGAACATAATAAAGACTTGACGTTTAAAGATATGCAAATCATTACATAATACACTCCAGTAATAAATATGATTTATTTAAATAAACATGTGTTCGTATGCTTAGAATACTGTTTCGTATGAGGTAATTAAAAAAATTGAAATTTCAAAGTAACAACACATGTAATACATAATGAATTTCTGCCAATATTCCTCGTGTTCGGGCTCGAAAAATCCCAGGAGCCAGCTAGTCATGACGATCAGAAATACGATTCTGGCTTCTAGATAATTTAAATCCAAAATAAAATTCTTTAAGCCCATGCATCAAATTGTATTATTATCTGGTGCCTAGTTTTGAGAACTGGCGCCTAGGTCAGAATAATTTTTTTTAACACTTCTCTTGTTCATGATGCTCTTTCGGGACCCTAACCATCAGTCTGCCTTTATTCGCTCCACCTCTAGTCCCTTTGAGCAACGAGACTATATGAGACGTGAACCTATAGCTTAACGTTGAATCCGAACTACATGAGTTGCTAACGGTATCGAACCTGGGTCTCCCATACTAAAGGCGCGTATGCTAACTGTTTAACCACGAGAGAGATCTTATAGCAATGTGGAAGGTAGTGGAAGAAATTGGGCCAAAACTATATTTAAAGATACTTCCCGGCATTTGCTTGGTGGAACAATCAAAATGGAAAGCCACCATATTCAAGCAGGGCCGATTGGAACGCAAGAACGTTAGCCATTAACTTACGCTCAACTAATGATATAACTATTATCAGAAATTCGTCGTAATTTGCTGGTAAATATTTACATTATATAGAGAGATTTTACCTTTAACCTTTGTAACTGATCTTGATGAACGATAGAATACTATGTATAAGTACTAATTACCTATGACTTATTCGGGGGGAAATGTAAACTATTATTATCTTATTAGCAAATTTAAGATTATTTTCCCGCAAAAAGAGAAAGATGGATAAAATGTGTTAATAAGGTCAATATCCTCCTAATGAAGACTTTTAAAAATATGTCTGAAATGTTGTTACTTTTTACAAAAATAATCCTATAAACATATTCTCAATTTTACGCAACTTCATTATTTATATAATTATATCGTTAATTATACATAAGAGAAATCTAAAGGTTCTCGTGCATATTTCAATTAGGCGAAGTTAGCATAACTCGTCATGTTACATATAATTTCTACGTTATATAACATCCGTAAAATGCAGATCGCAGTGCTGGTTGTAAGGTTTAGACGATTTTCTTTTTTTAACCAGCTCCGCTTGTCGCTTTTCTCTTAACTTTGCGTGAAACACGTGTGGGTTTTCGATCGTAATCACTAAATAAAATGATCTTTTTCTATGTGCGTCTGATAGAAGATAAGCATCTTGAGTTTCTCATCCGCATTATTTGATTTTTAAATTTGTGACGCTTTGTCTGACTCTCAGCGTTTTTAAGAAACAATTTTTAGCTCTCAATTACGTTCAGGGAAGTGATCAATTCGTAGGTGAAGTTAATTTTATTAAATCAAACACTTACTGGTCTATATTAGCTTTGCTATCTTAAGTAACTTGAACTAAAAGTACAAATCCACTCAACAAAGCAACGTTATTTTATAATAATAACTGTGTAACAGATTCGCCAACTAACTAAACGTATTGGCTTTATCAGATACACAGCAAAAAATTGGGTGTTGAAACAACACAAAATGACTACCACTTTGGCGTTACTTGTGTGTCAATTCAATACAAGTTTTTTTGCTATTTATTAATGCTAGCCATAGGCTAGTAACCTCTAAGAGGGCTACACCCTCTTTTAGGGAAGGGAAGTGAGAGGATTACTAGAGGACTGAAGGATTGGTTGTTGGGCTATGGGCTGTATTATTTATTTATTAATCTTTATTATTCTTATCATCAGTTGGAGGAAAGGTCATTATGATCTTTGCGATCATAAACATACTTGAGGTTACACTGGAACAGAAACAAGATACAGACATGATCATAAAAACAACATTGTATATAAGGCAGAAAGAGAGTAGAAAACATAGTCAATATAATGGGTGTGAGAAATCTAATACAAAGTTAAAGAGCAGCGAAACAAATCAGAAGACATGATGAAAATGAGGGATGAGGTGAAGTGCACTTGACGCCACAACACAATAGAGGGTTGTTAGAAAGACGCATGTAGTTATCTTCTGCCTAGGGGTGGCTCTAGGCTAATGGAGAAGTGATGAACCCTGTTAGAGAAATGGAATCACTGTGCATATGATGGGAATATATGAGGAAGATGTATATGCAAACGGTAGTCTTCGAGGATCTGTAGATCGAGATGGTCTGGAGGGACTGTGTAGCAATATAATGTAAAGAGGAGATGAAGCGGAGTATTATGGTATCGTGCAGGCGAGGAGTGAAGTGCAAGGTGGTGCATAGTTTCAAACAGTAGAGGATGGTTATGTGTGTAGCGTTGGGTAATGAATTTTAAGCGAAGAGTTTCGAGATGGTAGCTGAGGATAGGAAATGATATTAAGGAATATAAATCACGGGTTGGGCTGGGGAGAGAAATGCGGAAGGCAATGCGAAAAGCATGTCTCTCTAAAATGGCTAGTTTCGTGTAGTACGAGGGAGGGACGAAAATCCATGCCGGAAAACCATATGTGAGAATGGGTCGGAGGAAAGCCTTGTAGGTGTTGAGAACAACGGGTGCTTTGAGGCCCCAGGTTGTGCCGGTTAGTCGCTTCAGGAGGTTTAGACGGTTATAAGCTTTAGTTTTAACATGATGAAGATGCGGTTTCCATGTTAATTGATGATCGAAAACGATACCTAAGTATGTAACGATTCGTGTGGGAATAATGGGCATATTATGGACATGAAGTGACAGTCGAGATGGATTCCGGTGGACTTTAGTTCGTTTATGTGGTGGTATGAATACAATAGCTTGAGTTTTTGTGGCGTTAATCTTGAGTTTCCATTTAGAACACCAGTGGGTGAAACGATCGATGGCAATCTGTAACGAAATATTAAAATTCTGAATAGTTTTGCCAAGAGCAAGAAAGGCTGTATCATCTGCATACTGAAACTGGTGGACGTCAGTAGGAAAAGGTGGAAGGTTGTCCACATATAGAATGTACAATAATGGGGAAAGAGCAGAACCTTGAGGAACACCGCGCATGAGGAAAATTGGATGTGACTGCTGTTCGTTAATGGCAATGTAAGTGATGCGACAGTTGAGAAAATGATAAATGATGCGAATGTATGACAGCGGTAATTGAAATTTAATGAGTTTATAAATTAACCCAATATGCCAAACCTTGTCGAAGGCTTTTTCAAGATCAAAAGGACAAGGCATGATGGTAGGATGGAATTGTAATGATTTGTTATGAGTGTTGTTAGACGAAGTTGCTGATCGTTAATAGAAAAGGAGGGACGGAAACCAGCTTGATGAGTCGGCAGTAATTGGCGGTCCAGTAAATATGGGTGGAGACGTTTCACAAGAATGCGCTCGAATATTTTGCTGAAAGTAGATGTTAATTGAATAGGTCGGTAAGAAGAAACAGCAGACGGTGGTTTAGCTGGTTTGGGGAACATGAGAGTCTTGGAAACTTTCCAGTCTGTGGGGAAAAACCTGTACGTAATATGAATGTATAAATGAGCGCCAGAAGGGTGAGTAATATAGCGGGGCTTTCCTTAATATGGCGATAGGTAATGGAGTCGAAACCTGGTGAGGTATTGCGTTTGTGCTGGACAACAGAGGTGATTTCCGATACTGTGATGGGACTGGTAAGAACATGATTGGGTAGTGGATGAGCGACATGAGGTTGGAGTGATGGACAGTTAAGGTCAACTTGATCTACTGGATGATTGTTGTCTATGTTATCTGATGCTGAGGGTGTGAATATAGTTTGGAGGTAATCAGAAAAGGCATTTGCTTTTTCGGTATCGGAATGTAATGGCGTATCTTGTAGAAGAAGCGGATATGGGGTCTTAGTATGCTTGCCACGAAGAGAATTGAAGCGTTTCCAGTAGCGACTAGGATGAATTGTATCGGATAGGTGATTGCAAGTTTTCACCCACTGGCGTAATTTGTAAGCAGAAATATAGTTATGGACTGTGCGTTGAAGTTGGTGATGAAGTCTTAGGGCGTCGGGATTTCTGGTGCGTAGAAATTCGCGGTAAGCTTGTCGTGATCGGCGAACAAAGGCTAGGTATTGGGGTGGGAGTTTTGGACGATACGGAATTGATTCTGATTGCGGAATATAGAGTGCAGATGCCTGTTGAATGGAAGTGGTTAAGTGAGTGACTAGATCTGTGAGTTCGTCCTGCGTAGTGGGAGATGTGGAATCAACTAAGGTGTTTGGGAGATAGGTACGATATTGAGTCCAGTCAGCTTTGTCATAGCGAAGTGAGATGCGTGGCGAAAATGAGGATTTAACAGTAGTCAGGCCTGAATGGTATTTGAGCTTGATGGGTGCGTGATCACTGCCAATTAGGTCGAGAACATCAACAGTACAACGATTAATGATTGTGTTTGAGACTATTGCTATATCTGGAGTGGTATTACTGATGGGGCGAGTACAGCGAGGGAGATTAAGAGAAGTTCCTGTGGTATGAACTGTGATGAAGTCAGTGAAAGAGGTTTCTTCGGCTGCTGAATGGATATGAAAGTTGACATCAGCCAGGATAATAAAGTTTTTATAAGTATTGGAAATGTGTGAGAAGAAGGCATGAGGTATAGGAAGGCCAGGGCGCACGTAGATAGTAGCAAGGGTGAGGGCGATGTTACGGAAATATAATGTGGTGATGATGTGTTCTGGGAGATGTAATAGAGGACAGTTATGAGACCAAAACGGGATTGTATGTCGGAAACCAATTGCAGCTCTACCATTGGCTCTGAGGGCTGGCATATGACTATCGTGACGGAGTAAAGTGAAACGAGAAAGGGAACAAGATGAAGTGGGTTTGAGAAAGGTTTCATTAAGGAGAAAAGCTGTGACTTGTTCTTCGAGCAAGAGTGTTTCGAACAGCACTTTGTTTTTAACAAGGGATCGGATGTTAAGAAACAAAAATACTATATCCATACTGGGTACGATTATACTGAGGTTTCGAGGTGAGTTGTGTGGAAGTGAACATAGTTATTAGAGTAAGTTGCGAACAAAGAGACATGAAATGTAGATTTGGCAGCGGCAATAATTTGTTGAAGAACGTGTTGGCGTTGAAAAGGGTGGATGTTTTGCAAAGTAAGGGCAAGGAATTCTAGTAATTTACTAACTGTAACGGGGTCATCAACGGAATTATCAGTGGAAGTGGATGATTCGGCGGTTTTCAGCGGAACAACAAGTTCGGGATGAGACTCTTGAGCAGAAGGTTTGCCTTTGCACTTATAACTATAAGCTGGGTGCTGTTCAGTGCAAGTAGAACATTTCGGAGGCTGTGCCATGTTGGGACAAGAACGAGTTTGGTGAGATCCAGAACAAAAGCCGCAAACTGTAGGATTTTGACAGGCAGATGTGTGATGTGAATTGTATTGTTGGCATTTTTCACACCGTAGTGGGAGAGGCACAGACGACCGGGAGGGCTCTACACGATGTTTACGTTTATAAATATATGCTCCATAAGAGAGCAGGTTGTCAATTGTGCTTTGAGAAGACGTAAGGACACGCATCATGTAGGTGGCACCAATATTGTTTCGTATGCGAACAACCTTTTGAACAGAATGCCCTTCGTACTGAAGTTCCTCTTGAACTTCCTCTTCGGTATACGAGGGATCAACGCCACGAATGACCACGGAAAGAAGTGGAGACCGTTTTTGGGGAGGCGCTTGTTTACGTTTAGTGGAATTAAGAGATGTAATGATAGCCTGCTTTCCAAAAATCTCAAATGAAGCTTTATTCCGAACTAGGATGGCGAAATTAGGGTCTTTAGATTTCAGTATCATGCCATTTCGTGATTTTATGACTTGGGAAAGAGGAGCACTCGGTATATACTTGCGGAGTTGAATTGTTACGAATTTCTCATTACTATACTTGGTGTCAAAATTTTGGAGCAGAAAAGAGTGAAGTATCGGGACAGACGGTGATGAAGATGAAAGATGAGATGAGTTATTGATGTTGGTTGGCTGGGCTTCCATATCTGAAGTATCTGAAGCATTTTCTCGATATTTGTCTCCTTGCCGTTTGGCGAGGCTGCTTAACAGAGTCAGCATAGAGTTGTTGACCGTGTGGAGATCTGGACCTCGTGGACACATTAGAAGTTGTAGAGGCAGTAGAACTGCCTGACTGCGTACGCTGTCTGTTGCTCAAATCCCTCTTCTTGGCCACTTTCGCAGCCGAAGCAGAGGGAACGGCAAACACAGGAGGAAGTCCTTGATGTCTTCCATCTAACGAGGATTCAGTAGCAATAGCAGGATCAGACATAATGGAGAGCCGTGAGCCTGAATAATGATGCAGTAATGCGCGATGAATGAGATGAGCAAGGTGGGACAACCCGTTTGGATAGTCCAGGTGGGGTAACTCCCCTGGCTCGATCTGTGGATCCGGCTGCCCTTGGCTAGATAAGTCTGACAGACGGTTCGTGAGAAAGAGACAGAAGGTGAGACCCAGGATAAGGAAAAGGAAGGTTTTTCCAAAATTCGTCACCATACAATGAGCGACGCTTCAGAGCACAGCTCTGGAAAAGTATTGAATACCAAGTACATCGCCTTCAGAGCATATCAGAAATACCTCATTACTGGCTGTGAGTAGTTGCATTGTTCTTTATTGTTTGGTATGAGCAAAGCTTTGCGAAATATATTTCGCATTCGTAGCAAGTAACTAATAACAGTTTATGTTTCCTGTAATCAGTCACAATAATATTTTTGTAAACCTGTCAATTATTTGACAACAGTTACAAAAACAGCTGTGCTCCCATCTATTTTCTTTATCTGTCATTCTTGTGTCTTAGCACGTATGAATAGAAGATGGCAGGACTGTTGCATATGTAACTGAGGTTTGCAACAATGTTATTGTAACAGATTACAGAAAACATAGAACATTTTTCGTTACTTGGCATAAGTGCCGAATATATTTCGCAAAACTTTGCTCATATTAAATGATAAATACCAATGAAAATTTTCTCACGTAGTAACTTGTTATTTCTGATATGCTCGCAAGGCGACGCATTTGGTGCTGAATTAATACACAAGTAACACGCTAAAGTGGTAGTCATTTTGTGTTGTTTCAAAACCTCATTTTTTACAGTGTATTGTAACAAACAAGAGGGGGTTGCATATAAATATAAAGGGAACCTAGAAACTAGTTCTGAAAGCGCGCTGATTGGCTGGTCAGAAAGGATTCAGCCAATCATAATAGAAGTTGAAAAAAGTGATAAAAACCGAAATAAAGTTAGTCCTTCTACAGTATAGGCATCAGTGTTTAGGCCTGTTTTGGTGCATTCGTTTCACTTTTGACAACTACTATTATGGTGTGCTGAGTCCGTTCTGACCAGCCATTCAGCGTCCAGAAGTAGTTTCTAGGATCCTTTTATATATATATGCAACTCCCTCTTGTTTGGTACAGTGTCTGATGAAGTAAATATGTTCCATTAGTTGGCGAAAGTGTTACATAGTAATTATTTTATAAACTAATTGATTTATTCGGTAATTTGTATTTCTAGTTCAAGTTAAATCAATCAATGTGCTGAGCTCCTCCGTGGCTAAGCGGTTAGCGTACGCGCCTTTGGCGTGGGAGACCCGGGTTCGATTCCCGGTGGGAGCTCATGTGGTTCGGATTCCACGTTAATCAGTAGGTCCACGTCTCATATAGCCTCGCTGCTGAACGGGACGCTAAACTAAAATCAACTCAACTCAATCAATTTGCTTTCTTCGCAGGGTCGCTGGTCTAGTTCTTAGCGTACATGCTTTTGATGCACAAGGTCCTGGGTTTGTTTCTCGATGGAAGATTGTAAAACGCACTACAATGGTTCAGCTTCTCCCAGTTCAAACTGTAGGTTTCGTTCTACAATAGCCTCTCTGCTGAAATAGGATGTGAATATAAATTAATCAACCAATTTATCAAAAAATGAAAAAAGAAATCTAGTTTTATGTAGCTCGATTATGTTCTTTAAGCTAAAAAGAGAGGACCAAATAATGAAGGTGAATGAGTGTTACAATTATTGTAATGCGAGTTGATGAGTTGATTTTGAATTTAACGTCCCATTCAACAGCGAGGCTATATGAGACGTGAACCTACTGATTAACGTGGAATCCGACCCACATGAGCTCCCGCCGGGAATCGAACCCAGGTCTATTGTAATGCGAGTTTCAACCGAGAGAACTCACGGGCACTATGTTGCATAACACAAACGCACATGGTCTGGGATCAAACCAAGGACACTTCACACCAGAGGGAGCACTCTACCACTGTCAGCTTGTCATGTCTCCCATGAATCAATCAAGATCAATCATTATTCTTATGTAGTAGGACATTGGATGAATACGACGTACTTTGATGGAGGAACCTACTGGTTTTCTATTCTTGAGAAGGCGTATGCGAAGACCGTGTTAAAATTAAAGAATTATTATTATTATTATTATTATTATTATTATTATTATTATTATTATTATTATTATTATTATTATTATTATTATTATTATTATTATTATTATTATAGCAACTCCATCTAACCATGACAGAGTCCACGACAAACTATGAATCAGAAGAACAAAAACATTGCAAATGGAATATCAAAAGAACTCCACTTAACCTATAGCAATCATTGACAACGAACTATAGATGACAATAACACAGATAAACGACAATCAACTAACTGTCTATTCTTAAGAAAACTAGACTCTTTTGTGAAACAGTAGGATTTATTATGGTCATCTAGGACCGAGTGTTACCAACCGAAAATTACTGTAAATACACATTGAATGCAAAAAAAATGCCGGATGAAAAATGCAAAAAAAAATGCGGAGACACATCAGAAACAATTGAATACATCACAGAATCACACCATATAATGGCTCAAACAGACTATCGAAAAAAAAATACAACAATGTTGCAGAAAGCATTTACTAGTTTTAGCACATAACGTGGAACTAATCACTGGGATCGAGGAATCAGAAAGGATTTAAAGGTATCTGTAAACAGACCCAACATCACTTATCAGTAAAATTAGACGTAGAAGTGACCCTTATAGATATAGCAGTACCATTGACTCATAGATGCCATACCATTGACCAAATAGTAGATGTGGACCATACGTACAACATTCAGTACGAAAATAAGCAATAAAGACCTGGTAAACGAAATCAAAACATTATGAAAATCTTAACTTCAGCAATTGTTCTAAAAGTACTGTCACACAACTTGAACGGATAAACGCAAAACATCTTCTAAGAAATCTATAAAAATCAGTAATAATTACTAGACACGGTCGTATAGTCAGGAAGTTGTTTGGAGAAGAACTCTTCAAATAATCTGCACTTGCCAGAGACGCCTGTCAGATTATCAAGCTGAAACCGGTTTAAACCGAAATACAGCAATAATAATAATAAACAGAAATAATATTAGAGTAAATAAAATAGCCATTTGACACAAATATCCATCTTGGCAAAGTGATTTTTAATCTAGTTGTAATCTAGAAAACCAAATCAATTCAAATTCTGCTCTGCTAAATCTTGAATCAAAGAAAGAATTCTATAAGCAAACGTTTCTTTTGTGGTACCACTTAACATAGCCATTGGTCCAGCTTTGTTTTGGTTTAACTACATTGATACATGTAATGAAGGGTTTTCTTTTTAGGTTAACGTATTCACGCTAAATTTTATGAATATTAAATTGGCTTATAACAACTAGAGACAAAACAAATGAGCATTCGAGCGTGACCGTGTCCCAGTTCTCTCACACACTGAATCAGAAATTCCCTAAGGTTGTATATGCCGTTGTATAAGCTTTTCGCACTCGTCCTACAGGTCTTTATCTATCTTAATAGACTAAAATACCAACATTAAAGGTTTTAAAATTTATTCAGATTTATAAGTATTAACTACGGAAAATTTAGTATTCACAAATGTTTTTCCTTTAAGAAATGCTCTTCTGTTTTAAGAATAAAGACAGACTGAACATTGTGTCCAACAATTTCGAGAGGTTTTTTTTTCTTTTTTTTATACAAATCATGAGGTACACAACATGTAAATCATATTATTCCTTAAACTTTATCTCCCGTTCAAATTACGGCACGAACCAAGCATTATCACCAATTGACTCTTGAGTCCACTTTCTCCGAGGCGGGTCACGATTCTGGCCTATGGAATATTGAAGTCGAGGACAATGGCCGACGCCCTTCCCTAACAAAGGATTAAATTTATATGTTTACTTGAGAATGTTGTGAAATATTGTACACTTATAGATGTATGTCTGTATGGAATTGAATTAGATGGACTTAATAAGTGAGTTACACATATACATACATAGGGCACATTGATGTCACTATTTTCTTCTGGTCAAAGGACTTTTGGTATTAAATGTAGCAAAAGGTGCATGCGAATGGTAAAATATCTCTCTTATCAGTTCTGAATATTTCTTACGCTTTTCAACATATTGTGAAAACGAAAGAATCTATACATTAAAATGCTAGGTTTATATATTTGTGGTCAATTCCATTTTATTTGTTTGTGGCCAATTTTTTTCGAGAATCGGATCTCGGAAACTAAAAGCTCTAGAAAGGTACTGTTTCACAGATCTGTTTCAAATATTGTGTAGATCTGCTAGTTCTCAATAAATTTTCAAAAACTTAGAATATCTTTATTTTTCTATTCCACATTTTAAGAGTCATTTTGGCCATATTAGTTTAATATCGCAACTAGGTTGAAACCCTTGTGAAAGGCAACTAGTAGAGGAGCTACGTGTAGCGGGTTGATGGATATTTCAGGCGGTTTGCTTTAATCTGAATGTCAAAACCTGTTGCAAGTTGGCAACTTCGAAGGCTTGTGGATCCACAATAATTCGTACTCGGATATGGAATTATAAGAAGAAGAAAAAATGCATTTGGTATCATCTATCACTTATCCAAGTTTGCCACAAACTCCCGCAACATTCTATATATTAAAATACTTCATTTATATGTTTGTCTATATCAATCCACTCTCTTTGAGATTTTTCCTGTCTTTTACTTGTGTTCCTAAGGGGACTTCCACAAGCGTGAGAAGTGGGAAGGAGATTCACGCTCATATTACAACTGTAAATAGCGCAAGTTCAGCTAGTAAGATTAATATTGTAGCTAGGGCAAAGATAAGGTTATGTACCCTTGTTAGGCAACCAGTAGGAGTTACGTACAGTGGGTTGATAGACATTGCAGGCGCTTTGTTTAAATCTAAATGGCAAAACCTATTGCATGCTGGCGGTGTCTTCCTACTTGCGACAGTCCTATAAGCGACAGGAACTGTTAACTATCCTATGAGCGACCGATTCGATCTATTAACTGCCCTATGAGTCACCGATTCGTTCATACTAAGATAATGGAAGAAGATAAGGTTCTCTCTTCTTTAACTTGTTTTATGCTAATGTGATTTAGAACCTAACGAAATGTACTATGAAAAATTTCGCTTTACCTGAATTTAATACGTGAGAATGCTCTCATTATATTAACAATCTTTTATACATTTTTTCTAATATTATATTTTTGAATTAATTTATATGAATACATTGACTCTATCAAGGGGAAAACTAACTAAATATTTAGAGTAGCTTCGCCTTTGTCTATGATTCTAATATAATTAAAAATGTCATGTTAAAATGATACGGAGCATAAGTTTAGATTGAATATGTTTATGGCATAAGAAAGAAATCAGAAAGAGGTATGGGCGCCCGAAGAAACTTTTCTAGGGAGGGGCATCTCCAAGGTTGCTATCACGTCTGGTATATATGGTATTTAATATACGTGGTTTGCTATATTACGTATACATTTTTGTGAGCCAAGGGGGCGACCCCTGCCTTCCCATCGGGTGGCCGTGGAAAAAGGTGTTCACCATTTGAGGGTATCAAAGAAATCTAAAAACACGGTGCATTCGAAGAAATTATTACACAAGTTACAAATCTCTCGCAGGACTTAACAGTTCATCTAGTTATAAGGGATTATTCCAGATTGCTTCACGACAAGCTTTTATGTATAAGTCAAAACAAGGAAGGCAAATTAAGCAATTAGTTTACGTTTTAGTAGCTTACAATAGGGGGGGGGGTAGTTTAAAGAGTTTGTGTACCTTTTGCATTGTTTTACCTTTAGGAGTATACTTTTCATGGAAATATCCCTGTTGTCTCGTTAAGTTATTTGATATGTTTATGTCAAATCTAACTCAAAATTAAAATAAGTTTTATTTGCACTCACAGTAGAGGAAAAATATATTTGACGAACAGTATCGCTGGCACGTGTATATTTCATACCAAGGTTGTTCGGGCGCTAATAACGCCAGAGGCAAACATATTTTACGAGATGGAATCATATCTTCCATCATCTCAATGTAAATGAATCGGTCGCTCATAGGACAGATAACAGTTCCTGTCGCTAATAGGACTGTCGCTTCTGGGACTAATTCCATACTGGCAACTTCAAAGGCCTCAAGGGACGCAATGAGGCGTACTCGGACAGATATGGATTTATTTGAAAAATATTTCCATTTGATATCGTGTTACTCCTACAAATTTGCTACAAACTCACTCCATCTAGCAATTGACTTCCTTTGTGAGTCTCTTATCATTTACTTGTGTGAGTAAGGAGACATGCGCAGTAAGAAGGAGATTTATGGCCATAATAGAATGGTGTGCTGAGTAGACAGCGCAGATTCAGCTAGTAAGAACTCAAATTTCTCGAGTTAACTTAGAAAACACAGTTCGTGTGGTCGATAAGTTCCTCATTCTCAAGTAATAAGTTTTCAAATAAATTATGATATCACAGCCTTTAAACAAGGCTACTAAACATAGGACTGTCTCGTACTCAAAAAATTTCGAAATAGTAAGGTCTCGTATCGGAAAGCGTATCTGTTTCTATCGGAAGAGCTTTTTCTCGCATCGTAGGTAACCATTAATAAGCATAAGTTAGATGGTGAACAGATCAACAGTGGAGACCATCTCACAAACGCTTTATGACTTTGTAGTGTTTACGGAGATGCACGTGAGTAGGGTGGAAATGTAAGTTTTAGAAAAAAGAAGAAGAAAAATTCAATGATTTTGTAATTTATTGTCTCTGTTTTTCTTGTATTTAACAACATACATGCTAATGAAGTCATATCCTTGATGATGGTCGAATCCATCTACGCATCTGCGCTAGAACATTCCACTTCTTTAAGAGTCCTACGTTTTATTTATACACTAAACTATCAATTATTCACGGTTGCACTATCGTTCTGCATATTATCTGTTGCCTTCTTTTCATGTTTTCTTTTTATGTTTTCGGGAATAAATTACAGTATTAAAAGAAAATCACTCAAGGTCATTGGGACTGCTCGTCACTGGACCAAAATGCAGCAGTTTTATTATTATTATTATTATTATTATTATTATTATTATTATTATTATTATTATTATTATTATTATTATTATTATTATTACTATTATTATTAGGCTAATCTACATTTTCTCCTCTATCGGCTCAAAAACAACATTGTATGTACCTGGAGTCTTTTATGACACCACATTAAAATAATGCCGGGTATATCAAAAGTCTAGAACTATAGATCAACTCCGTTATGAGATCAAACGAGTTCAACATCATGTGAAACAATACAAACAAAGTGAGGGGGCGCCCTATTGTGCTGGAAGATATCTTTAAGCGTAGTTGTTTCAATAGCCTTGATTATAGGGAAATATTAGCTCTGTGCTCAAGCGCTAAATGTTCTCTTTCTGCAAGCCATTCCTGGTATGGGAGCAAACTATTTGAGTTGCCGAACAAAACGGAGGCAAGATGAAGAAAGAAAGGAATATTGTTTATGTAACTCCACTAGGTGAAATTTTCATAAATTGAGCTTCTTCTTGGCTAAGCGGTTAGCGTGCGCGCCTTGAGCATGGGAAACCCGGGTTCGATTCCCGGTGGGAGCTCATGTGGTTCGAATTCCAAGTTAAGGTGTAGGTCCACGTCTCATATAGCCTCACTGCTAAAGGGGCACTAAACTGAAAATCAAATCAACCAAATTTTTAATAAATGAACATATAATGAATGCTTTAACAGTATAAATATTCGATTAATTACTTTTAGAAGAAACCGAAGATTAATTTCAACTTGGTACAAGTTTGGAAGACCAGAAGCTTGGTTGGTTGAATTTGAAAATAAAATCTTTCAGTTTAACGTCACACGATTATGCCCTGTAGGCTAAGAGTTACGATGATTAATGCAAGTGAATGAGATGGAAGAATTGATAGAATGAGAAAGTAGGAGGAAACTGGAGTACACCGAGAAAACCCACGCACACGACGTTGTCCATCACTTAATTCTTGGTCGGGGATCGATCCAGGGACCCCACACACCAGGGGTAAGCACTCTACCACTGATCCCATTTGTCTCTTGGTTGGATTTGAGTTTATCGTCCTTTTCACCAGCGAAGCTATGTGAGATGTGGACCTGTAGCTCAACGTAAGGTCTAAAGCACATGAGCTTCCACCTGAAATCGAGCACAAGTCTACCTCACGAAAGGTACATACACTAACTATAAAACTATAAAGAAGCTCTGTCACAAACTCGAGTTGTGACAGTTAATCACTTTCAGTTTTTTTCAATGTCTTCATCACTGTCAGTTTGAAAGATCTTAAAACTGAAAATGATTAAGACATTTCTCTTGCTGCTTGCCTTATAAGCAATCTTAGCAGGATAAGCGATCTTAGCAGGATAAGCAATCTTAACAGGTGTCTAAGAACTGTAACGTGTCTAAATTTTTCGAGACTTGTACCTGTAATATTGTGAGAAACGCTTTCGATCCTACTAATAATGTTACTGTGCCTACACTTAAGGTTTACCTTAACCTCCGTCTCATGGAAGAACTCCGTCTTTATATCACTGCAGAAGGTGAGCGGATTGCACAATAAAAACAAATAATTCGGAAGGAAGAAGATACTATCGAAAAAACTACCATCTTAGGTATACTTTTATTTGCTGGTATTCAAAAGATAGGAATGCTCGCCTGCAATTTAGGGAATGTACTCTACTGTAAATATTTTTTAAAAAATACTATTTTGCTAAACTAATAATATACTTAAAAATAAAAATAAAAATAAAAATAAAAATAAAAATAAAAATAAAAATAAAAATAAAAATAAAAATAAAAATAAAAATACAAGTAAACATAAAAATAAAACAACTTATGTTCCTGGATGGAAATGACGATGGTGTAGCATCCTGTTCAGAAATATTTCTTATTTTCTCTCAGGTGGGAAAAATAAACCTAATAAGAACGCGAATAGAGAATAAAAGAAACTTCATAACGAGGAACTGCATAATTTATACCGTTTACCTAAGATTCGTACGATAATTTAGTCTACGACGTCAGGTGGGCAGGTCATGTAGCGAGAATGGAAGAAAGTATGAACGCTTTCAAAATTTTAAATGGAAACCTAATCTAAGAAACACTATTAGGATGACCTAGGTGCAGATATGAGGACAATACTAAGCAGAATTTCGCAGAAATAGGAATACAAAGTAGAAATTGGATCCAATTGGTTAAAGGCAGAAGTCAATGGAGAGCTTTTCTGAATGTGGTATTGAAGCTTCGAGTTCCAAAGGCCATAGAGTTAATTAATTAGTTACGAAAAAAAACTTGTTTGCATTGTATTGGATGCAATTGAAATATGATAATTTGCCTAGATGACTGAAGATATGACCTATACTTTTAGAGTGATCTGAATCACTTCTATTCTGATTAAAAATCAAAGTTTTGATTACGTACAATGGTGGTTCTTGACGGATGTCACATCGGTAAAAGAAAAGTTGTATGACTTTTTGTGACTACCTAAATACAATGTAAGTAAAGAAAGCTTATCTATTCTACTAATTGTTATGTACAGGTGTCTGAAGTTGTATGGAACTTCTTTCTCTTTTAGAGATAATATTTTCTTTTTCACTGAAGTGACTTCAACAAGAGCCAACATATAGTGCATACGTGAGACATACATTAGTACTAGGATTGGCCAAAATTTACCGGAATCCGGATTATTTTCCAGAACCCGATGTTTCACTTTCTGGATTTCGGAAAAAATCCAGAATTTAGAAATTTCCAGAAATCGAAAAAATCGTAATATTAAAAAATTCGGAATTCAGATAAATTCCGAATTCGGAAAATTCCAGAATTCAAAAAATCCGGATTTCCGGACTTTTCCGAGATCGGAATTTTTCCGAATTCTGGAATTTTCCGATTTTAGTTTCCGGATTCCGGAAAATACAACTTCCGGAATTGGCCATCCTTAATTAGCACTAATTTATCACAAGAACACTACAAGAGCATTCCAAATAGGCTATTGTTGTCTTCAAGTTTATTTCCTAGTTAAATGTATGTGGCTCTAAATGACCCTGAAAGTGTAATCGTGCTGAATTAATCAAAAGTGCATCTAAAAGGTTAAAATCGTGTTGGTCTGCAAAGACACGGAAGTTTGCAAACAATGAATTTTATATACAAGTTATTTTTATCAAATGACGAATGTATCAAAAGGAAATGTAATTGGTATCATGACTCTGTTTAGTTGTCTTTCATAGCGTGGGAAAGCCATCTAACTAACACGACATTCTCTTGTAAAACACACTTTGACAAGAATTATAAAAAAGACTTACCATTTCCTCTATTAGAAGCTTTAATTCTCTCCACTGTTTCTCTGAACAATCAGTGAAAAGTAGCTTCGATGAAAGTATTTTCTCTTCGATTTCACGAAATCACAAAGAAACCTTGCTTTACTCTTGATTATACAGATTGACTAAAGGAGTTTTCTTTGCAGTTTCTCTTCGCGCTCAACGTATTGTACTGTACTGGCTTTCTACGATATTGTTGTTCAGATATTTCTGCACATTCTGTGTTGTTGAAGCGCTTTCTTGCTTTCTGCAATGCTATTTTAGAGAGTAAAACAGTAGCGATTCCAAACAGGGCACAAAAGATTGCTAACCCAATATCTAGACATTCCGCCGCGAGATCCAAGTTCAGTTTTGAACTTTTGAATGGACCACGCTGTTTGGTGTGGTCAAATAGTATGAAGTGTTCGTTTCGTTCTCGTTCTTGGTCAACATGACCCACTCTTTTCGGCCGTTGCTACGATAACACTGTTCAACAAATTTTGATCGAAAGTATGTAAATTCTTTGAAATTGCTATTTTTACATTCATTTAAGCATAATATGAAAGAAAATGATAATAGAAGAATTTTCTTAGCTCAGGTTGTGAAAAAAACGCCCTTGTACAACAGTAGCTGTATATATACAAATGTATTAATATTTATAGAACATTTAAGCAAAATCCTTGTAATAACCTACATTTCACGTTTTTTATCTATTCACTGTGATGTGATAAGCTGAGGAGTTAAGAAGTACCCTAACCTATAGCTTTCTATACCCTTGTACTTCCTTTTTCAAAATTGCGCAAATACCAGTTTCACAGCGATACAGAAAATAAAGTATCTGCCTAATGACCCTCCAGCACTTTGTAACGCAATTTTGATTTAATCTTATCTCTAGGCAGAACAGGAATTCCTGTTCTGCCTGATTCACACAAAAAGGGATATTTAGATTTGAGGGAAATGTATTAGTACCTATTTCCCCTTGATTTTCAAATATAATTCAAGAACTCTTTAGATTGAACACGCGAGTAGAACGAATTGTTTCATGTAAACAAATACCCCTAAAAATCATTTTAGTATAACAAATGTAGGGAGTGTCCGGTATAATATAAAAAGCAAAACACCACAATTACGTTGAGTAAAATGATAATTTATTAGAGATCAGTACTTCCAAATATCTACAAAGGAAACTTTAGAAGCACTAAGTTTGCTCTAGAATAAAAAATTAAAGTATCAGAAAGGAAATACAGTTATAACTTCTTAATATCACATATATATCTTTCCAATTTGAGAGAGAACAAAACTTCGAAACTTCGAAACACATACTAAACCACACACAACCTTCATTGTTATAAATGTAAACTGTAAGCTAGAGCGTCTACATAGGAAATCAAATCCAATTGACCTGACTCTAATCTACTTTGCAAGGACTTGACTCTCTGCTGAATACGCTTATATTTTAGTTTCTGTTCTCTTGGTTTCTTTCCAACTTCTAGAAGCATCATTCATCTTTCATTTTCATTCTGCTCTTGCTGTAAAAGCTGGACAAGGGTAAACATATTCGGATGTTCCTTTGTCAGCCTTTTATTAAACTTCGAATGCCAGCCCTCCACTATATTGGTTGTCCTTTCTTCTTCGTTGTCATAATGGTTCCTTAGTTTACTGGAAAACATTTAAGAGAGCATTAGTATTGAACAACACTAAGCAAACAAATTATAACGTTTACGAATAGATAATTGTTTGAAATATCTGTTCAAGTTTCAACGAAAAGCGCATCAAGTTTCCTGCCAAAATGTATGAAATTCAGCATGCAGTAAACAGACTGAAGGTTCTAACACAGGGTACAAAATCGCAATAGTCAAAGTAGGAGGAGACAGAAGTACAAAAAAAAAAAAAAAACTCTTCACACTGAAATGTGTCGACATGGGGAGTTCAGATATTTCGATATCCATAATTATTACACTTACACAGCTAACCATTACTTCAGCCATTAATAACATATGAAATGTACGTAAATTACATATGAATTACTGTAATTAATTTGCGGGCTTTTGACTATGGTGACAGTGTCACTTTATTTAGTGACAATCAGAGCCATTTTCGAAAACTAAATGTTTGGGGAAACACTGAAATTGTTCAACATAAGTAAATATTTTTGTTTGTCTTTTTTTTTTATTGCAATTTTTGGACCAATATACTAAACCCAAATCGGTAGTGAGGAAAAATTACTGCAACAGGAAATTACATATGTTTTATATTGTAAAACTTTGTGTAATTTCGTCTCATATAAGGAAGAGGTAGAGCAATTTAATAAAAAAAAGCGTCCGGAATCGACTCCCACTACCAGTTTTTTATTATAAAATCCACTATAAGAGTATTTGTACAAAATACTATACAATCTGTTCTCTATTTCAAAAGGGTAAGTAAAAGGTAGTCTTTGACCGTAAGGTCGCAGTCAGGATCTCCAACAGAGCCCCGAAGCAGGCAAAGTGGAGTGGAATTAGGTGCCCAAAGCTCCGAAGCAAGCAGTGGGTAGGTTAGATGGCCAACAGAGCCCCGAGGCAGGCAAAGTGGCTAAGGTTTGGATTCCCAGTCAAAGCCCCGAAGCAGGCAAAGCCAGGAGAAAGGATAGGCGTAGTCCCGTAGCAGACTAGAGGCCCTGGGGTTAGGTTACTCCTAAAGTCCCGAAGCAGACAGTAGGAGGGTCACCAGAAAACTGGTACTGAGCTGGATTCTTCTGTCCAACATATAGCGTCAATAGGGTGGCGGTGGCGCTTCTGCCTCGATTTCGTCTTCTGCTCCGTGGGAGGGACTAAACGTCGTCTGCAGGTGATAGCAGGTCTCCCTGGTGGAAGTTCCTCTTGATGAAGCACGTGGTGGTGTTTATAAACACTTGATGCGTGTATTTGTTTGTAAACAACTTCACATGGGATATTACAATATAATTCGTAAGAAAAAGTAGACCTAACTATACAGTACTTACGGTGTGAAGTTGGCGTCTGCATCGTCCAATCATGTTTCAACCAAATAATCGTGAAAATCGTCTCGATTCGGAACTTCTGGTGCATCTTCTTGTATATGTAAGTACATATTACCAATTTTATCAATGAGCACGAGTGGTAAAGCACAAGCTCGTCGTATCCACCTTCTAACTTGCATATCTTGGCTGTACAATGAAGATAAACACAGTGACTGGACTTTTCTCCAGATGCACTAAGTATAGTGAAAGAAACAACCACGAACAATAACATTAGGAAAAGATCTAAATAGAGCATTGATAGCAGCCCTTTCAAAGCCCACAACAACTTTGGCAGGATGCAAGGTGAAACCATTATCAACAGCCTTCTCCTTAATTAAGCACAGCATTCTGTAATAATCGTCCTCTTTCTTGTTTGGCAGTAGACAAAATAGAAATGGAAAGACCTACCCCAAATATTTCCCGTGTGAGGTATAAAGTCGATGAAATAGACGTGGAGCAGCTTTAAATGTACCATCCATGAATAATGTGTCCCCGCTTACCAACTTCTGTAAATTTTCAACAGTACCAAAGATCTGCAGAAAAAAAAAGTATTTCAAAAGCCAAACTCTAGTTAGACAATTGCGTATGTAAAATTAGTAAGTAACCTATATTGTAATCATAAATGCAATCATAAGCATCCATGTAGACAAGATGGGGCTACTAAAGCCTGACTCTAGCTCTTCAGCATTGGATGCAGGTTACCTATTATATGAAAAAAAAGGAACTTTTCTTTCATAAAGCTGGTTTTCTACATGATGTATTACTACTAAATTATGCGTAATTTACTTAAAAAAAACGTAACGAGTATATTATCTTGTCAATCCTGGTAATCTGCATCCGATGCTGAAGAGCTAGAGACAGGCTTTAGTAGCCCCATCTTGTCTACATGGAAGCTTATGATTGCATTTATAATTACAATATAGGTGACTTACTAATTTTACATATGCAATTGTCTAACTAGAGTGCGGCTTTTGAATTTTTTTTTTTCTGCAGGTCTTTGGTACGGTTGAAAATTTACAGAAGCTCGTAAGCAGGGACACATTATTTATGGATGGTACATTTAAAGCTGCTCCACGTCTATTTCATTGACTTTATACCTCACACGGGAAATATTTGGGGTAGGTCTTTCCATTTCTATTTTGTCTACTGCCAAACAAGAAAGAGGACGATTATTACAGAATGCTGTGCTTAATTAAGGAAAAGGCTGTTGATAATGGTTTCACCTTGCATCCTGCCAAAGTTGTTGTGGGCTTTGAAAGGGCTGCTATCAATGCTCTATTTAGATCTTTTCCTAATGTTATTGTTCGTGGTTGTTTCTTCCACTATACTTAGTGCATCTGGAGAAAAGTCCAGTCACTGTGTTTATCTTCATTGTACAGCCAAGATATGCAAGTTAGAAGGTGGATACGGCGAGCTTGTGCTTTACCACTTGTGCTCATTGATAAAATTGGTGATATGTACTTACATGTACAAGAAGATGCACCAGAAGTTCCGAATCGAGACGATTTTCACGATTATTTGGTTGAAACGTGGTTGGACGATGCAGACGCCAACTTCACACCGTAAGTACTGTATAGTTAGGTTTAGTTTTTCTTACGAATTATATAAAACATATGTAATTTCCTATTGCAATAATTTTTCCTCATTACCGATTTGGGTTTAGTGTATTGGTCCAAAAATTGCAATAAGAAAAGACAAACAAAAATATTTACTTATGTTGATCAATTTCAGTGTTTCCTCAAACATTTAGTTTTCGAAAATGGCTCTGATTGTCACTGAATAAAGTGACACTGTCACCATAGTCAAAAGCCCGCAAATTAATTACAGTAATTCATATGTAATTTACGTACATTTCATATGTTATTAATGGCTGAAGTAATGGTTAGCTATGTAAGTGTAATAATTATGGATATTGAAATATCTGAGCTCCCCATGTCGACACATTTCAGTGTGAAGAGATTTTTTTTTTTTTTTTTGTACTTCTATCTCCTCCTACTTTGACTATTGCGATTTTGTACCCTGTGTTAGAACCTTCAGTCTGTTTACTGCATGCTGAATTTCATACATTTTGGCAGGAAACTTGATGCGCTTTTCGTTGAAACTTGAACAGATATTTCAGACAATTATCTATTCGTAAACGTTATAATTTGTTTGCTTAGTGTTGTTCAATACTAATGCTCTCTTAAATGTTTTCCAGTGAACTAAGGAACCATTATGACAACGGAGAAGAAAGGACAACCAATATAGTGGAGGGCTGGCATTCGAAGTTTAATAAAAGGCTGACAAAGGAACATCCGAATATGTTTACCCTTGTCAAGCTTTTACAGCAAGAGCAGAATGAAAATGAAAAATCAATGATGCTTCTAGAAGTTGGAAAGAAACCAAGAGAACAGAAACTAAAATATAAGCGTATTCAGCAGAGAGTCAAGTCCTTGCAAAGTAGATTAGAGTCAGGTCAATTGGATTTGATTTCTTATGTAGACGCTCTAGCTTGCAGTTTACATTTATAACAATGAAGGTTGTGTGTGGTTTAGTATGTGTTTCAAAGTTTCGAAGTTTTGTTCTCTCTCAAATTGAAAAGATATATATGTGATATTAAGAAGTTATAACTGCATTTCCTTTCTGATACTTTAATTTTTTATTCTAGAGCAAACTTAGTGCTTCTAAAGTTTCCTTTGTAGATATTTGGAAGTACTGATCTCTAATAAATTGTGTAATCATTTTACTTAACGTAATTGTGGTGTTTTGCTTTTTACATTATACCGGACACTCCCTACATTTGTTATACTAAAATAATTTTTAGGGGTATTTGGTTACATGAAACAATTCGTTCTACTCGCGTGTTCAATCTAAAGAGTTCTTGAATGATATTTGAAAATCAAGGGGAAATAGGTACTAATACATTTCCCTCAAATATAAATATCCCTTTTTGTGTGAATCAGGCAGAACAGGGACTAGGCAGAACAGGAATTCCTGTTCTGCCTAGAGATAAGATTAAATCAAAAATGCGTTACAAAGTGCTGGAGGGTCATTAGGCAGAACAGGTATTAGGCAGAACCGGAAGACACCTTCTACAGTATAGGCATCAGTGTTTAGGTCTGTTTTGGTGCATTAGTTTCACTTTTGACAACTACTATTATGGTGTGCTGAGTCCGTTCTGACCAGGCATTCAGCGTCCAGAAGTAGTTTCTAGGATCCTTTTATATATATACGCAACTCCCTCTTGTTTGGTACAGTGTCTGATGAAGTAAATATGTTCCGTTAGTTGGCGAAAGTGTTACATAGTAATTATTTTATAAACTAATTGATTTATTCTGTAATTTGTATTTCTAGTTCAAGTTAAATCAATCAATTTGCTTTCTTCGCAGGCTCGCTGGTCTAGTTCTTAGCGTACATGCTTTTGATGCACAAGGCCCTGGGTTTGTTTCTCGATTTAAGATTGTAAAACGCACTACAATGGTTCAGCTTCTCCCAGTTCGAACTGTAGGTTTCGTTCTACAATAGCCTCTCTGCTGAAATAGGATGTGGATATAAATTAATCAACCAATTTATCAAAAAATGAAAAAAGAAATCTAGTTTTATGTAGCTCGATTAGTATGTTCTTTAAGATAAAAGAGAGGACCAAATAATGAAGGTGAATGAGTGTTACAATTATTGTAGTAATGCGAGTTGATGAGTTTATTTTGAGTTTAACGTCCCATTCAACAGCGAGGCTATATGAGACGTGGACCTACTGATTAACGTGGTATCCGAATCACATGAGCTCCCGCCGGGAATCGAACCCAGGTCTATTGTAATGCGAGTGTCAATCGAGAGAACTCACGGGCACTATGTTGCATAACACAAACTCACATGGTCTGGGATCAAACCAAGGACACTTCACACCAGAGGGGAGCACTCTACCACTGTCAGCTTGCCATGTCTCCCATGAATCAATCAAGATCAATCATTATTCTTATGTACTAGGACATTGGATGAATACGACGTACTTTAATGGAGGAAACTACTGGTTTTCTATTCTTGAGAAGGCGTATGCGAAGACCGTGTTAAAATTAAAGAATTATTATTATTATTATTATTATTATTATTATTATTATTATTATTATTATTATTATTATTATTATTATTATTATTATTATTAGTATTATTATTATAGCAACTCCATCTAGCCATGACAGAGTTCACGACAAAATATAAATTAGAAGAACAAAAACATTGCAAATGGAAAATCAAAATAACTCCACTTAACCTATAGCAATCATTGACAACAAAACTATAGATGACAATAACACAGATAAACGACAATCAACTGTCTATTCTTAGAAAACTGGACTCTTTTGTGAAACATTAGGATTTATTATGGTTATCTAGGACCGAGTGTTACCAACCGAAAATTACTGTAAATACATATTGAAGCAAGAAATGCCGGATGAAAAATGCAGAAAATGCGGAGACACATCAGAAACAATTGAACACATCACAGGATCACGCCATATAATGGCTCCCACAGACTACCTAAAAAAAAAAAAAAATACAACAGAAAGCATTCACTAGTTTTAGCACATAACGTGAAACTAATCACCGATATCAAGCCATACTACAAACACCAACCAAATCCAATAGTTGGAAACGGTATATACAAATCTAGTGGGATCGAGGAATCAGAAAGGATTTAAAGGTGTCTGTAAACAGACCCAACATCACTTATCAGTAAAATTAGACGTAGAAGTGACCCTTATAGATGTAGCAGTACCATTGATTCATAGATACCATACCATTGACCAAATAGTAGATGTGGACCATACGTACAACATTCAGTACGAAAATAAGCAATAAAGAAAATCAAAACATTATGAAAATCTTAACTTCAGCAATTGTTCTAAAAGTACTGTCACACAACTTGAACGGATAAACGCAAAACATCTTCTAAGAAATCTATAAAAATCAGTAATAATTACTAGACACGGTCGTATAGTCAGGAAGTTGTTTGGAGAAGAACTCTTCAAATAATCTGCACTTGCCAGAGACGCCTGTCAGATTATCAAGCTGAAACCGGTTTAAACCGAAATACAGCAATAATAATAATAAACAGAAATAATATTAGAGTAAATAAAATAGCCATTTGACACAAATATCCATCTTGGCAAAGTGATTTTTAATCTAGTTGTAATCTAGAAAACCAAATCAATTCAAATTCTGCTCTGCTAAATCTTGAATCAAAGAAAGAATTCTATAAGCAAACGTTTCTTTTGTGGTACCACTTAACATAGCCATTGGTCCAGCTTTGTTTTGGTTTAACTACATTGATACATGTAATGAAGGGTTTTCTTTTTAGGTTAACGTATTCACGCTAAATTTTATGAATATTAAATTGGCTTATAACAACTAGAGACAAAACAAATGAGCATTCGAGCGTGACCGTGTCCCAGTTCTCTCACACACTGAATCAGAAATTCCCTAAGGTTGTATATGCCGTTGTATAAGCTTTTCGCACTCGTCCTACAGGTCTTTATCTATCTTAATAGACTAAAATACCAACATTAAAGGTTTTAAAATTTATTCAGATTTATAAGTATTAACTACGGAAAATTTAGTATTCACAAATGTTTTTCCTTTAAGAAATGCTCTTCTGTTTTAAGAATAAAGACAGACTGAACATTGTGTCCAACAATTTCGAGAGGTTTTTTTTTTCTTTTTTTTTATACAAATCATGAGGTACACAACATGTAAATCATATTATTCCTTAAACTTTATCTCCCGTTCAAATTACGGCACGAACCAAGCATTATCACCAATTGACTCTTGAGTCCACTTTCTCCGAGGCGGGTCACGATTCTGGCCTATGGAATATTGAAGTCGAGGACAATGGCCGACGCCCTTCCCTAACAAAGGATTAAATTTAAATGTTTACTTGAGAATGTTGTGAAATATTGTACACTTATAGATGTATGTCTGTATGGAATTGAATTAGATGGACTTAATAAGTGAGTTACACATATACATGCATAGGACAGATTGATGTCACTATTTTCTTCTGGTCAAAGGACTTTTGGTATTAAATGTAGCAAAAGGTGCATGCGAATGGTAAAATATCTCTCTTATCAGTTCTGAATATTTCTTACGCTTTTCAAAATATTGCAGAAACGAAAGAATCTATATATTAAAATGCTAGGTTTATATGTTTGCGGTAAATAAAGTATATATGTTTGTGGTCAATTCCGTTTATATGTTTGTGGCCATTTTTTTTTTCAAGAATGGGATCTCGGAAACTACAAGCTCTAGAAAATTACTGTTTCACAGATCTGTTTCAAATATTGTGTAGATCTGTTAGTTCTCATTCAAATTTTCAAAAAAACTTATCTTTATTTTTCTATTCCACATTTTAGGCGTCGTTTTGGCCCTATTAGTTTAATATCGCAACTAGGTTGATATCCTTGTGAAAGGCAACCAGTAGAGGAGCTACTTGTAGCGGGTTGATGGATATTTCAGGCGGTTTGCTTTAGTCTGAATGACAAAACCTGTTGCAAGTTGGCAACTTCGAAGGCTTGTGGGCCCCAATGAAGCGTACTAGAATATGGAATTATAAGAAAAAATATTTGCATTTGCATTTGGTATTATCTACTACTTATCTAAGTTTGCCACAAACTCCCCCCAACACTCTATATGTTAAAATACTACACTTATATTTATATGTTTACCTATAGCAATTCGCTCCCTGTGAGAGACTTCCTGTTCTTTACTTGTGTTCGTAAGGGGACTAGCACAGATATAGTGAGAAGTGGGAAGGAGATTCACGTTCATATTAGAACTGCGCGCTATGTAAATAGCGCAAGTTCAGCTAGTAAGATTAATATTGTAGCTAGGGCGAAGATAAGGTTATGTACCCTTGTTAGGCAACCAGTAGAAGAGTTACGTATAGTGGGTTGATGGACATTGCAGGCGCTTTGCTTAAATCTGAATGGCAAAACCTATTTGCATGCTGGCAACTTCAAAGGCCTCAAGGGACGCGATGAGGCGTACTCGGACAGATATGGATTTATTTGAAAAATATTTCCACTTGATATCGTGTTACTCCTACAAATTTGCTACAAACTCACTCCATCTGGCAATTGACTTCCTTTGTGAGTCTCTTATCATTTACTTGTGTGAGTAAGGAGACATGCACAGTGGGAAGGAGATTTATGACCATAACAGAATGATGTGCTGAGTAGACAGCGCAGATTCAACTAGTAAGAACTAAAATTTCTCGAGTTAACTTAGAAAACAGTTTGTGTGGTCGGTAAGTTCCTCATTCTCAAGTAATAAGTTTTCAAATCAATTATGATATCACAGACTTTAAGCAAGGCTACTAAACATAGGACTGTCTCGTATCCAAAAATTTTCAAAATAGTAAGGTCTCGTATCGGAAAGCATCTATCGGAAGAGCTTTTTCTCGCATCGTAGGTAACCATTAATAAGCATAAGTTAGATGGTGAACAGATCAACAGTGGAGACCATCTCACAAACGTTTTATGACTTTATAGTGTTTACGGAGATGCACGTGAGTAGGGTGGAAATGTAAGTTTTAGAAAAAGAAGAAGAAAAATCCAATGGTTTTTGTAATTTATTGTCTCTGTTTTTCTTGTATTTAACAACATACATGCTAATAAAGTCATATCCTTGATGATGGTCGAATCCATGTCTACGCATCTGTGCTAGAATAGTCCACTTCTATAAGAGTCCCAGTGGTTCTCAAACTTTTTGTTATTGCGACCCACATTAAATAATAAAAGAGTATTTCGTGGCCCAAATACCTTTATTCAAATGCACATTTACATTCTACGTAATGGCTCTTTATTTCAAAGCAATTTGTTTTTTAAAATCATTCATGTAACTCCAGTTTGTTCAATAACAGTCCGTATGAGTGATTAACATGAAATTTATTTGGGGATGTTGAGAACACTTCGAGGGATCACTAATATTACAAAGTAGAGATCAATGCTTAAATTAGAATAAATCTAAATTTAGTTGGTTTCTATCGTAAATATCTTATTTTCAAACTAAATTGTAATATAAATTTATGAAAATAGTGGCCCTGACGGTACGACAATATCAGTCGGTGATGATCGAGCACGAGTAATGTAAATTTCTTTCTCAGCAGCAACTGTATCATATGAAATTGTACACACGCTCAAAAAGTGTTGAAGTGTCTCCAAACACAGAGCTAACATTACTCCCAATCAACACCCTTCCCTATGACACATTTTGACTCATCCACTCTCTTTCCATTCTAACAAGCATTTCTACTGACTGTATACAAGGGCAGGGTTCTGAATAACCACTTAATTTTCACATCATTAACAAACGCTTCCAATTTTCGTTTACTGAATAGTACTTCTCAACACATGTTTCTGCATCGAAATAAAATTAAAGGAAAATCTCGCGACCCACCAAAAATCGGCCTGCGACCCACTAATGAGTCGGGACCACACTTTGAGAAACACTGCACTAAACTGTCAGTTATTCACAGGTGCACTATTGTTCTGCATATTTTTTTTATGTTTTCGGCAATAAATTGCGGTATTAAAAGAAAATCAGTCAAGGTCATTGGGACAGCTCGTCACTGGAACAAAATGCAGCAGTTTTATTATTATTATTATTATTATTATTATTATTATTATTATTATTATTATTATTATTATTATTATTATTATTATTATTATTATTAGGTTAATCTAAATTTTCTCCTCTATCGGCCCAAAAACTACATTGTATAATATGTACCTGGAGTCTTTTATTACGCCACGTTAAAATAATGCCGGATGTATCAAAAGTTCAGAGCTATAGACCAACTCCGTTATGAGATCAAACGAGTTCAACATCATGTGAAACAATACAAAGTGTGAGCCTCGATTATAGGGAAACATTAGCTCTGTGCTCAATATTCTGATCGGTTTGCATTAACAGGTGTTTTGGAAATTTATTGCACTGCAGTGCTACCTGTTCTCTTTTCTGCAAGCCATTCCTGGCATGGGAGCAAATTATTTCAGTTGCCGAACGAAACAGAGGCAAGATGGAGGAAGAAAGGAATATTGTTTATGTAACTCCGCTAGTTAAAATTTTCATAAATTGACCTCCTTTATGGCTAAGCGGTTAGCGTGCGCGTCTTGGACATGGGAAACCCGGGTTCGATTCCCGGTGGGAGCTCATGTGGTTCGAATTCCAAGTTAAGCTGTAGGTCCACGTCTCACATAGCCTCACTGCTAAAAGGGACACTAAACTGAAAATCAAATCAATCAAATGTTCATAAATGAACACATAACGAATGCTTTAACAGAAGAAATATTGGACTAATTACTTTTAGAAGAAACTGAAGATTTGTTTCAACTTGGTGCACGTTTGCAAGACCAAAAGCTTGGTTTGTTAGATTTGAAACTAAAATCTTTGAGTTTAACGTTCCATGATTATGAACTCACACAAACTAGATGCAACTTTCTTACAAGGCTGTCTATAATCTTTATTATAACTTAACAAGAAAAATCTTACAGTTTCGGAAGTATATCACTTCCTTCTTCAGACTACTACTCCAACTGAAATCATAAATAATATTACCTTTTCATTTTTATGATTTCAGTTGGAATAGTAGTCTGAAGAAGGAAGTGATATACTTTCAAAACTGTAACATTTCTAATTAATTTATAATAAAGATTATAGACAGCCTTGTAAGAAAGTTGTATTTAGTTTGTGTTTAAGATGGACACAAGACCTTTTTATCAGATTATGCCCTGTACGGTTATGATGATTAATGCAAGTGAATGAGATGGAAGAATTAATGGAATGAGAAAGTAGGAGAAAACTGTGGTACACCGAGAAAACTCACACACACGACGTTGTCCACCACTTAATTACTTGGCCGCGAATTCGACCCAGGGATCCCACACACCAGAGGTAAGCACTCTACCACTGATCCCACTAGTCCCTTGGTTGGATTTGAGTTTATCGTCCTTTCCGGCAGCGATACTATGCGAGACGTAGACCTAGAGCTCAACATAAGGTTTACAGCACATGAGCTTCTAGTAAGTTAGCCATAAAGAAGCTCTGTCACAAACTCCAGTGGTGACAGTTGATCACTTTCAGTTTTTTCAATGTTTTCATCATTGTCAGTTTCAAAGATCTTAAAACTGAAAATGATTAAGACATTTCTCTTGCTGCTGCCTTATAAGCAATCTTAGCAGGATAAGCAATCTTAACAGGTGTCTAAGAACTGTAACGTGTCTAAAATTTTCGAGACTTGTACCTGTAATATTGTGAGAAACGCTTTCGATCCTACTAATAATGTTACTGTGCCTACACTTAAGGTTTACCTTAACCTCCGTCTCATGGAAGAACTCCGTCTTTATATCACTGCAGAAGGTAAGCGGATTTCACAATAAAAACAAATAATTCTGAAGGAAGAAGATACTACCGAAAAAACCACCATCTTAGGTATACTTTTATTTGCTGGTATTCAAAAGATAAGGATGCTCGCCTGCAATTTAGGGAATGTACTCTATTGTAAATATTTAAAAATACTATTTTGCTAAACTAATAATATACTTAGAAGTAGATATAAAAATAAAAATAAAAATAAAAATAAAAATAAAAATAAAAATAAAAATAAAAATAAAAATAAAAATAAAAATAAAAATAAAAATAAAAATAAAAATAAAACAACTTTATGTTGCTGGATGGAAATGACGATGATGTATCATTCTGTTCAGAAATATTTCTTATTTTCTCTCAGATGGGAAAAATAAACCTAATAAGAACGCGAATAGAGAATAAAAGAAACTTCATAACCAGAAACTGCATAATTTATACTGTTTACCTAAGATTCGTACGATAATTTAGTCTACGACGTCAGGTGGGCAGGTCATGCAGCGAGAATGGAAGAAAGTAGGAACGCTTTCAAAATTTTAAATGGAAACCCAATTGAGAAACACTATTAGGATGACCTAGGCGCAGATATGAGGACAATACTAAGCAGAATTTCGCAGAAATAGGAATACAAAGCAGAAACTGGATCTAATTGACTAAGGGCAGAAGTCAACGGAGAACTTTTGTGAATGTGGTATTAAAGTTTCGAGTTCCAAAGGCCATAGAGTTAATTAGTTACGTGGTGGGTCCTGGTTTGCTTTGTATTGGATGCAATTGAAATATGATAATTTGCCTCCCATCAAGCTAAGATGACTGAAGATATGACCTATAGTTTTAGGGTGACCTGAATCACTTCTATTCCGATTAAAAATCAAAGTTTTGATTACGTCAATGGTGGTACTTGACGGACGTCACATCGGTAAAAGAAAAGTTCTATGACTTTTTGTGACTACCTAATACAATCTAAGTAAAGAAAGCTTATCTATTCTACTAATTCTTATGTACAGGTTTCTGAAGCTGTATGAAACTTCTTTCTCTTGTAGAGATAATATTTTCTTTTTCACTGAAGTTACTTCAATAAGAGCTGCCACATAGTACATACGTGAGACATACATTAGTACTAGGATTGGCCAAAATTTACCGCAATCTGGATTATTTTCCAGAATCCGATGTTTCACTTTCTGGATTTCGGGAAAATTCCAGAATTTAGAAATTTCCGAAAATCGAAAAAATTCGGAATTTAAAAAATTTCGAAATTCAGATAAATTCCGAATTCGGAAAATTCCGGAATTTAGAAAATTCCAGAATTCAAAAAAATCCGGATTTCCGGACTTTTCCGAGATCGGAATTTTTCCGAATTCTGGAATTTTCCGATTTTGCTTTCCGGATTCTGGAAAATAAAACTTCCGGACTTGGCCATCCTTAATTAGCACTAATTTATCACAAGAGCATTCCAGATAGGCTATTGTTGTCTTCAAGTTTATTTCGTAGTTAAATGTATGTTTCTCAAAATGACCCTGAAAGTGTAATCGTGCTGAATTAATCAAAAGTGCATCTAAAAGGTTAAAATCGTGTTGGTCTGCAAAGACACGGAAGTTTGCAAACAATGAATTGTATATACAAGTTATTTTTATCAAATGACGAATGTATCAAAAGGAAATGTAATTGGTATCATGACTCTGTTTAGTTGTCTTTCATAGCGTGGGAAAGCCATCTAACTAACACGACATTCTTTTGTAAAACACACTTTGACAAGAATTATAAAAAAAGACTTACCATTTCCTCTATTAGAAGCTTTAATTCTCTCCACTGTTTCTCTGAACAATCAGTGAAAAGTAGCTTCGATGAAAGTATTTTCTCTTCGATTTCACGAAATCACAAAGAAACCTTGCTTTACTCTTGATTATACAGATTGACTAAAGGAGTTTTCTTTGCAGTTTCTCTTCGCGCTCAACGTATTGTACTGTACTGGCTTTCTACGATATTGTTGTTCAGATATTTCTGCACATTCTGTGTTGTTGAAGCGCTTTCTTGCTTTCTGCAATGCTATTTTAGAGAGTAAAACAGTAGCGATTCCAAACAGGGCACAAAAGATTGCTAACCCAATATCTAGACATTCCGCCGCGAGATCCAAGTTCAGTTTTGAACTTTTGAATGGACCACGCTGTTTGGTGTGGTCAAATAGTATGAAGTGTTCGTTTCGTTCTCGTTCTTGGACAACATGACCCACTCTTCTCGGCCGTTGCTACGATAACACTGTTCAACAAATTTTGATCGAAAGTATGTAAATTCTTTGAAATTGCGATTTTTACATTCATTTAAGCATAATATGAAAGAAAATGATAATAGAAGAATTTTCTTAGCTCAGGTTGTGAAAAAAACGCCCTTGTACAACAGTAGCTGTATATATACAAATGTATTAATATTTATAGAACATTTAAGCAAAATCCTTGTAATAACCTACATTTCACTTTTTTTTTATCTATTCACTGTGATGTGATAAGCTGGGGAGTTAAGAAGTACCCTAACCTATAGCTTTCTATACCCTTGTACTTCCTTTTTCAAAATTGCGCAAATACCAGTTTCACAGCAATACAGAAAATAAAGTAACCGTGGTCAAGTTAAACATTAACAATTCCTTAATAAAAATCAGTATTAACATCAAAACATGAAAAATATGTACAAATACCTTTTTGTGCAAGGACTACACTGCAGTGTAGACAAAAGTTTCAAGTGATCCTTTGTACAGGATTATGTTTATTTTATTTTGAGCGTCTTCGCTTGGCTTGCCTTTGTAGGTTACATCTGGAGCATCCCTTGCAATAGTCCAACAGTAGTCGGCCAATATGTTAGAACTCCACTTTCCCTCATATCTCTTCTCCATGGCTGCAATATCTTGATGGAAACGCTCACCATGTTCGTCACTTACTGCTCCACAATCTTCGGGAAAGAAGTCTAGATGTGAATGAAGAAAGTGGAGTTTCAGAGACATATTGCAACCAAGATTTTCGTAGCACAATAACAACTTTGTTACCAGTTGTTTGTAATTTGTTGCTCGGTGTCTTCCCAAGAATTGTGAACAAACACTCTTCAAGCTTTCCCACGCAGCTTTCTCCTCACCTTGGAGAAGTTCGTCGAACTTGTGATCTTTGAATAGTTGCCTAATCTGTGGCCCTACGAAAACACCCTCTTTAACTTTGGCATCACTTAATCGAGGGAATTGTCCTCTTAGGCACTTATAGGCCTTATCCGCTTGGCTCATGCTCTTAACAAAACTTTTCATAAGACCTAGTTTAATATGTAGAGGGGGAGCAAAATTCGGTTACGATCTACCAGTGGTTCATGCTGCACATTTTTCACTCCCGGCTGAAAAGTTTCTCTGGTACTCCAATCACTTTTGCGGTAATGAGATCCACGATCTCTACTGTCCCATTCACATATAAAGCAAAAATACTTTGTATACCCTAACTGCATACCTAGCAACAGTGCTATTACTTTAAGGTCACCACAAATGAGCCACTGAAAATCGTAATATTTAATGGCTTGAAGTAAACGTTTCAAGTTTTCATAAGATTCCTTCATATGAACTGCGTAACCAACAGGAATTGAAGAAAGTTCATTTCCAATATGTAAAAGCACTGCCTTTAAACTCACCTTGGACGAATCTATAAAGAGCCTCCACTCCGTAGGTTCGTAATTAATTTTAAGTGCCTTCATGAGACCATTTACATCTGTACGTGCCACAAGTGTGTCTTCCATAGTAAAAAATGAAGTGAACATCTTCTCCCTATTCCGATACACTGAAATATTTACTTTTTTCCTGCAATAAATTCCATTGCTTTAAGCGTGATGCTAAGATTTCGGCTTTGCTTTTCGAGAGGTCCAAGTCTCTGATTAGATCACTTAGTTCCTCTTGAGTAAGTCTATGTGGTTCACATGGAGGTTCTTCTACAACAAACGTAGGGTCCTTCGAAGTACTTGATTCAGGAGCTTCAACTTCTTGATCATCATCAGAAAAAAGATCGTATTCTTTAGGTGGGTCAGGAACAGGTAGTCCTTCTCCATATGGAACAGGGCGCATTGCAGAAAGAATGTTAGGATATATCAAGGCCCGCTTCTTCTTCGTGGAAATTCCCTTCTTGACGGAAGGAACCATACAAAAATAACAGTCTCTGATGTGGTCGCTTGGCTCCCTCCAAATCATGGGCACTGCAAAAGGCATTGAGCGCCCCTTCCCATTAATCCAATTTCTTAGATTGCTGGCACAAGTGTTACACACAATGTGGGGTGCCCAAGATTTATCTTGGTCTCCAATTTTACAACCAAAGTAATATTGATAGGCTTTTCTTATTAGTGGTGTTATAGTCTGCTTTTGTGAGGAAAATGTCACTTCCCCACACACGTAGCAGAAGCTATGCGCACTGTTTACACAATTTCGCGGCATTTTTGTTTATTGAAATCCTCAAAATGTCACTTGAAATAGTTCCGACAGCTATTTAAAAATATACATTCGAAATACCAGTATTTTTGCGTACTTGTAGTTGTATTTTTATGTCCTGCACACACCGAAAACGCTGATAACTGCACTAAACCTGTCTTTTCTAACAATAGCAGAACACTACTGAGATAAGGAACACAATGAAACCAAGCGTTCATATAGTTTCTCCAGTGTTGCCGGATCAGTGTAACATTTTACCCGAAACGAGGCGAATATATTTATTTTTAAAGCGTTATTATTAGACATGCCTGTAAAACGAAAAGTAGAGCTAATATTCGAAAATAACTTTCAAATTCGTGATCAGCACCACAAAATCAATCAGAATTAGCTCATTTTGTTCAATTTACATTTTCGTTGTTGAACAGTGTAATCAATCGATTTCTAAGCACGCTGTAGAAAACAATATAGATGCAGATCTGATGTACACTCATGTCCAAAATTATTGTCGCATGTCTATAAATATGTTGTTGTAGGAATATAATTTGACAACGAATTCGCCCGCTATTTCTTTTGATGTTAGTATGTGTATAATCGACAAATACATGTATGTGGCAAATTTCATGATAAAAGAGCAGTAAATAAGAATAATAAAAACGAAAATAAAACGTCCTTGTTCATTTAGCAACATTTTGTTTTACTCGTTCTACTTTTCGTATTTATAATTCTTTTCCTATGAAATTTACCACAAATATACATTTCCAGATTATACACATAGTATCAGTATTAAAAGTACCCTGCAAAATCATTATCAAATTACATTCTTACAAGAAAACAGTTATAGAAATGCGAGAATCATTTTAGACATGAGTGTACATTGTTCCCTCTCTCAGTCACTACAGTTTGTGAAATATCTTCAAACGAGTTTTAATTTCTTCTCTTTCAAACACCTCATTCATTCACGTTTACTGTTTATAGTTACCAACTGTCGCTTTTAAGAACAAATAATTCGAAAAACAACGAATAAAATATAACTTCTCGAGAGTTTAATGGATTCCTAATTTTATTACATTTTCAAACTAAACCATATATCAGTATATGTGTAACAGAACGGCAATATCCGTCCGTCTGTCTGTCTGTTGACAGGCATCACAACATAAACAGTAAGAGATTGCAAGGAACAGTTTTTCGATACTGATTTGGTGTAAAATCAATAAGTTTCATCTTTTCCACTAACTCTATTCAAATCGGAAGTCATAGAAATAAGGCACTTAAGCCGCTGATTGTCATAGAGCAAAAAGTGTAGCAGATAACGAGAAATGGAGATTCAAAATGGATTCAAGGTTGCAAACAATGAGTTTGATCTCCTGCCTTATCTATTTACTAACATCGAAAGTGGTAGAAGACTATTCTCGTTTCCGGATTCAAATAGTAATTTCAATACAGCAAAATGTGGCTCAGTAGTAGAGTACCCATTTCTGGTAAGTGGGGCCCTTGGTTCGATCTCCGGCCAGGTAACTTCGTGGTGGTCAACATCGTGTCCGTGAAGTTTCTCGGGGTACTTCTGCTTCCTCCCACATGATCACTTCACCAATTGTTCCATCATCATTCACTTGCCTTAATCATCATTCTTCCTTAAGCTAAAGGCCGTAATCGTGGGACGTTAGACTGAAACATTTCATTTCATTTTTTCCTATATAGCAGAATGGAACGAGACAATGAAAAATAGTTTTATTGAGAAGGAAATACCGTTACAAGAATATGCTTTAGGTCAAGTCGTATGCCTATATTTAAACAGGAAGTGGAGCCATCTACGATTCCCAATTTCGATACTAAAACACAATAGAGCTGAAACAACAATAGATAGAATTCAGTGTCTATAATGGATATTATTTACGTCTTTATCTTCCTAAAACAACCGTGAAAGCTGTAGAGTTCTGTAGGGTTTCTGATTTATACGATTCTATCTCTCTATTGAAATCTGAAGTTATAAGTTATGGATTTGCCAGATTTTGTAAATAAAAAAACCGTCAGTCTTAGGCTCTACATAAGGTCAGGGTTCTTACTCACTTGGTCAGAAGCAATTGATTACTTCATTTTTCCAGTGTTCAAACAGATAACATTTATTTATTTATTTATTTATTACTAGCATCAATTACCGGCTTCGCTGGGTGAAATTAAGAGAAAGTAGTAGTAATATGCTCCGTTATTCAGTCACTTTTTACTATTACTGAAGGGCGCTATGATATCGGTTACTTTCAATGATTTTTATATTTCTCTCCTCTTCCCTCCCATGTTTCGTAGCTGAATTTAGATTTAAACGCCATTGGAAGTGTCACTGTTCATCATAGCGATCCCGTAAACTATGGATTTGGCACTAATATCGGTCATTTTCAATGATTTTTTATATTTCTCCTCCCTCCCCTCACCCACGTTATGAGGCAAGGCAGCGAAACTGTTATTGTTCATCTCAGCGACACAGAAAACTAGGTTCGGCACTGATATTGGTAATTTCCATCAATTTTATATATCTCCCCCACTCCTCTCTTAAGTTACGGGGCTGAATTTGAACGTAAACAGAACTGAAATTATCACTGTTCGACTTAGCAACCCCGAAACTAAGGATTCGACACTAATATTGTAATTTCAGATCATTTTTATATATCTCCTACTTGTTTAACAAGCTGCGGGGCTGAATTTGGATTTAAACAGCATCGGAAATGTCACTGGCTATCTCAACGACTCCGAAAACTACATATTCGACACTAATATAAGTTATTTTCGATCATTTAAAAATGTCTCTCCTCCTCCCCTAAGTTGCACTGTCAAAGTAAAATAATAAAAGTCATCCGAGGATCAATTCCGCGGTCATCCGCGTCATCCGAGGTTCAAGAGTTATTTATTTCATATATATCTCCCACTCTCCTTCCTTTCCTCTGAGTTCTATCGTCAAAATAATATGTCAGAAACCATCTCAGAATCTATGTTGAAAATTTGATCAAGATTGGTCGGGTGGTTCAAGAGTGATCAAGTCACAAAGACAGTCACTTTAGCTTTTATTTTTTGTACACACACACACACACACACACACATATATATATATATATATATATATATATATATATCCCTTCCCCCTTCCCTATGCTGTACTGTCAAGTAAAATGACAAAAATCGTGCCAGTCCCGAACCTCATCTATGTTGAAAATTTGATTGAGATTGGTTGGGTGGTTCAAGAGTTATTAAGTTTTATTTATTTTTATTGATATTCCCCTTCCATCCCCCTCTCCTAAATGACATTATACAAATAAACTTTCCTGTTCCAAATCTCATCTCTGTTCAAACTTTGATTGAGATCAGTCGGGCGATTCAAGAGTTATTAAGTCACAAACCTAGTCACTTTTATTTTTATTTATATTGATTTTTGAATATCTCCTCCTCCTCCTCCTGTCCTACATTGTTCCGTCAAAGTGAAATGATAAAAAAAAAAAGCATTCCAGGCACAAACCTCATCTATGTTAAAAATTTGATTGAGATTTGTCCTTTGTTCAAGAGTTATTTAGTTTTATTAATTTTTTATAACTCCCCCTTCCCGTCAAAGTGTAACGATAAAAACATTTCTAGGTCCAAACCTCATCTATGTTGAAAATTTGATCGAGATCGGTCGAGTGATTCATTTGATTAGCAGTCACAAACATAGTCACTTTCAATTTTATAATATAGATTTAACTCCGGTAACTAATAAGAATATATTTGTACTGTAGAAAAGTACTCAACCAACCAATTGGTTATAGCCCTGATTGCCAGTTTGATGTTGGAACAGGTTTCACCTACCGACACTGCATAGAAGCAAACAATGTGATGCCACAAATGATCGGTATTCCTTGTTTAACGATTACTTACCCCAAGTTTTTGATTCGTATTAAAAATATGTAAATATTTCGCCTAGATATTTATGCAACCAGGAGCTCTTTTATATTTTGCAGTTAGTCTAACATTGTAGCAGGGGCAGACTGGCCATAGTGGACTTGTGGAGCTCTTCACAGGGGCCGGTCCATTACAATTTCAAAAGATTTCCAGAGAGTACAGTATGACCAAATCAAAAGATGTAGGCTATATCTGTAAAACATTTTAAAATATAGGATTATTGAACAGTCAAAATAATTAATTTCTTAATTTTCAATTCAAAAGTTGATTCCTTTCCTGAGGTAATAGGCTTCCACTTTCGAATTACAACAATGTTCTGTGTTAAAGTTAATAAAAATCAGACTGAGAACGACTCTATCACAGGATAAGTTGAAATCCTTTATGCTTATGTCAGAGAAGAAGGAAATGTTTCATTATATATATATATGTAGATAACATCAGATAGTGTAGCACAGAAAAGTGATGTCCTAAAAAATTACTCGTAGTTGAAAATGTAATCTGAAAGATATGTGCTTATGTATCAGTTTTTGCCTGTAGCTATGTGCTCATATTTCTAATTCACTTCACAACTTCATAAAACTTTCTAAAATATATAACAGTCTGCCAACTCCCAAAATTCTGTTTTGTATGAAATTGCAAATAAAAAGCTAAACACACACACACACACACACACACACAAATCTGTGTCTTAAAATAGTAGACTACCTATACTATTGTGACGATTGTGTTCTAAAGGAACATTCGAGAATACTAATCACAAAGTAGACCTATCTCGGATTGAATATAATTTCTTTACAAGAGCGTATATTCCTTAATTTATAAAGGATCAATTTGAAAATATAATTTTTTTATTGGATAGCAAAAATATAGAGAGTATTTCTCTTTTTGAAAGAGGCTGGTTGGTGGAATTGTTCCACACTGAAATTTTCATCCCAATCCGCCCCTACATTGTAGGAATTCGCGTGGTGGACGGATGATTTTATTATTACTATTAGGGGGAAAAGTTAACCCCTTGCCATATTTTGACGCGCTGGACGCGTTGCTTTTCACTTTTCACTTCCGTATTTTGACGCGTGTCACGCGTTTCGATGTTTGAGCGGCTGTATCCCGCTTGCTGTCAATAGAAGGCAGAAGCTTACAGGTTTCCTGTGCTTTGTGAACACCTGTTAGTTTAAGTAAGCGCCATAATAGGCATAGATGTTTACAGCATTGCAAAAAAATTCCGAAAGAAATCATATGTGAAGGGGTTAAAAAGAAGTTTTGAAAGTGCAAAAAAGGTGCAACCAGAACAAACTTTGGAATATTTATTTAATCTTTACTTTGTAAGACAAGCTAATTTGGACATTTTAGTAGACAATAATAATAATAATAATAATAATAATAATAATAATAATAATAATAATAATAATAATAATAATAATAATAATAACAAAGTTACGTTTGAGAGTGTGAAACTACGGTACACTTAAAACTATGAAAATTTAATACTCAAACTTAAAGTAGTATATCTACAACTGTTGTGTGCAAAGAAATGAAATCTTTAAGTTTAACGTCCCATGGTTATGCCGGTTAGGCTAAAGGAGACGGTGATAATGAGAAATGAGTGAAATGGTGGAATGAAGAAAGTGGGAGGAAACGGGAGAACCCCGAGAAAACCCACGAGCACGGTGTTTGTCCACCACAAAGTCCACACGGCGCGAGCTGGGATCGAACCAGGGACCCCAAGCACCGGAGGTGAACGCTCTACCAATGAGCCACCGCGCCCCCACTGTGTGCAAAGAGTAATAATGTCAAAGATAAAATCTGTTCCCCAGATGCTAAATCCATGTCAAAAAGCCATTACTGCTGTGCCTTACCGTTTTTGTTCTGTGGCGATAAAGGTTGAAATTGGAATTCGATAATTTGAACCACTTCCGGATTGAACAGATGGGTTAACGGAGGAGATAGAACCTCTCTTGGGTACCTGATTTAATTGCAAAAAACTACATCACGATAACTCTTACGGTTTTTGCTCTACGGCAAATCAGTACTGAAATAGACATAAACACAGACATAAAATAATATACCTTGAGAATTTTAAGGAATTATTCTTTAGATAACGTTAGTTTGTTCCACATTAACAACTTTCTACTGTGATTCTCTAACCTATTGGGAGTGTTACTCCTTGATTCAAAAATTTGAATTTTTGAAAGTTTCCTGTACATTTGAATCCAAAGTTTAAATTCTTCGCGTCATCTAAGATTATCCAGTAAAAGTGAACAAACTGGAGTGTATATTTAAAGATTAAATTAAAAATAAAAACCACTAGTCTAAGAATGAATTCATGTATAGTTTTAAGAGTGGTTGTGAAACACAGTATTTTGCTTATTAGTATGATCGCTCTTACCAAAATTATATTTTATACGTTCACAGTAACTTAATGAAATTCGAAAGGGCAGATGAACAAAATATACAATTATTTAATTCAGAATATACGCTGTTCTCTAATACATCATAGAATTTATTCTAAAAGCTTTTGTCAGTCAAACAACACATACTATAAAAATATCACTGAATAATGTTGAGATTATATTACGTTCTTCTTATTTAGGTTTTCGTCCTATTGTGCCGAAACTCTCCCGTTACTTCAACTTTTGCCCTGTTTGAGCCTAAAATGACTAAAACTAGCACTGATCGAAGAACGATATTTCGAAACTAATAATCTTTATATAAAACATACTTATCAAACAATTCATGTTAATTTTACACATAGAGAGCACGATTGAATTTCGGGGCACCCGGCATCCATGTACCCACTGTAGTTACGGATCTGTCAGACATGATGTATACAAGGGTAAAAGTGGATCTGTAAAGGTAGAGTGACGCATGACGTCCCGCTGTCCTCCGTGCTTATCTTTGCCCATTGTATTTTTTTTAGGAAGTGGAGGGACGCCATAGACATTTTTGGAAGTGGAGGAATGGCGCTCCCAACGTTCACCTACCTTTTAGACTTGCGTATATTGTAACAGAAGTTAAGTGATATAAAGCTATTATTTTCGGTATGCAAAATAATGCTTCCCCCCCCCCCCCCAAATGTCTCTGCTCCTCCGCTAGCTTTTCCGACAGAAATTAAAAATGACAATTTTGATGCAACCAATGGTTCTTTTATATTTCTCATTAGTTACTTTTGTGGCTACAGAAACTTCTGCTGCGCTTTATACTGTACGTACGCCACTGTTTAGGTATCACATTGTAAAGAATAATAATTGCAGTGATTCGTAAAGACTCTGAAGAACAGAAGCTCACGGAAATACCATTAAGAGAAACAGATACTCGAAACGTTTTTTGTTGTCAGAACATGGAACTTCTGTGTACACAGTTACGTATTCAGAGTTTCTTAATTGTTTACCTGGTTCCGCTCTCTCCTTCTCAACGACGAAAGAGTTTTTTTTTTATTCTGAATGTTTGTCTTTTTATTGTTAACGACTACCGGTATGAACCTAACAAGTCAAGAGAACAAAAGCGGTTCAACATAATAATAAAACGCAAATATGTTGTTTAGTACTTATCCACTACAGGAACATAAAAGTACAAGCAAGAGAAATAACTAATGAATTGAATCTTGGGAAATTTCTTTTCATTCACAAATAATTATTAAGAAACATGAAAAACATAAAGACTTTCGACAGCGCACAGACGCTTTTGTTACCACGAAAATGTTTCCAAAGATTTTTCAATACAAGTCACTAACTAACAGCAATGATGAGAAGTATTTAACGACGAATGAACCATACTGTTACGTATAATATCTTTCTTCAATGTAATTTATAATATGGCTGTTAAGTTCCGTGACGTTCGACGATTATTTAACAACAATACAACTACATAACATTTTTAATTAATAAAGTATGATCCAAGTCAAGGGCATCGACTTTGGGGAGGCTCCGGTGCGCGAGCACCCGTAGAATTTTTGTCGGGGATGCTCAGCAGACACAAAAAAGGATGGAAACAAAATAAAATAAAGAAAAGAAGAAATTCTAATATCTCACCCTATTTCATGAATTATAATAAGTGCGCACTCAGGATATTTTTTTTGGGAGGGATTCCTATTATACAAGCCACTATATTTATGCAGTATCGAATGGACCTTATTCTACAGCCGCTAAAAAAGATAAGTAATTTCCAATGAACTTAAAAAGTTTGTTACTGAATTCGCTATGTCTGTGTTCTGTTATTTGCGAATTTTTCAATTTTAAGTCCTCCATTCGATAGAGAATCAAAAAAAAAAAAAAGAAAAAAGAAAAAAAGAAAAGAAAGCGATGGAATTTTTCGCGTCACTACCGTTCCAGAGATATTGAACAAAAAGTTCCGATTTCGGGAGATTTAAGGAGCCATATTTCGGGAGACGTAATTCATATAGAGGTCATATTAGTGTTGATCAATACCGGATGGTGAACATTTTGGTACCAAATAGTAACAGGTAGCCACTGGCTAACTGCCCAGCGTTTCCTAGATATTGGCCAAAAATGTTAGGATTTCGGGAGGTTTAACAAGTCATACCTCGAAATCGTGTCATAGAGAGAGATATTTTGAAATTTTTTCAATTTTGAGCCTTCCATTTTCAACATGTGTCTTTGTAAAACAACATATCGTAGAACGTTTTAACAGAACTCTTAAACAAAACATGTGGTAAATATTTAGTACTGAAGGAAATTATAAATGGAGAAATATATTACAAGAATTGTTTAATGAGTATATTAATAAAGTACATAGAACAATTGGTTTAAAGCCTGTAGCATTTAATAAGAAAAAATAATTCTTTTTAAGATCGTTCTTTTAATGCTCTTGGAGCATTCTCAACTTGTTAAGTACTGACACCTATATTCAGGGGTGGCTTTAGGATTTTAATTTTGGGTAGGCTCGCTCCCTCGCTTTGGATGCCTATACACATTTGATTGATAATGACAACAGGAAATTACTTTTACAGTAGTGGCTGATGCTATTTGTTAAATAATTATCTACCATTAATATAAATAGTGGAAAATATATTTACTTTTTATTGTATCTTTTAGCGTTTATACATTTTTCAAAATTTTTGAATAGTCCCATGCCTACCCGGCCTACCCGTTAAAGCCGCCACTGCCTATATTCTCATAAAAAATGATAAAATTAGATTATCTTTATCAGAAAAGAAATAGTACAGGTGATGAGTAAAGTCAAATCTTCAGCTTATAAGAATTATTTCTCTGCTAAATAAGTATAGTTTTAATAAGAAAGTATGTTGAGTTACTTAGTTTTAGAGGGTCCGGACCCGGTGTACTCCTACCTCATGGATACGTCCCTGAAGCTCAATCTTTTCCTAGAGCGGAAAGGGTAATATAAAGTTTGGACCGAGACTTGATCGAAAGCTGAAACACGTAACATTTAGAAATTGTGGTGCTGAGGAACAATGGCAAACTCCTTTTCACTATCATTTTTTTACATTTCTTCCATAACAAATGGTTAGCGTTCAGTTCAAAATAGTTTCACGAGAATTAAGATTAGTGGTTACAAGCGTACAGACTTCCTGATTATACAGCCATATTCTATCCAAGAATACATATTTTCTATTGTAGGAAAAAAAAAACACACGTACACACAAAAACAAACAGAAATATCCTACAGATACATACTGAATTTTCAAGAGGGACAATTTTAAAAATTTTACTAAGATCCACCGGTCCCGCAGCTGTGAACCGTGAGTTAGAGCACCTCAACTGATTTAAAAACTCGGCACTTCTGGTCTAAATTTACCGGATATGTGCCACTTGAAAACGTTATTGCATGCTAAACGTGGTAAAATAGGTCGTAGCATCATTTCCCATGTTGTTAGGGACGGTGGCAAGGCTTGTCGATATATAGGCCTATGTAGAATATCAAAGTTGTCATTTTTATATCATTACCCTATTAATTAAAATATATATAAAAATCTCTAACTAGCTGGGACGATTACCAGACCCCTCCAATGTCCCAAATGTAATGTTGTTTACCTTCTTTCCATTGACTCGATATACACACATTATTCTTTTTTTCTTTGCCTTTACATTACAGGCCTTACCAGAGCGTTATGCAAAATAAAGAACATTGTTGTATTTCGAAATTGGAGGCCTATTTCCTCAGTAATTTGAATTGTAAATTAACAAATTAATTATTTTGACCATTCAATAGGCCTACATTTTAAAAATGTTTTACAGATGGAGCCTACATCTTTTGATTTGGTCAAACTGTACTATCTGAAAGTCGGCCCCTTGAAATTGTAATGGACCGACCCTCGTGGAAAGCTCCACAACTTCACTATGGCCAGTCCGCCCCTGCTCAATACGTACATGATCTATCTGATTGATATTTGTTTTATTTTTCGACAATATTATGTTAAACGAAACAAACTAAGAGCTGTATCTCATTAACTATATAAAGTTCACTGTCGTCTTGCTAAAATCACAACGAAAAGTGAGGTTAATTTATACTTCAGTATGAGTATCAATGTCCTAGGTCGTGTGGCTGTCGTACAGCATTAATTTTTTCAGAATTACAAACAAGAATTTCAGGAATGATCCAAAAAATGAATCAAAAGATAACGATATTAGCCTATAATTAGTTCTTAGATCAGGGGCCACAACATTTTTGAACTACCCTTAAATCGAGTTTTTGTATTTTCTACGGAATAGGCACATCATACTGAGTTACTGATAGTTTGGGTTTGGCTACACTGTATATAGTTCTCCAGAAATAAGGCGAACAAGAAAAATTTTTGATTGAAATATATTGGATCTTTTAGTTCTAAAAAAAAAAAAAAAAAAAGTAGCTTTTTTCTGTATTTTCTCCGTTCAGCTCAATCAGCTCTATCAATCTGTATATGCATCATCTTTGGATATGTTTTTTCTTTTACTTTTTTCGTTAAACACCAATAATATTTTAGAATTATGTCACATTCAGTGAAAGTTTTTTTTTCGCCTCTTTATACACGCACGTTACGTTGTAGTATGGTATAATCTTGTCTCTTTCGTAGTATATAACCTTAAATAATAGCAATAATAATAAAAAATGAGCAAAAGAAAATTGCTGGAGAACTTTCTCATAAACTATTACCTTATTGTCAGAGATTGGAATCATCACAGGTCATGCACGATTAACAAATATTAAGACAAAAGAAAAAAAACTGAAGGAAAGAGAGAGGATAGCTAGCGACAGTCATCAGGTCACTGGAGGAATAGCCTCTAAACTGGACAATTTCAGCAAACGACCGAGATTTGACTTCCGGTGACCACAATGCGCGTTTGCTTGCCACAGAGTGGCGCCGCGGCCTGTTTTTAGCAACACTTCATCTCTCTCTTTCTCTCTTACTCTCTCCCTCCCTCTCTCTCACACATACATACGGAGAGATCACACATTCACTCTCTCAGTCATTCACTTACTGACAGTGTTAAAAAGACTTTCCATTCTTGGTTGCACTCAGCAATTCTATAAAGGTTCCAGCCGCGCAAGGTTACACTCCAGTCTTCCTCTTGGTCTCTGGTTAAGTGTGTGGTAATAAAAAAAAAAAAATTAAGTGCTCTGGATAGTGCTTTCGTGTGCTGTTTCTTAAAATTATTTTATGAGTGATTTTGTGGCGAATTGATAAAACGAACTCCAGTCCAGGATGAGGATCGCAATTTTAGGTACATTGTTTTTTCTTATTTATTGTTTTTTTTTTTTTTTTTAATAAATAGTTTGTGTGTGACGCTATAGATGAGAACAAACAATACAGTGGTACTTATGAGCCTTTTTATTATTTTTCTTTATGTATACAATCAATCAATAAATAAATAAACATGTCATAGCATTGACATGCACCCACCACTGGTGGATTTAGCCCGGGACCGCGAGGGCATAGGCTCCCCCAGTTTTTTTTGAGTGACAATAATAATTTAAGCTATTCAGTGGCGTATTTAGGGGGGCTTCCGGGCTTAAGCCCCCCTCCCCAAAATCTTACTTACTATAGTAAAGTATATGAAATATCTTGCAGAATTTTTACATTTTCAGGCAAAGCCTCCCCCCCGAAAGTTAGCAAAGCCCTCCCCGAAACAAAATCGTAAATACGCCACTGAAGCTATTATTTTTTTACATTTTTGAAAGTTTACAGTAAAATCATGATATAACTATCATAGTCTGGGTTCTAGGCGAACCCCCTAGTTTCTACCTTCAAGATCCGCCTCTGGCGCGCACCCAGAAATTTTTGTTGGGAGGGGTACAATGCTTGGGGGTTTCAATACTACAAGGTATTATGTCTATATTATTGAACAGGTGTCATTCTGCATCAGAAAAGACTATAAGTACTTCTTAAGTACTCCTACCTATATTTTGGGGGGGGGTGGAAGGATAGAATTAGATTGTTTTCAGTGTATGAAAAGCAAAAGTACAGATGAAGTGTAAGATCAAATCCTTTGGTTATAAGGTTACATCAATAATGTCTCTTTTAAATTACTATATTTTTATTAAAAAAATGTTCTAATGCATTTGAGTTATGAGGTGGGGTCCGGATCGGGTGCACCCCTGTTATTAATTACATGGGTGTTCAGGGGTTTAAGCATCGATTGGGGGCTTTTAATAACTGCTCACCACGCATTGGATGTTTCTGTCTCTCTCCTTTGGTCAATATTACTAAGCACATTTGAAAGAGATAAACAAAAACTTAAGCAGTTCACCTTAAGTTTTCTTCAATACAATATGTAGGTCAAATGTTCAATAATAATAATAATAATAATAATAATAATAATAATAATAATAATAATAATAATAATAATATAAAATGTTGTCGTTGTAGTTATTAACCTATGCAACCGTTAATGTTATTTCAGGCCTTTTTGGGACAAAGTCCCCGTCCCTCCCCTTCTTAGGAACTGTCGTCATTTATCTTATAAGTAAAGAAATGTGAGCACCAATCGAAAGAATTAAAAGTAGCCACGTATAGATCAATCTATTTCAGCAATACAACTATCATTATTATTGGCAAGGACCGACATATACTAATTCTTCTTATCTAAATTTGTTAAGTTTCCGAGGGCACGGTCGCTCAATCGTAGAGCCTTTACCTCTGCGTGTGTCCTTGATTCGAACCCGTCCAAGTAAGTTTGTGATCGACAACATCGTGTCCGTGGGTTATTATTCCATCAATTCTTCCATCATCATTCACTTACTTTAATCATCGTCTTCCTCAGCTAATCATGGATAATTGTGGGACGTTAAACTGAAGGACTTAATTTTATTTTCATTTTTGTTAAGCTCTTGTAGTCTATGGGTTTCCAAGTATTTTATTTTTGGACAATATTACAGATACACAAGAAACTATAAACTTAATATATATATATATATATATATATATATATATATATATATATATATATATATATATATATATATATATATATATATATATATATATATATTAGTTTAAATTATTTTTGTCACTCAAAAAACTGGGCGGGTAGCCCCTGGCAACGTTCTAGATCCGCCACTGCGAGCAACAGTGATGCGTTCAAATGTTTCAATTCTCTCCTACTAGATACCGAAGCCGGGATCTTGCTGTAGAGCCTTCATTAAGCCTTCCCTCTATTTTTTTATAGTCTCAATTAATAACTTGATGACAATGAAGAAGATAAAATAAGTTTAGGAATTGAGCCAAATAGCAGGGGCGGATCCTGGGCGGACTTGTAAGGGGGAAGAGGTGGGTAGTAATACTGCAACTTAGAGCTACTTTTAAGAGCTTCAAACTCTGGGATGGGTTTTATTTATATATAAAATAAGAAAGTTCCCTCGTCTGAGGGGCCATCATCCTGATCGCCCCTCCCCTCCTGGATCCACCCCTGCCAAATAGTAGCTGTAAAACGTTATTAAAAGCATTCATAACTGTTTCCATGCATTTTGTTATATACGAAATTTGAAGTGAACAATTATTAGACATTCGGATCTCTTTCTAGATACGTACGTATACTTGAAATGTGCAAAAAAAACTACTTTAAAAATATATTATTCTATTCTTGCTTCTAACAATATTTAGAACACACGTAACCTGACTTAGTTCCTAACTTTTTGAAGCTATTCATGTTTTTTGTTTTATTTATTAAAAATGGTGAGTGTACCAAACCCACATAGCATAACACAGGGCTCGAAAATCTTTCAGTTTAACGTCCCATACTTATGGTCGGCAATATAACGGAGACGGTGGTAAAACAAGTGAATAATGATGGAAAAATTAGTGGAATGTGAATGTAGGAGGAAGCGGGAGTACCCCCGAGAAAAGCCCTGGACACGATATTGTCTACCACAAGCTTATTGGTCGGGAATCGATCCAGGGCTCCCACGCACTAGAGGTAAGCGCTCTATCACTGACGAAGGAACCTATCCAAGTGTAACTCTGACTTCGAGCCCCTCTTACATTTTGTTGTAACTCTGATAATAACAGAATTACCCTATGTCAGGGAACTTTTGAGACATCCTATATGTACGTATATAATCAAAGAAGAGTTAAAATTCATGCTATTCTTTTCCAATTGTACGGAATTACAAATACAGAAGATAAAAAGTTTCTTTCCTTTTTCTTTTTTTTTTTTTTTTTTTTTAATGTTACACGTTTATGTTCCTAGGCTAAAGAGAGACGGTAATCATGACATTGAACAAAATAGTGGAATGAAGAATGTGGAAGAATCCCCAGAAAGCCCACGCATTCGTTATTTGCCCACTAGGAAATCCATATGCACGAGCTTGGTTCGAACTCCAAATCCCACGCGCCAGAGGTCAGTACTCAACCACTGAGCAACTGCGACCTCATAAATTGTAATACATTATATTATTGAATTTTGTATTTCAAAAGATGTTCTTAATCGTTTCCGTTAACTTGTGAGTATGTGGTCTTCTTCGATTAGGGTGAACCAGTTAAAGATGTTGCAGTTTTATTAACCACTGCGTGAAGAGCAACGCCTTCAGCGTTGCCTCTGGCAAAGAATAAGAACTGGGTATAATAAATAATGAAAAGTAACGCCTCTGGCGTTGTCTCTGCCAAGAAAAAATAAATAGAATAAATATCAGCAAAGAAGCATGTTCTTGACAAAACCTAGGTTTAAATGTCATCGGAATGTCATTAATCAGTATAGCAACCCGAAACTATGGATTCCGTACTAACATCTATCACTTTCGATTATTTTTACGTTTATTTCCCTCCCTACTTCATAGGAGTGTCTTTTACCCGCAGTGTGTTTTTCCAAATTTTAAGTGGTACTATGTGTATATCAACTTAAAAAAAAAATCACATACTGAGTTCCATCTTCCTAATATGAAGAAATCGTCACATGGTCGGTTTCTTTTTTCTGTATATAAATTTTACACCACGCCTTCCCCTTTTAAGCTTCCCCCCCCCCCCCCCGTTCTTCTTTTAGGATGCAAACCAAAAAAGTTCTGTATAACCTATAGTCTCTTCCAGACTATGGTCTCTTCGATAAAATTACTTTGAAGCACACGAAGTCAATGGTGTAGATTTGAATACCGGACAATCACATATATTTTTGCATAGGTCTGTAAGAATAATCCCTGTTTTTTTTTTTTTTTTTCTTTTTTTATCATCAATGTTGTCTGAAATGACAGATTTCTATCATTTCCAATTTCAATAGGGTGATAATGAAGAGGAGGAACTTATAATCGGGACACTGAGTCCTCTTATTCTTCTAAGCCTGTTTTAAGCAGTTCGCTAGAATCGACTTTCCGGATCGCTGTCCTCACCTATTTCTATCTTGTTTCATATCGGGTTCGTTTCGTATTCACTTCTATAGCATCTACTCGATGGGCTACGTATTTCAAAGGTCTTCTTCTCACACCCAAACTATCTTAGTCTACTTTCTTGCAGTTTCTCTACTACTGGTCTCACCTTTACTGTTCCCCGGATCACTTCATTCTTAATTCCGTCCTTACGCGTCACTCTACACATGCACTGCAGCATTTCCATCTCCGCAACATGCAACTTCGGTTCTTCTCTTTTCTTCATCGCTCAATATTCCGTTCCACATAATATGGCAGGTCTCACTACTGCTTTATAAAATTTTCCTTGGAAGCGTATAGGTACCCTAAATACCTTGTACTTTCTCTCCATTTCATCCAACCTCTTCTAATTCTGCTGTTCACATCTTTTTGTATTCGCATATTTTTCTGCAGTATTGATCTCTAGTACTTGAGTTTCATCATTACCATCTTTTCTTCATTCAATCGTATTCTTGTATCCTCGATTACATTTTTCCTGAAAGCACAATGTAAATATTCTGTTTTGGTTTTACTAATTCTAAGCCCTTTGGTCTCCAATACCCCTCTCCAGACATCTAATTTCCCTTGCAGTGCTGCCTTAGTCTTACTCACTAGCACGATGCCATCCGCAAATAGCATATTCCAATATGCTAGCTCTTGGATATCCTTTGTAATTTCGTATATCTTAATTGCAAAAAGGTATGGGCTAAGACTAGATCCCTGGTGAAGTTCCACTTCAACTGTGAACTTCTGTTATTCCACACGCACTCTTCACTCCTGTTCTGCACCCATTACGCATATTTTGAATTTTACATATGTATATATCTGGAATATCATTCTTCTTCAGTGTATACCAAATAATACCCCGTGACATTCTATCAGACGCTTTCTCTAGTTCGATGAAAAACATATGAAAGTCCTTCTAACGTTCTCTGTACTGTTCCATTAGCACCTTAAGCGCAAATACAAATATTGCATCCGTTAACATTCGGTCTGGCATGAAACCAGATTGGTTCTATGTTACTTCGGTTTCTTCCCTCAATCTTGCTTTTTTCACCCCCTCCCAGTTGCATGGCTCATAAGTTTTATCAGCAGTTACTACATATTATAAATATATTTCATGCCATCAATTATCATTTTTGCACCATTTTGGTCAGTGATTGGTGTTGCCCGCAAGAGGAAAAACTTCCCATCTCGTCTTGGTAAGTAGAGGAGACAAGAGAATGACAGTTCTCGTCTTATACTTCATGCAAGGCGAGATATATCTCGAGTGTCGTGAGTAACAAACTTTTACCCAAGTTTTAGATCCCAAACACTGTTTTAGTGTTGTTATACGATTCATATTATAACAAACTATAAATGGAGAAAAGTGCTTGTAGGATTACAATCAAAAGCATTTATCAACGTTTTAAGATAAGCTAGTCAATACATAATCTATTCCAATAATAATATGATTAAATGTTGTTATATCCCATCCTCCGTGGACACTTTGTGATGCGGAAGGATTCAGGTAGCTTCTAGATGAAATGAAAGAAAGAAATCAGAGCATAATGTTTTCCCTATTTACGAAACAAGAGAAGAAAAAATCTTCAAAAATCAAGATAAAAAAAGAAATAATTCTTCGAGAATCGAGACGAGACAAGACTTACAGAAAAATTTAAGAAGAGAGACAGAAAGCTTTATTTTTCATCTCGTCTCGTCTCGTGAATAATACTGTCAGTGATAAAACCGGAAGGAATTAATTAATCCTCTTAAATCAATTCCGGTTGAGGGAAGAGATGGATCCTATATCGTATCTGACCCTGAATCCATATAGAATAAACTTCTTTGTCTAGGTACTGGTTTTGCTCTCAAATTTATCCACAGACAAATAGATGATAGGCAGGGATTCACGAGTCTGGACCCCTCCCCAAACTTCATAAGCCAATATATATTTGTACACTTTCTTAATAAAACTATCCTTGTTTATCAGAGAAATGATTGATGTAGCACAAAAAATTGATCTTACACTTCATCTGTACTCTTTTCTTAAAAGGGGGGCGCGGTGGCTCAGTGGTAGAGCGTTCACCTGAGGTGCTTGGGGTCTCGGGTTCGATCCCAGCCCCCGCCAAGTGAACTTTGTGGTGGACAAACACCGTGTGCGTGGGTTTTCTCGGGGTTCTCCCGTTTCCTCCCACTTCCTTCATTTCACTCATCTCTCATAATCACCGTCTCCTTTAGCCTAACCGGCATAACCGTGGGACGTAAAACTCAAAGATTTCATTTCATTTTTTTTCTCTTCTTAAAACTAACAATCTAGTTCTTTCATTTTTTTTCTGAAAATATAGCTGGGGATACTTTTACAATTTCTTATTATCTTTTTGGGCGCAAAATAATACAAGTTGAATACCACATAGACGTAGTGGTTTGAAGTATTGGGCCCCTCTAAATCTTTAAACCCTCCAAACAAAAAATTGTAGGTGCGTGCCTGATGGTAGGACATAACTAGTCATTGTATAAGGTTTCAAATACATATATACAGCATAGTTTGGAAGTCTAACAGGATCATTAAGAATTCCTTTCTTTGGTTAGTGTTTTGCGTTCCTTTCTTATGAAGAATTTTTATGAAATGAATTTTATCTAAACTAAAATATATATATATTCAAATAACTCAATCCCCTATGAACCATTATGGATTTTCATTAAATTGTTTCGAAATACTCGAACCTTTTCAAAATGCTCCTTTCAAATCTATTCAGTGGTGAAACATCCAAAAATCTCTCAGTACGACCTTCGATAAAACATTGTTTTCATACTTTTTATCACTGCAAAACTTTAGATAGAAATTGTTCAAACATATCAACTTTTCGTTTCTTATTCACTTATAATTTCAATTATGTACTTTGGGTCGTAATCAGGGTCGGATTTAGCATTTTGGCGCCTCTAGGCCTAATAATTTTTTCCGCCCCCTAGTCTGGTTACTAAAAACCTTTATTAAAAAATTATATCAGGCCAATATTTTAATTGCTTAAACACCACGCCACGATGCAATTTTACCATTGCAAGTTTTTTGAGGAATTTACTTGGTTCTGGGCTTAACAAAATACCGTTAATGTATTAACTAAAGATCGGTGAATAACTTTGGTTTTGTTCAATTTAGCCATTTGGGCAAATAAATGAAACAAAAAAAAAACTCTGTAATACATTATAAAATAGTTTTAATCTCAGAAACACAGCTTACATGAAGTATTTTGATAACGTGACACAAAAACTTCAAAATCAGAATGCTTTATTAGCCTGATTTTTTTTAATCAATTCAAAAAATATTTTAAGTTATGGCTATTTATTTTTATTTCTAGATATTTTTTTTATTTTTTTTTCTCTCGGAAGTGCGCCTCCTGGGAGCTTGCGCCCATAGGCCCGGGCCTACAGGGACCTATTGGGAAATCCGGCCCTCGTCGTAATCCCTACTTGTGGGAACTACTAGATGCATTTTTACTAGGAATTGAACTCGAATCTCTCAAAGAAAATGCCCTAATCACTAAAAACAGATTGCCTTATGCAGAGTCCTTTTGCGGTATGATTAGTGTCATACTTAAGGCTCACTACTGCAGGAAACATGTGTTATTGGAAGTCTTTAGTATGGCACTAATCACGCGTCAGAATGACTTTGCATAAGGCCCCGGATGTTCAGGAACTAAAATCGTGGGAGACATAGAAACATAAAGAGACACTTACCTATAATACAAACATATGCTGTGTGACGTGTACACTATATGAAGGTCTTCGGTTTGTATTTCGTGACATTTTCTCACTATTGAAGCCGGAAGTGATAGTAGATTTCTAGCACTTCCGGTTATGATAATGGGACAAGAATGGTAACAAAGTATATCCTTGGGACGCTTAATTCAACGCAAAAAAAAAAAAAAAAAAAAATCTTTCTTGTGGTCTATTACCGTTTTTTCCTCTATTGCGATCAACGTTAAAACCGGAAGTAGACGATATCTGCAACTTCTAATTTGAAATGTATTTATGTTAGTTTATTTAGTTTAACCTCCCACAGTTATGCCTTTTAGGTTAAACGTACACCGAATGCGCACGTGCTAACCGGGATCTAGAGCTATTTAGCCCCTCATGTATGAGGGATTACGTCCGTCGGAGCCCAGAATTACCTGGGGTAAGTGAGGAGGAAGAAATGGCCTGGGGTATTTACGTTAAGTACTATCCCAGCCTTTCAATTAATCCCAGGGAAAATCTTAATAACTGGGTTAAAAAGTATTTTACACCTTTCCGACCGAATGTCTCCCGAGCTCCTCCGTGGCTAAGCGGTTAGTGTACGCGCCTTTGGCGCGGGAGACCCGGGTTCGATTCCCGCCGGGAGCTCATGTGGTTCGGATTCCACGTTAATCAGTAACTCCACGTCTCATATAGCCTCGCTGCTGAACGGGACGTTAAACACAAAATCAAGTCAAGTCAAGCCGAATGTCCCCTTCGAAAATCGAACCCGGGACTACTCGCACCAAAATCAAGAGCGGTAGCGACTACGTTACGCGTGGCCACTCTAACATTAAGAAATATATGTCTTATTTAGGATTTGGTTTCTGCTTATCACTGTGGAAGATCAATGAAAATCATTATTAAACATATAGGACAGGCACAAATCATTTTAGGCCAAATATATCGTGATACTATTACAAGAGTCCGTTCCAGTACATTGAATCTATATATAAATGTTGTCCTTGGAAAGCAACATGTCAAAAAGAGACAGTCGCCTTGAAACAATGCAATAGAAAGCTATGAAAAAGTACATTTGAAACATGTCTAATACAGGTAATAAAAAAAGTTAATGTCTAATGCACATTTATACAAGCAGTCCCACACCCACACGGCTATTAAGTAATCATTACTAATGTTCTGAGATTAATTTTGTCCGTGGTCGTGGGTTCATGGACAGTAGTTCATAGTGACTGTTATACTCTAACTGTATGTTACATAATTCTTCTCGTTAGAGTGAAAGTAACAACTTAACTGGAAACGGAACATAAAAAGAAAGAAAGAAAAATATGGAGCAGCTGTTTCAAGTTATAAAGGTATTTATTTAGCTGACTGACTAGTTGTGACTTTCGCGTGTAACGATATGAGGGGGCGTGGTGAGGTGGGAATACATATATTACATAACTTGTGCATGTAATCATAGGTATGTATGTTGCATTAAAAGTGATGATATTCTAATTAAATAATGAAAACCAAATAAGTTATCTGACCTGAACATCAACCGTGATCAGACAGTACAAAATAAAGCGAAACATTATAACAATCTGATTAAATGCTGTAAAAGCATAAATTGCATGTTGTTAATTGGATAATATCTAAGTTTCCATAAGTAAATATTACGAAATTTATTTCTTTAAAATTAATTAATGACTCCGTATTATTATTTTTATATTAGCATAAGTAAAGGATGAGATATATGGCAATTTGAGGGTTCCAGTATTAAATCTCGTGACCATTAATTAGCATACGCGCCTTTGACGTAGGAGACCCGGGTTCGATTCCAGGCGGGAGAACATTTTATTCGGATTCCACGTTCATCAGTAGGTCCACATCTCATATAACTTCATTGCTGAAAGGGGCGTTAAAATAAACTTAACAACAACTCGCGAACATAATTCTGATTTTTTTCCCCAGGATTTTTTGTCCTTCCTATTAGCAGAATATTTCTTGATAAATTGGATGAATTGTATCCTAATACAGATCCTAGCCAGAGCCGTAGCTAGAGATTACAGCGCCCGGGGCGAAGTAGAATTTGGCGCCCCCTACATTCACCTTGCCAACCTTTTTTCTAACATACAAGAGAAACACCTTTTGTTGTTATGTTACGCTGAATTTTTATCAAGCATCTTGGACAGACTATTGCAACACCCAAAAGCGATCATTATGCATTCTTTTACAAATAAAAGATGTTTTCAAGAGACTTATCTTTGATTTTCTGTTTTAAACTTGACAAAACTACCTTTGGTTGTATACAGGTCCACTTGGAGAACAGTTATGGAAATTTACTACTATTTACAATGTTTCATACTATTGATAAGAAATTAAATATCCATACATTAGAAACTGTTTTTTTTTTTTAAGAAAAAAATGTTCAAAATATGTGACAGTAATAATTTACAGTAATAATTGTAAACTTTTGTAATAATTTTATTCTATATGTGACCACCCTAATAACTTTAATTTCGATTCTTTTACGATAAAAAATAATTTGTGAAATGTACGGTAAAGGAAATTCAGAAGAAGCCTTCTTTGTGAGTCACTCAATATTGATCAATTTATGTGTAAAATATGTTTAATGTTTGTATTTAAAGTTCAAAATATAGTTTGGCTACTGTATATGTTTGAAATTATAGTAACTACTTAATTTCTTAATGAATAAAAGTTCTGATGAAAGTCCTGAATTTAAAGTTACTTATTACTAATTAACATGTTAAAAGTACACTGACACACACACACACATACATGTAGATAGATAAAAATATCACACAACTAGATACAGTATGCACCAAAAAAATATATATATATATCCTGGCGATGCAAGTAGTTGGTGGAGAAATGATCCCAATAAATTCCTTCAAATTGGAAGCATTTCATATGTCAATGGAATTTTAAAAAATCACTGGTAGTGATCAGTCTTTGGAAAAGACGAAATTCGTCAGGTTAAGTTCTGATCCCTTAAGCCCCTATTCTACAACTGCTTCAATGGCGCGGGAGACAAGGGTTCGATTCCCGGCGGGAGCTCATGTGGCTCGGATTCAACGTTAATCAGTATGTTCACGCCTCATATAGCCTCGCTGCTGAAAGGGACGTTAAACTTAAATCAACTCAACTCTACAACTGCTTCAAGCTCGAAAATTATATTATTTACCTTATTTACCTTCATTTTTAATATTCCCTCCAAACAGCAGCTTGCGTGTGCTTGCGTGTCTCTTTACTCTTTTCATTTGCATACACTCATTCTCACCGTCGTGATTAATCCGATTAGATAGAAAAACGGGATTAGCTAAGCAAACGCATTACAGTCAAAACGCCGAACACGTATCTCAGATTTTGACCGTTTCTGATCTTGAAAACGCTGGTGCCTACATTATAAGTGATTACTCAACTCCTTTTATATCGTCATTAACAAATCATATATAATATCTTCCTTTAAGTAATAAGTAAAACCTTGTTGTGACTGTTATTGAAATGTTTGGGTTGCGAACGAAGCGAGCAAGAAAATTTTGCAAACAGAAAAAAAATATTAATTTAATAGGGTACCAATATATTTTCAGGGCGATGCATCGTTACTCATTTCGAACACTTTGTTTCCTTCCTTCTTCCTCGTTCGGCTCCCTCTTGCTATCAGCGCCCGGGGCGACCGCCCCGCTCGCCCTACAAGCTATGGCTCTGATCCTAGCTAATTTGTTCTTAGCATTTTTGTTATGATTGTTGTTGCCACTATTACTAATTGGATTTAATTTGATTTTGGGTTTAATGTCCCTTTCAGCAGCAAGGCTATATGAGACTTGGACCTACAGCTTTGAGTGGAATCCCGACCACATGAGCTCCCGCCAGAAATCAAACCAGGGTCTCCCACGCCAAAGGCGCGTACGCTAACTGCTTAGCCACGAAGGAGCTCTGCTATTATTACTAGTAATTATATTATAGATGGAGCTAGCACACTGTCTCAAAATTTATTTAACAAACTATTATTATTATTATTATTATTATTATTATTATTATTATTATTATTATTATTATTATTATTATTATTATTATTATTATTATTATTATTTGTGACCAAATGACCAACGTGCTGCCTGTGTGTGGTCCTCGGTTTGATTTTCAATTGTAGTATCTCTCAGACACAAACCCATTGATATAGTTATGGGGTTGTAAATAGATATTGCATTTAAATTAACCAACATTATTATTAACATTATTGAGTATTTTACACGATCGCATGCACTAATTGCACGACGTAGCTAATGAGGCTACTGAACAATAGATAAGGTATATATTAGCCAGTTTCTTGTCTCTGAAGTTTACATAGATATTCAGAACATTATATATATATATACTGGGTGAAGCATTTAAAACTGTCTTTGGAAATATTTGGAAAACTACAATTCGAATTTTAAAGAAGTTGTAACAAACGTTGTTCGTCTAGAACGGGAAATCCAATGATACCACACTCGACATCCTGCCCAGCCCCCGGGGGCGAAGGGGGTCAACTTTGAAAGATTAAATAGGAACCCCCATTTTTTATTACAGATTCGGATTTTCCGAGAAAAAATACATAATTTTTGCACTGAACATTTTTTCGTTTCGTGATAGGTAGCGTTGTAATCAACAAAATTCAAAATGGGTTGCTAACAGTTGAAAAATAATATCTCAAGAAATACACATCGGATTAAGGAAATTAAAATACATAGTTTTGATATCTTTGCAAATGCTATCAAATGACACCATGGTTGATCCCCCCAGCGCCATTTCAAGAGGTTAGAAAGGTAGTTATTCCAAAAATCTGTAATGAGAAACTGAGAATCCGAATCTGTAATAAAAAAAATGTGGGTTCTCATTTAAGGTTTCAAAGTTGACCCCCTCCCGCCCCCAACCAGGGGGGGACATGGGGTCGAGTGTTGTATCGTTGGATGTTCCCCTTCGAGACGAACAACTTTTGTTACAACTTTTTAAAAATCCGATTTGTGGTTTTCCACATATTTCCAAAAACAGTTTTAAATGCCTCACCCTATATATATTCCTCAAATATAAGGAACATTGGTTTCTTCCAGTTTCAAGAAGCCACGAACTTGACAGATTATAATCATTGCTACCAGTATGATTACCAAATCTTGTCAGATTATTACTCCCGGTGATATCAATTCTCGGCAGAACATTGGTACGCATATTATTATTAATTCGTGCCACATTATTATTGTCAGTATCAATATCAAATCTTGACAAATTACATTTACTCCTACTAGTGTTATATCAATTCTTGGCCAGTACTATTATTACTGCCAGTATTATTATCAAAGCTCGACAGATTATTGCTGTTGGTATTATTATCAACCATTGACAAGGTATTATTCTCAGTATTATCAAATCTTGACAGATTACTGATACTAGTACTCTTAATAATTCTTCATATCTTATTATTCTGAGTATTATTATCAAATCTTGACATATTACTGCTTCTAGTATTCTTATCGATGTTTCACAGATTATTATTTTAAGTATTATAATCAAATCTTGAAAAAGCGTCACTATTACTAGTAATATTATCAATTCTTGGCAGATTGTTACTATCGGTGTTATTATTATCTGACCAGCGAACGAGTGCGGGCGGCCGGTTTTGGAACTAAAATGCAAGCAGCAGTGTTTCTAACCGGATTACTTGTAATCAATCTATCATAGTTCTTTTTGTCCTGTTCGTAATAAACCACTTCACGCATATGCTCAAGTCAGGGGCAGATCCATGGGGATTGCTCCTCCCCCAGAATGGGATATTTTTTTATTTTAAAAATAAAACCTAAGAATTTTCACCTTTGTATTATAAATGTAAAATAAAACCTAAAATAGGTAGGCCTTACTTTTTTGTTTTATGTTGCAGAAGTCAAATAAAGCAATAAATTGCAAGAAATTACTTACATTGGCGTTCTTGCTCAAAAAAATGTCCACCTTTGGAATCGCAGGTGGCCATATCTGTTCTAGAAATTGCAGACAATAGCTATTTCTCCTTTTCTAAAGTTGCTTTATTTTTTTATTTTATTTATTTATTTATTTATTTATTTATTTTTTTTTGCAATACACTCTTACCTTGATTTAACTTCGAAACATTCAGCCTAAATCCGCCCCTGGCTCAAGTTAAGACAAACAGTTTCAAAAGTTATTGAAGTTATTTGCAGAACATCTTAAGTAGCAAGCCAAAAAAAAAAAAAAAAAAAAAAACCCTACAACAAAAATACATCCTCCATATTAACTTGCGAACAAACTAGCGAGCAGCGTTTTACAGGGTGCTCCTGTTTTATAATGACACCGAATAAAACGTAATCAATTTTTATACAATCTGCTTAATAGACGGTAGAAGCTTTCTGAATTGTCCATTGTGTTATGTTGTTCTTAAATTGGTAATTTCCATTCATATATCACTATTCACAATACATCTGCATTACTGCAGGAATGGTTCACTACAACCATATAACTTACGGCGTTCTTTATTAAGCGGAAAGAGAGTAGGCTATACATAACATCCAAACTGCAACTTTTAAAAACCGTTGGATACACTGCAGAGTGAAACTCTCCGCTCTCCTGTTCCGCCGCGCTTGCCAAGAAACTGATGTAAACACAACAGCAGCGCCATCCTCCCAAAACTGCACTGCTATCCTGGTCAGGTAATAGAAAATCTCGATAGATCACCGCTACTGGCGTTATTATGAATTATTGAAAAATTGTTAGTGTGAGCATTATCATCAAACCTTGATAGATTACTGCTAGTTGCATTAGGACAATTTTGGGTAATATGGGCAGTTTGATAGCAGATCTAAGGTTTTTTCAGCATTAATAATTACTACATTAAACCTTTAACTGAATTTGTTACTTAATAACATTCTGTGGAGCAATTAAAAGTGGGATGCACGGTTGTCTTATCACATTGTGTTATTTTGGAGGACAAAGTTAAGTTATTGTCGTTATTTGCTTCGAAATTTTGTTGTTTGTAAATTTCAGTTTTACATACATAAAGAATTCACTCACTATAATATTATGAGTACAAAATTCTACTCATTATCTATAAACATTCCGTTATCAGTGCACAGCAAACAAAGGATGGAGTTGCCCGGTTATGTTCTAACTGTTTTGTTGAGAATTACTAAACCTTGTAATTGCGTATAACACCGGCATATTCATTTTGTATGAAATGGGCAGATATAATGAATATCCACTGAACGATTATCAGAAATATCTGCATATTATACAGTCCGTTTTCATCGTAAAAGAGAGATATTTTTTAAATATTTCAACTACAAAAAAATTATATTTTGCTTCAAAATGCACCTTTGTATTACTTTGACTAATTGGCTACAACCGACTGATAAATCTCTCTAAGGCAAATGAAATACTATTATGAATTTCCTCCAAGCATTGAATTCCGTGATCACTGATCAGTCTTTCACTGAACTTGAATTTTGAGATATATTATTTCAAATATGGCGAAAATTTGGAAATATGGCAAAGGCAGTCAACGGGTTTCACACTTGAAGAATTTAATCTTTCTAACCCAAATGCAATAGCAGATGATGTTTAGGTTGGAAATTAGCTGGAACGTATGAAGCAGAGAGTATATTCTACTTTTATAGTGTCATACGTATTTAAATTTGTCACATTTGGTTTCCGTGCCTAACATTGTAGTTTTCGAGTATCTGCGAATATTACAATGCACATTATGGGTTTCTTTTCAATGCTTTTATGTATCCATCCTGTAGTGTTTTCTCACGGTACAAATGTGTTATGCTTTAATCATTTTGATAACTTTTGTAGTATTTTGATAACTTGGCGTAGTATACCTTTGGCCGCTCATTTAGGTTCTATAACAGGTATTTAAGCAGATTTTCTTTTATTGGTCAAGTAAAGGTTGGACCAAAGAACACTTCAGATGCGTTTTGGAACCGGATGGCCAACTTGGCAGCGACAAGTGGGGGCGGAAAGGCGTAACTTTTTTTTATTTTTTCTTCAGACAAATTTCGAAAATTTTTCAAGCCTTTAGTTTTCGATATCAGATTGACACTTTGCATACGGATTGTGTGTACTTTTGGGTATTTCCGAAACCGTTTTCAGTTTCCTACTTGAAACGAGGGCCGGACCCAATGGGCGCAAGTGTTCCGAGGGAGTTTTTTTTTTAAGAAAAATTTCCGGCTTTTCCCGATTTTTCCAGTCCAGGTGTATGATATGGTGAGGTGTGAGTGGTACCGTTGGAAAGGGCTCATTGAAGAAAAATGGCATTTGAACCATGACCTTAGGTCAAGTAGTAATGATACAGTACATTTTTTAAATATTATATATATACGTATACATATATACGTATATGTGAAAAATGGGTCGCCTCCAGACTTTCAAAAAATTCTCCCGACCTCACCTTTCAAGATACAAGGTTGTAATTATGTACATAACAACGTATTTTTTTTTAAAATTCATATTCCTACCTGAGCCCATTCCTGGGCCAGAGGGGCGAAAAAATTTCGAAATATTTTTTCGCAAAAATCTCCTGGTTTTTTTCCAGATTTTTCCGCTTCTGTTGTATAATACGGACAATTGAAGATAACCGTGGAAAGTATGATCCTAAAAAAGAAAACGAGGTATGAACCATGATACTACAATAAATAGTAAGGAAGCAGTTGCTGTTTGAGTGAAGATCTAACATTTACCTCAAAAGGTGGAAATCCTAAAAGGGTTAATTATTTAATACTATTTCATCCATTATTATGTTATTTTTTCATTGATAAATATTAAATTACTAGTGAGAGGTACCCGTTCATTTTATCCATAATACCTCTCATATTACCTACACAATTTTGTTAAAAATGGGCAGTTGCAGGAAGGCTAGTATTTTAAGTTTTCGCGACAATCATTCACATATTTATGAAGAAATAGTATACGCATCTGTGTAATTTTTGTTGTCAAATTATACTATAATATCTACAAGAAATTTTACCACTTTTTATTTGCTTTCATTACCCAAAATTACTCAATTATTAATTTTTGATAGATTATTAAGGTCAGTATTATTTTCAAACCACTTAAGATTATAAAGATAGAAGATAAGCAAAGAAATACCTATAGAGCATGTATCCTGATGAAAACTAAAGTTATAAATAAAACAGTTACTCTGGTCTCTGTATACTTACGGTTCTTAGTTTCAACAGCTGAAACCTTAGACAAAAGTTTAAATAGCCCTTGAATTGATTCCCAGGTTTGACAGTAAAAGATCTTGTATAATTTAAGAATCAGAACTTTAAACTGGATTACTTCCTGTTTCGTAGAATGCCTTATCAGTGTGTAACGTTGCCAAGTTTGCCCATTCCTGTTTCGCAGAATTGCATGAAAAGTTTTGGTAGCACCTCAGTGTTAGAAACATTTGGCGAGTCGCACAAGTGCAATCGTGATTTACTGAAACAAGAACAAATTTGAAACACACAGACACATAAATAAAAAAAATGCATTGAACAATAATGGCATGAACCTTAACAAATTTAGTATACAGGTGCGACCCTTAATATCACCTTGTCTTCATTGGACTGTAATTTTAACTATCCAAATGAATGCATTGAGATACTGCATTAAAGTACGGAATAAGGCCAACCTCGCCACACCTATACCTACTCTTAAGAACCCGAGTGCGATTGTCTAAACATCTTCACAATCTTCTCCGCAAAGGTAAGTATAGGTATGGCGAGATTGGCCTTATTCCGTATTCCGCTTCCAGCACCCGCTTCTAAGACTTTTCTTGCTTCAAAAGTGGAATGAATCTGCATATATATTGATGATATATGTCTACTTTTTATTAAACTTGGAACGCTAAACCTCGGCATTGTTCGTGCTTTTTTCGCTGCTATTATCAAATTTGCTTCTTATTACCCTGAAACATTAATAAAAATATAATTAGTACACCGTAAGGAGTTAAATAACAATCCAATAAAAAAGTAAACTTTGAAATATTGCTGTATTTACGAGTGGAAGGTTGCATGCAGTTCGTTAACATAAATAGCCGCCAAGTAGTCTAGGAAAACCTTGCCTCCAGGATGCCAGGTGTATCGTGATATAGAAGAAATGCATCAGCAATGTCTTCAGGAGGAACGAGTGGAAGTGCATCTGGTCTCCTAACCCGTTTCCTCATATCATTACCAGCTTGTAAAGTGGAGCCAACCCAATATCTTGTACTTTTCTCCATATAGACTGGATAAAATGAAACAAACAAATGCGTAATTGTACTTTCTGGAGTGTTTCTCTTCTAGTTTTTATTGCCACTTGTTCAAAGTCAGTCATAAATTCTTACACATGAAACTGGAAGCAACAATCTTCAGCTATTTTCTTGATTTGCTGAAGCATGGGTGTGTACTATGACTAACTTTTGCTTTGCAATAAGCAGAAAAGGAATGGAAAAAATGTCGGAAATACTTTCCATGCAATGTATATAAATATGAAAATAGACGTGGACAAATTTTAAATGTTCCATCCATCACTATCATTTCGTTCCTTTCACTTTACGGTGTGCTGATATACCAACCATCTTGACTTTCTCAATAATTTATGAAATAATTTATTTGTTACAATTTGTTTGTGTGATTACAATATTACGGTGGAAACAACTTCTCAACATGTAATAGAAATATCAGCGTACTTCTGTTGCAGTACACGCTTTCCACAAACTTACATTTAAAAAAAAAAAAAAAAAAAAAAAAAACTCATTTTGCGAAACAGGAACATACAGGAAACTGATTACTTAAAGATAAGGAATGTACTTGATTAAGAATCATAATCAGATTTGCTTCGAATCTGAGATAAATATATAAATTTATTAGAAGTATTATAAAAGCTTCATTGCAACCTTTAATGCAGGCATTCTGCAATCTCTGGTTAACTTAATTTTTACTCCAAGCACTGCAAAACCTACTTTCTTTACGTGGCTGTATATATAGATAATTATCGAAATAACGGAAATATTCAAGTACTGTAAATCGTAATATTTCAGAGTTAGTAACACTGAACTTTTGTTCACTGATATTGTGCGATTGTTTTGTGCAAAAGACGGTGTAGTGCGGATTTATTTAGACGCTAGTGGCACTAAATGAAAGACCTAAGCAATTTATTGCTGGACAAATCATTGATATGCGATTAGTTAGAGATAGTGTATTATGATAGCGTGTGTGGGTGTTAGATCCCAGAGAAACAGTATTCAAGGTGATAGCGGCATACAAAATGCGTTAGGAAAGATCTCCAGACAACACTAACATTGAACAAAAACGAAGACTAGCTTAAAAAGGTCGCCTAACATTAAAGATGCTTGTCCACAAAGAACCATAGAGCTAATGCAGACTGGAACGATCTGTTTCTTCAATCTCATTGGTACGGAGGATCCGGAGGATCGGTGGCGGCAGGATTGAGGCTTTGAAATATCTTATTAATCCCTGCAGTTGTAGTAGAGCGGGGAAAAACATCTTTTTCTTAGTTTCCAACAACGAATTGGGTTATGTATGATGGAGACTCAAAGAGGCGTATGTTACAGAATACTGTATATCGTGAAATATGGTAATAGTCCGTAGATAGGTGTCTGTCGTAGCTTCTAGGTGTTTTGTTTGTCTTAGTTATTAAACCCAAGTGGCGTACGCAGAATTTCACCCAGAAAGCTTGAAGTGTTCAACATCATATCCTTTCAGAACAAGCGTGATTTTTGAATATACAGTATGTTTTAATGTAGTTAATGTTATTTTTCTATAATATCTTGATTAATGGGAGGAATTACTGAAATTGGTTATATCGATTTTCTTTTTTTTTAAAGGAACTGGCTGCATCTCCGGCACAAATTTTGTTCTTTATTAACGAGAAAGTCATCCTATATTACAATACATCAATATGCAGCAAGACCTACTCATCTGTGTGAGTAACATCACGTTTAACTTCAAGAAGGGACCGCGGTGGCTCAGTGCACCTCTGGTGATTGGGGTCCCGGGTTTGATCCCAGCCCCTGCCAAGTGAATTTTGTGGTGGACAAACACCGTGTGCGTGGGTTTCCTCGGGGTTCTCTCGTTTACTCCCACTTTCTTCATTTCACCATTTCATTCATTACTCATCATCACCGTCTCCTTTAGCCTCACTGGCATAACCGTGGGACGTTAAACTTAAAGATTTCATTTCATTTTTTTGAAACCCAGGACTTTCCGTGATTCAATATCACGATGAATAAGAAACTTAACCACATTAAAAAAGTGGAGCAATGCCTGCCCAAGAAGATGTTCCATCCGTCATCTATCATCGGAAGTAGTAGACATTTACTACCAATTCCAATTTCAATAGTAATTCTCTTAGAGAAATAATGGTAAAAGACAGTGAGATTTTTTTTAAATGTGGTTTAACCCTCCTAAGAACAGGTTCTATCTTCATATTTATCCTCCAGTTGAAATCGGAAGTGTTATAAAATTTTAGTTAGTACTTTTACAAATGAGAACCTTATCTTCAAAAGAGAACATTTGCATGTCTAGTTTCTTGCAAAATTGGCCTTTATCGGTTTCTTAGTTAATTAATCTTGGCTTGGAATCTGCTCCGGGATGGCAGTCGGAAAGAGGGGGCGGGGGGCGAATGATGCCCTTCTAGCATCGTCACTGGTGCTCATCAGTACCTATAAACACTTTAGTGGACCCTACGTTGCCACGGAATTCTCAGTGCAAAATTAATTGAACTTTTATTATAACGCGTACGAAACAGTATATTTCTTATTATTTTTTTTTTCGTAAATGTAATCGATCAAAAAACGAATGAGGTCAAAATGCAATATAATTATCCTAAGTTTAAGTAACTACATGCATATGCAAGCGAGATTACGTATAAAAACAGCTCGTTAACAAGCAAGCACATTGCAATGACTTGATAGAATAAAGCCCATTCACAACAATCTCTTTGATAATCGTTGTTTTATTTCTGGTTAAATTTAAGTTTCAGGGTTGTTCCTTCACTACACCAGTATATTGTGGATACCTAAAGGTGAAGGTGTTTCGCCGCATGCTTGAACCTGACCAGCGCAGCGAGGCGAGCTGTCTCTGAGGTAATTCAGAGGGCGTGGTCGCAGTGAAAGTGAAAAATCAAGCTCTCATTCTTAAATGTGTCTCTTTTTCTAAATCCTGACACTGCTCGGTGCTGACTCCATTCCGTTGAAACTAGCACGCATACGTATTTCACATACTATACGTATAATAAACAATTTTAGGAATTTCCCTTAAAATTTGTTATTTCTTCTCTCCTTTTATGGTTTTCCTTATTCACACGCGCCGCCTTCGCATACGATGAGGAAATAGTGTGGAAGTCTGGGAAAGCGGAGAACCAAAGCTCATAAGTGTGTTAGCTCGCATAACGCAAACTACAGATCTAAAACACCACGTGCTGTATACAGTGGCGGCGCTACAGGGGGCGAGGAGGGGCGACTGCCACCCCAATATATTTTCTCGCCCTTCCTTCGCCCCCATTTTCCTATGTACAACCGGGGACTAATAATAATAATAATAATAATAATAATAATAATAATAATAATAATAATAATAATAATAATAATAATAATAATAATAATATATACAACCTATAATAATAATATTCAAAGCAAAACAAGTGTGGCTGCCTCGCCACCCCAAAATTTTTGTTGGTTTCTCTCTTGTCCCCCTTCTATTATGAGCATACCGCTGCTACTGGCTGTATATCGATCGATTAACACATATTTATAAGTAATACTGATTAACTGGTCCTAATTCGCTAAATGCTACATGTCTGACGAGCAATAATGATTCCAGGGGTGGCCTGGGGGGGATTCTCCTTCCTCTTTCTGCGAAATCTTCTCCAGAGGGCAAATCTCCGATCGTGTTCAATAAGGTCTTTTGAAGTCTTTCAGGTTAACGTCCAAAGATTATCTCCTTTAGGCTAAAGGAGACGACGATTAACCGTATGGCTATTTGAGAATGTGTTATCCCTGCAGGGGACGCGGTCAAAGTGGCTACTCGGTAGTTTTATTTTGCCAGAGTTATAAATCATACTGTGAGCCAGTCAGGGTTTTCGGGTCTTTTTGCCAGGTGCAGATCTATACTAGCTGAGTTCCAATACTCTGCAGAAAGCATCTTCCAAGCAGCTGTTTCTTTCTAAAATCCGCTTGCCTGGCAACACATCTTTCCTTTTTGTCCTTCCTTTAGACATCTTTTAAACAGCAGGTGGTCTATTGTTCCGAAACGCACCAAATACGCTCCAGCTGACGTTTTCTCTGCGTTTTATTGCTTTCGCGTTTGTGATTAGCCACCTACATTTAAAAACATGGTCAGCGTATTCCAAGCGAGCAATAAATACGCTTTGCAAACGCTACCAAATAGCCGGGTACTAAGGAGAGTGAATGATGATGGGAGATATGGTGGAATGAGAACGTGAGAGGTAACGGGAGTACACCTAGAAACATACGGACATGATACTCTCCGCCACTAACTTTCTTATGTACTGAGTTACTGCGTACACTTATTATATCTTAGTGACCCAATGATAGTGTTAATTGCCCATTTGAGAGATAGGTTGAACGAAGTCACTTCTTCCTCCATAGAGGCGGCAAGCAGCGCCGTAACTTAGATTTTTCTCTGGGGGAGGGGGCAAGCATTAATACGCGTATTTGGGCCCTCTAAAAAAGTTGTTTTTCTAATTCTTGGGCCCCCTCTTTCTATCTTTCTCTATCTCTTTATGGGCCCCAGGAGTCTGTGAGTCCTCCCGCACGGCAAGGTCTTCGGGGTCGTTAGTTACGCCGCTAGGCCCGTTCCACACATGACAAATTAATTAAGGGAACAATATTCACATATCTCAAAGCCATATGAATAAATGCCATTTCTAGGGCCCCTAATAGTAGCCTGGACATTTTTTACTGAAATGGGCCCATGACTCATTTTTGTCTTATTTACCTTTTATGTGCTGTTTTGTTTATGTAATGTAATGAACCTGTTTGATGCTTCATTTATAATTCCATGTTCGTACGTATGTGGAGTAAGAAAATTTTGTCTTAAAATGGGCCCTCCTCGAACGGCGGGGAGCTTCACTGGGAGAGCAGTTGCCCCCTGCCCCCCAATAAGTTACGGCCCTGGAATCATCTTCTAGTTACGACAGAGATACTCCGTACATCACCTGACTAATGTAGGCTGACTATCGAAGTAGGTATAAGAGGTTATTTTATACCTTAGGTCAGGGTTTCTCAACCTGAGGGCGATACTCCTATGGGGGTGAGAGGGTTGCTAAGGTAAGCGGAAGAGATAATTATAATTAGAATTTACTACCTTAAAATATTCTTAAATATTATTTTGAGTTTGGTTCTGATATGTATATTTTTTATTTTTATACATATTGTTAACAAAAAAAAAAAAAAAGTCCACTAAACATTTTCAACAGGTGCAGAGTTGTTTAAAAGTCAATTTAAATGAAAGAGGTATGATATGAAACTATGAGAAGTGCATATTGAAATACCAGAAAAATACAAATGCAACAAAACCTGCATATTGAAATACAATTAAAATTGAAAGCTAATGAAATACCAGATGTGATTTTACTAGTGCGTCAACGTTCGATTCAATTTTCGTGACGCACATTGTAAAGTCATTTTCAACTGATAAGCGATTCCTTGCCTTTGTTTTAATGTTTACCATGAAAGAAGAACCACTTTCGCACAGGTATGATGTAGCAAATGGAATTATTATTTTTAAAGCAGCAGATACCAGACCCCAGAACACCCCCAAGTCTTCGTTACAGAAAATCAGTTGCAAGGACTTTGTCGCACGATAATTCTATTAGTTGGTCAAGAAGTTGTGTGCCTAGATAATCTACTTTAATAGCCTCTTCAATGAAGCTGTTTAATATCCATCCTGAACCAGCACTTTCATCGTAGGGAATATACAGTATTAATGTTAATTTATCCACTATATAGAAGAAATGGGTTCTACTATTATAGAAATCGTGAGATTTCCGCAATAGGTACACACAAGCTTATCACAAATCAGAAATTATATGGGGGTTGCTAGGAAGAGAATGTGATGAAATAGAAGTCGTGGTAGGAATTAGGTTGAAAACCACTGCCTTAGGTATAACCGTTTGGGATATAATGATTCCCCTCCCAGTGACCTGACATACGGTACCTCCCGGATCCAATGGTACACCGTAATTGCCTACTTGCGTGACAGGCCGAGGTATTTTTTCTACCGGAAAAGAATGTTCTTCTCACGCTTGCACCTTAACCTATGAAGAAGTTTAAGGCATCTAAAGTAGAGCAGTTTTGTCTCTCCACCTATGAAGGTGATTATGTAATACGCAACAAAGGACAACATTGTCATATGTGACATCATTAGAGTTTACAATGTGATTTATTTTCGTAAGAATTGTGAAGGTTTTGGAAGATTAGCCTACGCCTTTTCTTTAGCCAATGATGTGTAGGTGTCTGGAGATGTTTTCTAAAAATCATAGTATGGAAATTTTGATTTGGAAGCTTCCTCTGGCAATATTTAGTGTAACAATGCTTCATATTAACACTCTTCATACTAAAAGAAAAAAAAATCTTCGATTACAAAAATGTGTAATGTTACTATACTTCTACAATTATTTCGAAGATGGAGTTTGTTTGTTTTCTGTATCTGTCCAAGTTTTGCATTGCAACTTCGATTTCCTAAGTGAAAAAGTACGCTTACAGGTTAAAGTTGTCACAAAAGTATTAAAGTCTACAACTTAGACTAACTAACTACCTCTCATTTTCTTACATCACAAACACGTTTTTTTTTGTTTTTGTTTTTTTTTAAAAAAGAAAGAGTCCAAATATTAAAGTTTTACCATATAAAATGTGTGGTTCGCGTTCCCTCCGAGAAACAAATTCAAAAGTCTCAAAAAGCATCGTGCTAAATGCCTTCACAAGCAACATAAACAAAACAGAAAATAAATAAATAAACTTACATCTACTAACTAAATTCAGTAATATGTTGAAAACAGTTCAATAACACGACAAAACTTAAAATATCATTCAATGCCTTAATACCTATTCTAATCTGCTACATTTTTTTTTTTAAAAAAAGTAAAAATTGTATTCATAATTCATTCCACATATTGGGGGGCGCGGTGGCTCAGTGGTAGAGCGTTAACCTCCGGTGCTTGGTGTCCCTGTTTCGACCCCAGCTCGCGCCGTGTGGACTTTGTGGCGGACAAACACCGTGCTCGTGGGTTTTCTCGGGGTTCTCCCGTTTCCTCCCACTTTCTTCGTTCCACCATTTCACTCATCTCTCATCATCACCGTCTCCTTTATCCTAACCGGCATAACCGTGGGACGTAAAATTTAAAGATTTAATTTCATTTTCATTCCACATATTCTTTCAAACTACATCTTCAACATTTACTTTAATTTGTGTTTAATAATTAAAATTAATAAATAATGTTTTCATTCATCTTCCAGCTCCCAGAATTGCAGGTTATATGAACTTATAGGCGTAAACAAACAACTTGTTTTTTGCATTTATCTTACCTAGTTTGTCTGTTAGGAGTTGTTCTGTTCAAACAGAAGGTCTATAATGAGACATGCTTGTTCAACTTGAAGTGAATTCGTAATCCTAAATCCTTCAACAGGTTGTCAAACCTCGAAAGAATGACAATTCGCATAACTACGTTTCCTGTTATTATTATTATTATTATTATTATTATTATTATTATTATTATTATTATTATTATTATTATTATTATTATTATTATTATTATTATTATTAGTGATTTTAATGGACAACATTCTTTTATTTTACATATATTTCAGTACGCTATGCTAATATATGTATTATACGGTAATATTATATACTTCAGTAGTATTAACAAAAAATGAAATAAATTTTTTAAAGTTTTACGTCCCACGATTATGCCGGCTAGGCTGAAGAAGGCTGTGATGATGAGAAATGAATAAAAATGGTGGAATGAAGAAAGTGGGACGAAACGGGAGAACCCCGAGAAAACCCATGCGCACGTTGTTTGTCCAACACAAAGTTCACTTGGCGCGAGCTGGAATCGAACCAAAGACTTCATGCTCCAGCGGTGAACGCTCTACTATTGATTCAAGGCGGCCCGTATATTATTAGCGTATATGCAAATATAACCAAGGACGTGACATACTATAGGCTACCAATCAATACATCACATTGAGCTCAAGAAAATGGTATCAGTTAATTTAAACTCGCATGCGTAGGTTTTGAGAAAATAGAATAAAACTTATTTTAACCCTCCTATAGCCCTTCAAACCTAGTCAGAAGCCTGTCCTTGGGGTCTATTTGACGCCAATTATTTAATTTCTCATAAGGGCATGCACACATGAACGATAAACTAAATTATATTTAATCTAGTGTCTTAAGGTGCTTATTATTATTATTATTATTATTATTATTATTATTATTATTATTATTATTATTATTATTATTATTATTATTATTATTATTAATAATAATAATAATAATGGGAAAAGTATAATATTAGACATTGGGGTCAATATGACCCCAGGGTCTGATGTGTTACCATTTTATTTAACAAAGTTATTTAAATTACTATCTTTTAATATTCGGATTATACAAAGAACTAAACTAGATCAAGGAATACTAAAATAATCAGTAACCGAAAACATCGTACAAAGAAATTATTCAAGAAATAGGTGTCCCTTGGGGTCATATTGACCGCAAGGCCATAGGAGGGTTAAATGTGAACACATAAAATTGATCCTGTATGAGAATCAGACACTCTGTTTATGTGATAAACTGATAGTCTCATTGAGATTTTCTTTATGACGCTTGCGAAAGGATAGGATGGTTAATTAAATAAATTCCATACCAAAATTTTGGTTAATATTGATACTTTTATTTGCTATTTAAGTAAAATATTCTGCAAAGTTGTGGCAAATATCGGTTGATAGATCACATTAAACTGAACGAAAGTGATTTTCTTGCTTGAGTGTAAATTCTCATGTGCAGTTTACGAAAAATTGTAAAAAAAAAAGAAAGAAACAAAAACAAACTTTTATAACGCTGGAAACTAAGTCGGTTGTTGCCATATAATAATTGATATTTTCATTTTATTCCTCCAGCACAGATTGTTGATTTATTTCTGTGCGGTATAGGCTACAAAAAAGTTATTAACTAGAAATTGTAAGTATTGTTTGTCTTCTAGCCAGGTATGTAAACTGAGAAAAATAAGTTCTCCGGACAGCGGCATACTGTACAAATATACGGAATCCTCTTGCTTACTACAAACATCAGAACGGAGCTTACGTTACCCGTATGATAGATAGGCACTGGTCTTAGATGTTACATCATCCCGTTGCAGGAGTCTGATATCTAACAGTCTTCTTTATATTACATACATAGACTCTGTATGTATGTTACCTTCGTCAGCTATATGTTATATAGGTCCATTTGTATGTGAGTACGTAAAGTATGTACAGATGGAACACTTATACAGAAAGTATTATAATACATGCTTTTTCAATTATGTTTGCTGTACGTTAAGTCCTAAAACTACAGGATTTACAAATGTAATATAAAATTTTACGTACGGCACATACATTCTTTTTCTCAGTGTACTGGAGCTTATACGGAAGTAGACTGTACTCATGTAACATATACGGTATACACCGTGTATACCAATTGTTCAGTGTATATCTTAAATTTACTAAAGAACGACCGTATATTGGGGTGGCGATACGATATGTTTTTGAAAATGGTCGAGGGTATACCCAAGGGGGCGATCCTGGGGGCTGGGGGACCGGACCCCCAAAGCTCATGTGGGCCCCATGTATTTTTATGGATATATATTTTTATTGTTTTTATGAATACCCCCAAAAGTTTAAGAGAGGGCGGCACCCTTTGGTATACCTACCATAACTTCTAGCATTACATCGCTGTTTCAGACGGTACCATATATACTCTTAACACTGTTAAACATACTCCTAAAAGTTACGCTTATACTCTTTATAATTTGTGTTTAATATTGCAATTGCCTCTACTGTTTTACATGCCATAATTAATTTAAGTGAGCTTGTACGATTCCACTCAATGTGCGTTTCTCTGTACAACTCTGCTTGACTATTACTGCTAAGTTCGTAGTGAATTAATGAACGTGCTTTTTCTAGTAGAGGACTGTTTAGTTTGCATACAAATAACCTCGCTGTTGATGTCCCTCAGGCGCACACCCATAAATGTTTCCAGGAAGGGATCCAAAGTTTTTTTTTTTTTTAAGCATTCCTTTCAGGATCAAGGCAACATAAGACAAAGACCTACAACTTAACGTGGGACTGAACCACAAGAGTTCCCACTGGAAATCATAATGTACTCAATAAGGTGGCGTGAAATTTCGACATGGGCAGGGTGAAATATTTCTGGGAAAATGGTGTTGCATCCAATATATTCTTTTCCAGTTGACTATATAATGCAAGAAAGTATATAAATCCTTGTGTTTTACATGAAGTATTACTGCTTCAAATTTAAGAAAAAAACGTAAAAAATAATTTGAGTTAACTGTTCACCAGTCAAACGCAATTTATCCACCTCACTTATCACAACAAATATCAAAGTTCCAGTAAAAATCATTACTATTGCAGAACAGCACACAATAAATCATACATTACAAGGAGAAATGTCCCGTCTATGCACGAAAAGAATAAAGTTTAATGTATAGCGTTAAGAAACCGAAATTTTTAATATTGTAGGAATTCCATTTTAGAAATCGAATTTTCGATAATGATGAATCACTCGTTTCCTTATTGTTAATGGAAACTTGAAATAGCGGCTCGAAAGAAAAGAGATTATTTTAAAAAGCTGCCCCTTTCCCTTCTTTAGAAAGTGAAATTCGGTATTTTCTTATCTTTAATTAAGGGTTAGTATACTTAATTTCACATTGTTAACTTAATCGAATTCTCACATTGGGCATTTTTTGAATAAAAAAAAAATATGAACATTACAAACGAACCCAATGTTTTCTCTTAGAAGCGTATTGTTCGAAAGTGCAAAAAAATGTGTTTAATCTTTTAATTAAAAGTTTATGTACACACTTGGAGACCTATAACTTAAGCAAATTCTCACATTGACTATTTCCTGAATAAAGAGTACCCTTAGGATGTGTTTTTCAAAAGTCTTTTAATTTTTTTAACCTTTTGTCTTCGAGACAAAATGAATTTTATGATCAGATTTCACGTTCTGTTTATCATAATACGGCCTGAGCGTTAAGTTTCCTCTCTTATATAATACTATAGGTATGCTTCGAAAGATACCTTGGCATTATCTATGGAAGAAATAAATGTTAATTCACTTGTGTATTAGTAGTATTCATATTCCTTTTTACAGTCATTCCGTTTCCAGCAGAGTTTAAAATTACTGAATGCGAATATTTTCAATCCTCTGCGGCGAACCACAAAAATAGTGTGAAACCTCACATTTCTCCTTATAAACGCTATGCTTCGACTGTCGTTCATATTTATCGAAGTTGACGAAAGGCTACTCTAACCAGATTTATCTATGCTCGTAGCTTCACTTCAAGTTTGTGTACTGCATTGACAATTTCTTCTCCTAGAAACGATAACGAAGCGATTGTGTCTTCACCTATTCTCATGCGATAAAGAATGGGATACAGCTGTTTCGGTGTAGGATGTTTCGGTGTTAGATGTTTTGGTGCAGGGCGTTTCGGTGTAGGACGTTTCGGTGCACGGATGTTGTGGTCGCCGGCTCATTTAATTAAAATAATTTTGAAGAGATATTCACATTAAATGATCCGGGGACCCACAAACCCTCACAACAAGTGAAAATTTCACCGTTGTCGGCCAAGGCAGCTAACAGCAGGAATACGCTTTCTAATTACTTACTTAAAACGCAGGTAAAACACATGTGAGAAAAGCTACAGCTAAAGGCATGCGATTCAAGCAGGTGGATGGACGAAAACAATTGAATATAAACGACAATTTTTATTAGGCTGATGGCCTCAATATTTAAATATACAATTTAAAATGTTTATATTTCAAAGTATTTAAGTAAATATTTGTCCACTGTTCAGAATAGTAGGATACTTATGAAGTTTAGTTTGTCGTCCAGCAACCGTCCTATTCTTCTTTCTTGATTAGGAGCTCACTACTGCTCCTGCCTGCTCCAGCAACCGTCGAGTTCGAAGTGGACGAGCCTCTCTTGCTGCCTTCCGAGTATGTCCGCTTCGTAGGCTCGCCGACTGGACATCAGTGTTGCAAACCCTTTGGGTGACGTCACCTGCATGGTTCTGTGGGAGGGGACTACCACAGATGGTGCTCCGTAGACGGGCGAACTCACGAAGTACAGGTCGACTGGATCTGATGAAGTGGAACTGCGCCATCACTGAGACTCCTGGGCCTCGCTGGTACAGTGAAGGGAATGCAACTATGAATAACAGGAAAAAAAATGCATTAAGTTTGGCGATTTAAAAAAAAATGAGATGCAAACGCTGCATGGAATTGTTGATACTTAAAGTTTGTTGGACGTTTTTTTTTTTTTTTTTTTAATGACGTGGACTGGTGTACACTACACTCTTCTTGAATATTGACGAATACAAATATATATATAGAGAGAGTACACGAAATAACATTATATATATAAAAACAAGACGATGGTTGATATATACATTGAAAATCACTGCAGTCTTTTTTTTTTTTTTTTTTAGAACATGAATGTACATATAAGCGTTCTAAACACTATGTCATTCGATGTAACGCATTTCCACTGAGTGGGACACTTGAACACAAGACACACATGAGACACTGGATTTCATTTTGAAGTGTTCCTGGTGGACATCTGGAGATCAAAGTCTATCCGTGGAGATTGATGACAGCTCACTATTGTAGTTATTTTGCACACATTCTGGGAGATTGTTCACAGTACACAATGGGACAGTTTTTTTTTTGTTCAATGAGATCACACCATAAAAACTTTTTTTTTTTTTTTTTTTTGTTTGTTACTGAGCTTGACGTGGGATGTTGACACTAAAGTTCGTGCTGGACGATGAGTGAATTGAGACACTGGTTGCACTTTTGGGATAAAGTTCGAGGCACTATCGAATATACTTTTTTTTCTTTCTTTTTTTTTTTTTTTTTTTTTTGCAATGAAAATATTGAGCCTCCGCCTGTGCACTGTGTTTAATCAATCGTCTCGGTCACCCACCTTCGTCTGTCCCACGCCCCGCAGCCACATTTCCCGCATGTGTGCTGTTGGTCTCCACAATTTCAAATTGTCGACAGAATGTGTGCCGTGCAACGAACCGTCCTTCAGGTCTAATAGCTCAAATACTTTATTGCCCACACGCCTGTGACAAAGATAAGGCCCCAAATAAACGTCAAAGAATTTATAAATTTGCTTATTGATGGCACTGCTGACTGGCCTCGACCGCAAGAACACGAGATCACCAGTTTGGATTGAGGGTAATTTTTCTCCCTTTTCTTTGATCTTGTCGTTCCTACGATCAATCTTCCGACGTCTCTTGATGTCAGCCATTAGAAGACGTTTTCGCCAATCTGAAACGTCGTCGTTCAACCCCTGTTCTCTCAAAGAGACTTGCCATACCCGTTCGATGGCAACACTAGGGTCATCATTGAAATGCATCTCTATCGCCGACATTCCAGAGGATGAGTAAATGGAATGGTTCAATAAAATTACTATTTGGGACACAAAAAGTGTCCAATTTTGATGTTTTTGAGAACAAAACAATCGGAATAGCCGTGAAATGTCCGAATGTACACGTTCAATGGGCGATGAAGAAGGATGGTAAGGTGTCGTACGTAGGTGTTGTATGTTATAATTTTTGAGGAACCGTTCGAATTGATGGGACACAAATTGTGGGCCATTATCGGTCAGAACTTTAAGGGGAACACCGAGATGCTGAAAGTACCTGCTCTCCAAACACTTGATTATGGTCTGCGTATTCGCGGATCGCAAACAATATGCCTGTACTAGGCGAGAAAAGCAATCCATGACGGTGAGTAGATATGTTTCTCCATGTTTACCTCGTGGAAGAGGCCCATATAAATCAATCGAAATTAACTCACCCTTGGTGGATGGAATGATGGACCCCATGGAAGGTGCGGTATGAATTTTGTGGTGTTTGGTACGCATGCAAACGACACAATCGTGTACATAGCGAGCGATATCTTTTCTCATCCGTGGCCAGTGGAAGGAGCGGGATATACTGGACAAAACTTTGTCTTTTCCGAAGTGTCCCATGTCGTGGTATGACTTTATAACTTTGAATATGAGCTGTGAAGGCAGGCAGATGCGGAAACGCTCGGGAAAACGGAAGTCTTTGATTGTGAGAACGCCGTCCTGTATGCGGTACAATGTGTCCCAAGTTTTCTTGCCCGGTGGGACTGCCGTGTCTGGAGACACGTGGGACGCGGCTTTTGCTTCAATGTATTGTATGATCTTGGCGTACTCGGTGTCACTACGCTGCATCATAATGAGTTCTTGCCTCGAGACACTAGCGACATCTTCATTAAGTACATTGAGAGCATGCGTTCTCACCACCTTCTGTTCGAGGGACGGGATTAGTCTCGTGAATGCATCAATGCACTCGTTCTGTTTCCCAGGAACGAATTGAATTGAAAAGTCAAATTTTTGTAATTGAATAAACCAGCGAGTTAATCTGGGGTTCCACGAGCATATGTTATTTACGGAAGTCAGAGCTTTATGGTCTGAAATCACAATAAAATGGGTGCCCAAAAGGTATGCCTCCCATTTCTTCACAGCACACACAATTGCATAGGCCTCAATTTCTGTTATTGTGAATTTAGACTGCGCCGGTGAAAGTGTTTTTGAAAAATATTCGATGACTCGTCTATTGCCCTCTTCATCGAATTGCAAGAGAGCTGCGGCGACTGCTTGCAAATTTCCATCAGTTTGAATGTAAAATGGCCTTTCATGATCAGGGAAAGACAACATTACATCATCTACCACGTGATTGACGAGTTGGGAGAATGCCTTTTCGTGAGCTTCTGTCCACTGCCAACGTGAATTCTTTTTCAGAAGCTGGAAGAGGGGCGCCGCTAAAATAGAGAAATTTGGGACGTAGCGACGATGCCACCCTATTATGCCTAACCATCTCCTCAAAGACTTTACGTTATGAGGTTTTGGGAGACGTTTGATGGCTTCAGCGGCCTGGGGATTTTTTCGATATCCACGTGGTGTGATCTGAAAACTGAGAAATTGCGTTTCAGACTTGAAAAAGTCACACTTGACCAAATTCAGTGTCATGCCTGAATGTTTAATTTTTGAAAGTACTTCGTCTAGCAACGACAGGTGTTCTGCTGGCGTGGAATTTGCAAGGCAGAGGTCATCAATGTATTTGATGGTCTGGCGAGCGAGTTCGTCACCAAGCACATGTTGCAGGCACATATTTAAGGCCGTTGAGCCATTCTTTTGCCCGTTCGGTACCTGGCACCACTGATACTGGACACCACCATATAAAAATGCAGTGAAAGGCCTGGAATTTGGGGAAATATCCACTTGTTGGTACGACTGTGAAAAGTCTAGGGTTGAAAATATGCTCTTTCCGCTAAATTTGGCTAGCAATTCATCAATCTTTTCTGGTCTCTGATGGTGCAAGGGGGTAACAGCATTACCACCTCTCAGATCTGTCACCAAGCGTATAGATGGAGTGCCATCTTCATTCACAGTCTTTTTGGGGACCACGTGAAGAGGATTCAAGTGAGGTGACGAAGCTTTCTCTAAAACCCCAAGGAAAAGCAGCTTGTTTATTTCACGATGGACTGCATCTCTATATTTGTGTGCAACAGGGTAAGGCTTTCGTACAATAGGTTCCGTGTGCGTGATGTTAAAGTCGTATTCAAAATCGCGACACAATCCGGGGAACTTGGCAAAGACATGTTTGTGCTTAAATAGAATGTTAGTAAGATTATCTTTATACTCTAAAGGAACGTGTGACGACTCTACTGCTTTCATAATTTCTTCATCGGAAGCAAAAAGCTCGGGGTGACTTTCGTGAGATATACCCCTCCCATTGAAAACGTCAGTATGAGAGTCTGCACAATTCTGCGCGTGAGCTACAAGCATGGCCTCGCATTCTTGTGCGCACAAAATGCTTTCCGTGTCGTCAATGATGACGTCATCAGGACTATAGCACAATTCGTAATCCTGTTCTGAGTGCTTCTCGAGAGTTAACTTTTGCAAAAACGAGTCTTCCGTATTGGACGGGGCCACACTGGAATGTAGTACTATGTTGTTTACGGTTTTGCGAACTTTTCTTTCACTGACCACGGGCAGAAGGTTGCAAATAGCATAAAAATCCGAATGGTGAAATGTAGCGGTGCAGTTACCGTAATCTAGAATGGTACGTAACTGTGACAATACGTCAAGACCCAAAATGATATTTTCGTTGATGTTCGGAACTACTAAAAATTGTACAATAATTTCCAATTCTGCAAGTTTGATAGGAATGCAAGCTTTTCCTTTCACATGTGCTCTCTTTCCACCATGAAACCCTACAAGTGATACATGTGAAACTGGGCTCAACCGTGGTGACGAAACTATTTTGCTTATATTTGACCACATATCTAAACTAAGAAGTGAGCATTGTGAGCCTCCATCCAAAAGACACGTGTACTCTTTCCCAAGAATTTCCACCTTAATATTTGAACTGCACGTGCACTCAAGAAATTCTAATTGTTTAGTGGATGGAGCATGAGGTTCATCATCACTCTCTGAATCACTGTCACCTAAACTTTCAAAATTGACAGTATCACTTGACTGTTCCACGTTGAGAAGAGACTGTCTCACGAAAAAGCTCTTGCAATCTGTCTCGCAACTTAAATTATCTCTAATGGAGGATTTGCTTACATTATCGTTACCCGTGCCATAGCTATTCTTGACCTCCGAACCAAGAAAGCTCTTTACAAGTTTAAATGGCTCTGTTGTTCGTGATACATGTCATCGTCGCTCAACGGTCGGAACGCCGAGGAACTGCGTCGTTCGTCACGATCATCAGTTTCCGGTTCTGAAGACGGTGATTGAAAGCGCACGTGATTTTGCCTTTCGTTCCTGCTCGGACGCTGACTATGTGAAGGCAGGCTACGGTTTCGGTTCCGTCCACGATGTCCATTACGGAACGAACGTGACGATCGGGACTGAGCGTTACGAGAATGCTGCGAAGTGTTTTGATTTTCACGCGCGGTTTCGTTTTGCTCATACGAAATCCGGTTGACATGACTCGGAAACGTCCGTGACGACGTATTGTTATTCAAAGAAGCAGAAGTTTGCGTGTTGTTGGCGCGCGGGACATATGACGATGTGTGTTGTCGTGTGTTGAAATTACTGCGTGGTGTAGTGAAACGTGACGCGTTGTGAGACGTGGAACGAGTCTCATTAACTGATCCCTGCAAAGCTTCGAGTCTTTGTACGCAACTTACAAAGTCATGGAACCGTTCATGTTGAGTTGCGACTAGATACGTTTGAAATCGAGTGGGGAGCAAAGGAATGACAGTTGAAATTATTTCGGTATCGGTAATAGAAGGGCATAACGCCTTGATATCTTGGAAGCGGTTTACGACGAATGACTCTACCGAAGCGTGCTTCGTGGGCGTGAAACGTTCTGTACGAAGAGCTGTAAGTCTGTTCGCGACGATGAAGCTATTTTGATAATGTTGTTTCAACGCGACACAGAATTGACTGTAGTTACTTATTTTGGTGCGATTGAGATGAAACCAGGAAAGCGCGTCACCCTGTAAACAGAACTCAAGCATTTCAAGATATTGGCTGCGTGGGACGTGTAGGAAAGTCATTTCCCTTTCGAATTTTGTAAGAAAGCTGTCGGGCAAAATTGACGCGTTAGTTCCGCAGAACTTAGTGAGATGGGCAATATCGGAGAACCTAACTTGCACACGTGGCACTACACGGTTGTATTGTTCACCTTCCCCGTCAGACAATGCACTTTCATACGCTTCGTCACGATTCTGTGATTGCGTGGGAATATTGGGGGAGGGGGACGTTCGTGAAAATTGACTTGGTTGCGAAGAGAAATGGGATGGCTGGGCGTTGAATACGGTCACCGGAGGCGGTTCGTGTACAGGTGTAGTGTTAAGAAACTTGCACCTGCGAGAGTACAGATTGTGCTTTGTTATAGCTGATGGCCTTGTACGTTTCCAGTTCTTGTGAAAAACTCAAGAAGAGTGCATTATACTGTCGCACGAACTGAGTAAGAGACGAATCGACCTGATGAACTCGCGACGCTAAATGCTCGTAACCTTTAGTACAGTGATCCTGAATGGTTTTTGTATCGTTTGAAATCCGTGCTGTATCACGCTCGAGATCCACGATACTACTCTTATTCTTCGCAGTTACGGTTTCAAGGCTCGTACAGCGTTTGTCAAGAGACTGAATGCAATCACGTGTTTCTTCCAGACCTTTCTCCGTGTTTTGCATAACTGTAACAACGACGTCGCAAAGTGACGACAATTCCGTTTTCATCTCGTCATTCGCGGCACTAAATTCAGTACGTAGATTTGTTTCTAAATCCTTTATTGAGCCAGAAAGTTTTTGTTCCACGCTTTGTATTTGTCTGGTAAGCTCATCCTGGTTAGATTTGAGCTGATTGTTTATATCTTTTGCCTGATCGTTCATTAACGATTTCATCATTTCTTTAAGCCCTTCCATGCTCATAGCCATCCTGATTTGACCACTTCTTAATAACATACAATTATCATGAAAACTCTAATACCGTCGCAGAGGAAAGACTGAAATTGAACTTCGCGAGAAAGAAAAAAACTCAAAAACTGCAGAATGATGGCTGAATGTGAATACAAATGATCTGCAATCGATGGTCTAAAAGTACAGATTACGTTGATTTTTTTTTTTTTTTTAAAGATGAAAGTTGAGTTATACTGATATCAATATGAAAGCAAGTCAGACCAACATGCATGGGGGCATGGGAACACGTGATCAAACAAAAACTTTCTGATAGTACTAAGTGAAACGGACATATAAATAACTTCACTCGCGTGCTCTAAAATCTTACATACTACGGACATTTATGGCACTTCACTCGCGAAAACCAAAACAAAACAAAACAAAAATAAATGCACTGACACTTCAGTAGAAAAATGTGAACATGGACAAATATTCATGAATGGAAATTGCTTCCATGGGATCTAGTGGAAAAAATGATAAAAAGTACAAGGAACGTCAAAATGAAGGTAGAAATTAAACTCAGAATGCCAACGATAGTTCTGCCGAAAATAAAAACGTGATCATAAAATAGCACAAATTGACTCTTTCCTTTGTCACAAAACAGGCGTGGAGGCGTGTTAGAACCTGAAATCGGAGGGGTCGCTACCGACATCCACTCTGCATGCCACGTGGTCGAAACTATGGCGACCTTTAGCTAGCCTTGTACGACACAGTGTTATCTCGTTCTGCGAGCAAGAAAACGAGACCTGAGTCTCATAATCTATTAATTTGTGGTCGCCGGCTCATTTAATTAAAATAATTTTGAAGAGATATTCACATTAAATGATCCGGGGACCCACAAACCCTCACAACAAGTGAAAATTTCACCGTTGTCGGCCAAGGCAGCTAACAGCAGGAATACGCTTTCTAATTACTTACTTAAAACGCAGGTAAAACACATGTGAGAAAAGCTACAGCTAAAGGCATGCGATTCAAGCAGGTGGATGGACGAAAACAATTGAATATAAACGACAATTTTTATTAGGCTGATGGCCTCAATATTTAAATATACAATTTAAAATGTTTATATTTCAAAGTATTTAAGTAAATATTTGTCCACTGTTCAGAATAGTAGGATACTTATGAAGTTTAGTTTGTCGTCCAGCAACCGTCCTATTCTTCTTTCTTGATTAGGAGCTCACTACTGCTCCTGCCTGCTCCAGCAACCGTCGAGTTCGAAGTGGACGAGCCTCTCTTGCTGCCTTCCGAGTATGTCCGCTTCGTAGGCTCGCCGACTGGACATCAGTGTTGCAAACCCTTTGGGTGACGTCACCTGCATGGTTCTGTGGGAGGGGACTACCACAATGTCTCGGTGTAAGGACATTTAGGTGTGAGGCTGGTTCGGTGTAAAAGTTCCAATGTTTACACCGAAACGTCCACTCTTCAAAATGAAAACTATTCGTTAGGGAGAAATAAATTCATGAAGTAGAAAACATAAATTAATAAATAAAATAAAAATTAAATGCTGCTGTAATTGACAGGGGTTACTTATTTATAGTGAGTACCCTCGCTTCACTCTGTCAAAACTTCTTATATCCTCAAATGTTATAATTATGAATTGATTGGGAAAACGTTTTATGGTAATGATATATAGTAAAAAAGTGCGTGATGCATAAACATTGTGTACACAACACACACCTTATTACGGCAATAACTGTACATAAATCGCAAAATACTGCACAATCTTTGAAAGGAAATTTTCAAACACAGGTGATTTTTCTTCCAAATAACCGCTTTTATATCATGCATACCCAATAAGATTAGCAAATCTACAAGAAGAAAACTGATTATGAATCAGTGTTGGGATCTTAATTATATTATTATGGAGATATAAATTCATGTTATAGTTGTAGAGGATAGTGTCAGAAAAAAGCCTCAAGAAAATTTTTAACGGCCTAAAGAACACAAGAAGAGGCTGAATCCTACCAGTTGTTCCTGCAGAAATGGTTTCTATTATGAGTTACTCTTTTGTTCTTAAAATAGCTTCAAAATTGATTAATTGTGACCACTCCACGAAGCTAATAACAAAATGGACTTTGCATTAGACGCTTGAAGAAATATCTCTTGGAACCATGATCTCACAACACTTGATGTTAATTGTCCCGGATTTGACGCTTTCACAAGGATATTTTCAAATTTAAAGAGGTTGTGTTGGACTATAAGACCAAATGTTCCATTGTTTTCCTACAAAACAATTAACAGTGGTGATAATAAAACACTATTTGCAGAAATTAAAGGCTGTATGATGTAGCTACGAGTCATAGAATTTACTGACTGTGTCACACTTTCTACTGTTTGTATCCCTGTAAACACTAGAGTACGTCCCGTCTGCATTTCCAAATTAAACCGCATTGATCAGAGTTATAAATATTTTCTTTTCCAATAACACGTGTTGCTTCACATTCGCGACAAATGCATTGGCACAGGCTTCTAACTTTTTGGGCTATAGATTTAATCAAACGTCCTGTTAAAATAAGTACAGAAAGGGGTTTCAAATCAGTCTGCACCTTCTCCCAGTAGTTCCTGCCAATATTAATAAGAAAGAGTGTGTTAATGATTAGGAGCATTATTTTAAGTTCGATGTGTAAATACCTTGCCCTTAATAAACACTACATCCCTGAATATATTGTGTTTCATGTGCTGTCATCATTTTTGATAAAACTGCCAAGGCTTCCAACTAAAAATATTCTGTTACTACCTAGTTATGTGAAACCATGTATGTGTTAGTTACATGTAAATTCTAAATACCTTAAATATCTTTCTTCTTTTCCCCTAAAAATCATAAAATCTTCCATTTTCACCCCTCTGAAAAATCAGGCAACACTATATAAATTACACATTGCGCCATTAAATGGCAGCAAACATCCTCCAGAGGTTGCCATCTACCGGATGAAATTAAAATTGTGGGTGATATATATATATATATATATATATATATATATATATATATATATATATATATATATTACTGCTTTTAGCAGGTTTATTTGTGTTTCATGTATTCTATGTTAAAAGTTTAAGTTTTTTATATACTTACTTCATAAAAGTTATATTTTAATTTTTTTATTTATTTTTTGATGTGATAATTTTATATTGAAGTGAAATGAGTGACACATATATAGAGTTAGAATCTGTAAAATACTCTAGTGTGTTTCTTTGGTTCATTCAAGTTTGGCCTATTCCCGTTTCAGGTACGGACCTTCCAGCATCATATATAACTATCTTAATCTCATCTTAGATGTAGGCCAAACAGGTATTCCCGTTTAACCTATTCCCGTTTTGCCTATTCTCACTCGACGAGGATATTTAGTGTCTGAGATTTTTTTTTTTCCACAAAGATTTATGAGTGAGTTTATTTTTCAACGTCATTGACTGTGATTCTAGCCAAGTACGTACCGTGCCACTAATAGTTCATAAGTCACCATTTCAATATGTTCTTTTTTTTGTGGGCTGGCAGAACAATTTAAAAAGGCGAGTAACTAGGTATTCAAAATCAGTTTCTCCAACTTTATAAGGCTGGTTTGTACTCCCGTGATTCTGAGAGATGAACCATTATGCTCTCCATCTGGCCTGCTAGAAAAAATTTCTTAATGCAATTTTTCAGCCTTAGTGGTGGGCTGAAGTAACTTTGTTGTTTTTGATTTTGTTGTAATTTTTTTTTCTGCCTGAATGCAGAAATACTTGTAATATTGCAAGTAGAGCAAAACTGAGGCCCGGAGAGAAGGCTCAGGATAGCATCAATGTTGACTATTAAATGCAATTTTGAATGCTTGATTCATGTCCAGAGTAGTGGACGAGTATAGAACCAAAGGTAGCAGAGGTGAAGTGAACGGAGTTAGTTTTCTCTCTCGTTCTTCATATTTGAATAAATTGAGTACGAGTTTCTCTGAATGAAATGATATAGAAGCTGTTTTGCTTTGATAATATTTAACGCGGCTCTGGAGTAAAGGGCGGAATACCTCAAGTAGGAGCTATTTGCCTTCGAAATCTGAACTTCTTTAAACTTATTTTTAGTTAAATTATTAATTCTTATACCAAATTTCTCATAATGAAGGAATTAGTTTTATAGTGTTGATAGGCCGGGATAAGTCAGTCAAAGGTAACGTTTAAAGTGAACAAAAAAAAAAAAAAAAAAAAAAGTATGGCGATAACATACAACGATGATATTTGAACGTTGCTGAATCATTCTTAAAGATATTATGGTGCTAACACAATCAATTTCCTTAATCGTAACCTTAAAAAATAAATTTAAAAAATATAAAGTTGAGAACTTTAAACACAGAAACTTAGAAACGCTATAGAGAAGCAAAACTTACTAACTCATTTATTAATTAGTATGATAGTGTTAGACAATAAAAGAATTACTATGCAGTGTTAATTCTGGGATTTTCTTTCTTGAAAATTCAAGTTAATTGGTTTAATTTGTTATCTCCTAGACTAATTAATTTCCAAAGATTTAACTTTATTGAAAATGGCATGACTGCATTTAGTCGGTATAGTAATATTTTCATTATCTTTATGTTGCATTCCCACCTCAAGGACTCAAATATTCCTCAAACACTAAATATCCATCGTCGAGTGAACGTAGACGAAACGGGAATACCCGTCTTATTTATAGATAAGATAAGATTGTGATAATGATAGAAGTTGCTGAAATGTCTGTAGGCGAAACGGGAAGACGCCGTTTCTTTCGACGCAACCGGTTACCTTATATAATAAAGTGTTTCTATGAACATAACAAAGAGAATTTATCAATATTTACAGACACACAAGTCGTTATATAGTATACTACAATAATAAATATGGTTTAATTAAACGTTGTTGTGTCACAGCCTTCGTGAACTTCCCATGATGCGGAAGATTTCTGATAGCTTCTAAATGAAAGTAAGATAAAGAAATTGGGAGGTAAACTTTCTACGTAAATTTACAAAACAAGTCGAGGAAAATTTCGAGAGTAGGCGAGAACGAATGCTTTGAGTATCGAGACGAGATGAGACTTATATAAAAACATCCAAGACGTGACGTTTCCTCCCACTTCCTTCATTTCTAATCATCACCATCTCCTTTAGCTTAACCGGCATAACCATGGGGCGTAAAACGCCAAGATTTTATTTCATTTCATTTCACTATCTGTTACGGTTTTCGTTCTATGGTGACCAACGTTGTGACCAGAAATAGATAATACTTTTGATAAAGCGGATACTTTCAAATATCTAGGATGAATATTGACAGAGGAAAACCATGCACGAAAAAATTAAATGCCGGCTAAAAGCAGGGAATTCGTGTTATTATTCAGTTCAAAATCTCTTGTCGTGGCGAATTATGTCAAAGAATTTGAAGCTTAAAATATATAAAACGATAATCATGCCGTATACCGTACCTGTTGTTCTATATGGTTGCGAATCGTGGTCGTTTACTTTGAGGGAAGAACATAGACTTGAAGTATTTGAGAATAAGATCCTAAGTATCCCTTATAATGTGACAAGTGAATATTCAACTGTTTCGCCAGAACAATGAAAAATTATAGACTGAAATTATGGCTTAAAATTCTCATCACGTACGTATTGATTAATGTACAGGAATCCTCTATATGCTTATAAACGCGCTAAAAGTGCTACGTAAACACAAAAATAATAATATAATACTGTTGAACCAAGCTACAACTATGTTCAGTGCATAATATACGCAGAACCAATTTTATTACATTTTCCAAGTGTTTTCGTGTATGTTTGGCAAAATCTTAATTTCGGAATGTTTTTTGCTTTTTCTGAAAAGTTGTGGTTTTAGCACATAGCGATTCTTCGAGGCGCAACGATGAAGATATTTAAATAGACCTGAAGAAGATATACTAAAATTACCGTTGATTTAAAATAATAAAAATTCTTTCCATTATAAATCAATGGGCTTAAAATCGGAGATTCCTGAAATATTCTCTACTGTTCAGAGATTCTGGTAAATAATAAAATAGAAGTCTCAATTTCGTTCAGTAGATGTCAACAGCAGGAGAACGTTTGCTGCCATCTAACGGCTGAACGTATAACTCTTACTACCTTTATTTCAGTAGTAGAAAATTGAATGTTGAAAATTGCTACCATTAAAGTCACAGTTATCAGTGAAGATGTCAACGGATTGATTCGATTCACGAAGTTGTCCGCGACAATTGCTGTACCTTTCTATTATATATAAGAAATATAAAAATTGGATTTCGTTCAATAGGTATCGTGTGGATTAACGGACGGACGCAAATCACTGTTACTCGTTAAGAGGTTAACGGATTTATTCCATCGATGAACTTGGACGATGTAATTGCTCTAGCTGTCTATTCTATAGCAAAGAATATTCAAAAAATAGTTTCGTTGAAGAAATTTTTTTCAGTTTCACGTCCCACGTTTATACTCTTTAGGCCAGGGCGCAAAATTTCCTGTCCACAGGTCGCCATTGGCGACTAGAAATTTTGAGCTGGGGACCAGTGTTCTGTTCAGTAGGAATGATTTCTGCCTAAACTCACAGGGATGTGCAGTTTCTGTTTCGCACAGAAATAATTGTCACTAAGTGAGAAAAAACATGGAGTGTGAAATCTTCACAACGGACATTGAAAGTGGAGTCTTCACAACGTTGTAATTTGTCCCTCCTTTCCCACCCTCAATCGAAAACTTCATTGCGAGATTCCCAAATTTGGTTCCAATTGTCATATTTTGTGCAGTTTTACCTGTGAGTACTGCTTCAAGTGAGAGAGAGGCTTCAGTAATTTCAACAGAGTTAACACTGCCTACAGGAATTCACTGAAGACTGACACACTGGATGGTTTGCTGACAATTTCCATCAATGGTCCTTCACTTAAGGACTTTGATACGAAAACTGTAATCGATAGCCGATACTTCAAGGCAGAGAGAAAGAGAGCGTTACCCAAACGTGAAGTCTTCAAGTAAAACATTTTTTAAAACATGTATATGAATTGCCAATTCAAAATTGATTATCCTCAATTTAATTGTCTGGTTTTGAAATTTTATGCCCTTATGTAATCTCTTTCTTTGTCAAACTGAAGGTCGTGGGGGGGGGGGGGGAGTACTCTTATAATTTGTATGTGAGATATACCGACGGCCATTATTTTTGAATTGGCGAGTGCGTGTGACTGAAATTTTGCGCCCTGCTTTCGGCTAAAGGGGAAGATGATTAAGGCAAGTGAATGATGATGAAATAATTGGTGGAATGGGGATGCGAGATGAAAAGGAAGTACCCCGAGAAAACCTACGGACACGAGCTTGTCCACCAAAAACTTACTTGTATCTGGATCGAGCAAGGGACCCTACGCATCAGAGGTAAGCGCTTTACCACTGAGCCACCGCACCCCTGGTTCGTTCAAGCGTCACAATGCTGACTAACTGGCGGAGCTAAATCACTATTACACGTTAAAACATTAACGGATTTACTTTATTATCGAACTTCACCGAGATAATCGCTCTTGCTATCTATTGCGGAAAACGAATTTTAAAAGCTCTATCTCGTTCAAAAGTTTTCATGTGAAGTAACATACGTATTAAAATTATAATATTGTAAGTCCTACTTGGCGTGATCCTAAGAATAAGGGATATTACATGAAGGTCTATATCAAGGTGACCAGAATTCTTACTTGCAAAAACGGGACGCATACGAATCAGCGACGGGAGGGAGGGGGGATATAACTGGTTTCCAGATTAGCACTGTTTTCAATTTATAAAATACACAAGTAAGAGTGATAACACAGCGTTTCTAACTTAAATACTACCCAACAATACTTTTAACTACTAATAAGCTACTTACATTATTGAATATCTGTTATTCTTTACTATATCATTACTTTCACTACATCATCTATAGCGTAATTTTCACTGGCATTTTTGGGATGAATGGATCTTCTTTAAAAGTTCTTTGTTTGCACTTAACAATTTGTAGAAATTGGTACAAGACTGATCAAAATTAATCTTACTGGTCGGCACAGCTTCCAAAGTATCTGTAAACAGTTGAGTTTTCATCACTTGTTCACAAAGCATTCATGTGCGAGAATACACGTTCTATTGTAGCATTAGTCCCGGGTAAACAGAGAAGGAACTTCACACGTTTTAGAAGATTTGAGTACAGTACGTTATAAGAACAGAAATGGGAAAATACTTTTACCCAGCAGTTGTCAGGAGATACTTTATTTGAGTTCCACTTAAATGAACCTTTCCAATGAGTGTTGGTACGGAAGAGTGTAGAGTTTGTATTGACCATTTATATTTTGAATAATAATTACGGGACACCTGGGTCATTTTTGCTTAAAAACGGGACATTTAGGCGTCCCGTTTGAGAATCAGAAAAATACGGGACAATGATTGAAAAAAGGGACTGTCCCGGCTAAAACGTCTGGTCACCTTGGTCTATATTCAACAGGCAATATCTCAAAAATGTTCATATAGCATTTCGTTTTATGTAACATTTCATTTTATTCCTCGGTAGAACAGCTTCGGAAAGTCTCTATCCGTGGATGGCATCCATGAGCTCTGTGCCATCTGTAGTCGAACATGCAATCAGAGTAACAACCGACAAGGACCATGCTGCCATCTATTGAGTTTATTCTGTATTACGTATCTCTTCTAAGCTAATTAGCTGGTATAACAACTAAAATAATAACAATGTATATGCGAAAATTAGCGGTAGGCTACGAAAAAAAGAACAAATTAATTTAATTTAATACTCCTAATTGTGGTGGTGAACAATAAAACTATTGCTTTCGCCTACTTCATATTGTGTACATAGTTTAAAGTGAGAAAGCTTATATTCTAGTAAAATATGAATACTGAACTGCAACTATTACAACGGATATTAAAATATGAATGAAACCTTTCACTGAGAATTAAATACCGATTATAAAAGTTATTTACAGTGCAGATATGTACATTAATAATTGCACTTTGTTTAACAATTGTATTTACTAGCGATTATCAGGACAAGAAATCTTTTTCTGGTTCACAGTTTTATACGTTTTAAACACCTGTTGAAACACATCTAATAAATTAAACTTCGTATCTGTATGAAAATCTTTAATTATTCCTGGAATACAGAGAGAGATGCTGTGGTACACCATTAGCTTTATCTTTACTTACTGATGATGCACTACAACAGCGTTTCCCAACCTTTTTCAACTACGGGTGTTACTTGGATTCTCGCGGCACACTTATTATATTATTATTTGTAAATATAAAACAGTGATATTTTTCTGTGATTATTGATCTCCTTCTCACAGAAAACATAGCTCGATCACTGCTTTTTCCCTCGTGCTAAATAGTTATACTTACTTTTCATTCTAATTTAAAAATAGATAACAATTGCAATGAAATATTGGACTCAGGTTTTTAAAAATACGCTTTCTTTTTAAAAACTGGATCCAACCTTCCACTAAGAAGGAAGATCACTAAATAGCGAACGAATAAACAAATCTCTTTTACTTTTAAAACATAAATGTAGGTAATTTGTCGAAAAGATTGAATGATATTTTAAATTTTGAAGTTACGAAAGAGTCTGCAACAAGAAAGAAGCAATAATGGTCATAAGTCATAACAATGATACCAAATACTTTTTTCAACATTAAAAATATACAGAATAGTAACCCGGTATGAAACTTAAAATTATTGATTCATAGTAGAGTTGCATAGTAATGTGAAACACAAATATGCATTTTTTTCCTTACGTTTTGCAGTTTGATTGCGTTAAAATGAATATTTTTTTTTTTCGATTCCTCGCGGCACACCAGCGGCCCATTCACGGCATACCGGTTGGGAACACCAGCCGGTGCCACCAGCGGCACACCAGCGGCTGCACTACACATTGTGCGTATTTTCCTTTTTGGCATTCTTAGTTGAAATGATAATCTACTTGTTTTCTGACGTGTTTTAGCTAAATTGGATTTTTAATTGTGTTTTCAAGTCTCACCTTTACTTTGGAGTTACCTGGCATCCAATCTTTTTATTGCTGAGTATTTTAAAATTACATTTGAAGTTTTGTAATATCTTTATTTGTGTATTTTAATTAAGCTGTTATGGGTCGCTTGCAAAAACTGCTATAGTCCGCGTCACCCGAATTGGCGTGTGGCATCACCCAATAAGCTCGCAGTGTACGGTTACTAAACCTTCAGGGAAGAATCTAATCATTCATGATTGTCCACAAATATGAACAAAATCAATTATGAATGATTAGATTCCTCCCTGAAGGTTTAGTAACAGCGTACTGCGAGTTTATTGGGTGATGCCACACGCCAATTCGGATGACGTGAACTATAGTGATTTCGAAGATGTAAAACAAATTTTCGTTGATCAACTAAATGATTGTGATATTTTTAAAGACTTAACTTAAGTTGAAGATAATGTTAAAATGCCGATATTCAGTCTAGAATAAGTGTATTATCTATAACTAATTAACTAACTAACTCTATGATCTATGGAACCCGGAAGTTCAAAGGCACATTCCAAAAGTTCTCCGTTGACTTCTATTTTGTATTCCCATTTCTGCAAAGTCGATTTTAATATTGTCCTCCATCTGCTCCTAGGACTTCATAATGGTCGTTTTCCGGTTGGATTTCTAGTTAAAATTTTGAAAGCGTTTCTATTTATATTCATTTTGGCTACATGACCTGCCACCTGAGCCTCTTAGATTTGATGACCCTAACAATGTTTGGTAAAGCGTATAAATAATGCAGTTCCACGTTAGGTAGTTTTCGTATTTCCCTAGTTCCATCCCTTTTAGCTCTGAATATTAGCCTCAAGATTTTATTCTCAATTACTTTCAGTCTGTGTTCTTTCCTCAGAGTAGGCAATCATACTTCACAACCATACAGCACAACAGACATAATTATCGTTTTATATATTTTAAGTTTCAAATTCCTCGACAGAATTCGCGATGACAGAAGATTCTGAACTGCCCGAGTTTTACTTTGTTGCTTTACAAAATCTTCGTGCACAATATTACATTAAAATTATATATTATTATATCTGGTAAAGTTGCATCTGTGGTAGAGCGTATACTTCTGGTGCTTGAGGTCCTTTAGTTCTATCCCCGGCCAAGTAAGATTATGGTGAACAAGGTCATGTCTGTTGGTTTTCTCGGGCTATTCCCGTTTCCTCGCACATTCCCATTCCACCAATTCTTCCATTATCATTCACTCATCCATCTTCCTTAGTCTAAAAGGCATAATCGTACGACGTTAAATTAAAATTTTTAATTTCATTTCATTTTCTGAAACCAAATTCATACAAATATATGCAATCGTTGGTAAATTTTAGAAGCCAGGCTGAGTTAAATTTCAGTTCTTATAACTACAGTTAAAACTTTATTTATGACATTAAATTAATAGCTTTCTTATTTAAAAAAAAAAAAGAAAGGCTGTAACTATTTCAAGCTATTACACTAGTCTAAGCTTTTCTTCCCCGCTACATGCTTCTGTTTTAAAAATAGTCTGTTGTTCTGCCTCACATTTAAACTTATATCACAGCTTCCGCTTCTGTTTGCATAAATGATGGAAAACAAATACGGATATTAGAAATGTATTATTTTTATCTTTTCGTGTAGAAATCATTCTTGTAATAGATTGATACTTAAAGTGATATGTCACCTTTAAATTGTAAATGAAATATTTTATCTGATTTGAAGTTTGAAAATTTAAGGAGATTTTTTTCGTGACAGAACGGTTAGTGTATACACACCTTTGAAACTGGAGATTTTGATTCGATCCTAGTGGTAGCGTATGTGGTTCGAGTTCTGCGTTAAGCTATACATCTCATACAGTCTTGGTGTTGAATGAAACCGTATATTCTAATCCAACCATCAATAATTAGAAGGATATTTTAATATTCATTAGAATGTGAGGTGCCTCTATGTATCCGAAAACAAAGGAAAGGATAGTTTATGAGAAGAAGAGTGGAAATCATCTTCGTTTCCGAGTAATGAACTTCGTATTGCATGAGAAAATACATTTTGAGTCCACACCACTACTAAGAATATTGGCAAACCCGTTATGTGTGTGGAAAGTGAGGTAATCGCCCCAGGCCCCATGCCGCAAGAAGAAAGTTTCATAAAAATTTAATAAATTTGTTGCAAAATGCTATACACATTAATATATTTCCTAAGCCTTCCAATGCTGGAAAGAAACCGTCAGCTTAAATTACGATTTAATTTAACTTGCTTTTTTTCACGAAAAGTGAAGACAGTAAAGTACCACTATAAAGCTTAGATTCTATTCTAATTAGAACGGATTTTACATCATATGAAAGATGTCGAATACATATACGTACCAAGTACTGTATTATCTTGTACAACCTCCGTATTATGAAGTTGATTGTTCTATTATTATTTATTTTATTATCTTCCCATTGCTTTAAATATTTGAGTGGGTATTACTTCCATTGACATGGAAAAAAGTAAAACTTGGTGCAATATACAAACTTTTGACTCATACTTCAAACGTTTAAATACCCAAGAGTGATGCTAAAAGTTGAGTAGCTAGTGTTTGAAGATAAACACTTGGCTCTTAATTGTTTCTGTAAGAAAATAAATAATTATACTGTAATATTTGTTCACACTATTCACACCTATAGTATAATACATGTTCACACCATATTACATGACATTTTTCATGTGAGCAAAGCGGCAGCAAGATGAATTCCTCAACAGCTGACATCCTTTCTAAAGCAGACATTAGCGCAATTTGTATAAATTATTTTGGACTTATTAGCACAAGGACAAGAATGCTTTTGTAGATGGATTAGTGACTATGAATGAACTTGGTGTAGATATTTGATGCTGAAACCAAAGAACTTAGTAAAACATGATACATACTTCGTCTCCCATTCCGTATAAAAACTGAAGTACAGAATTCATGCAGCTTGGCTGTTACTTGCATTTTGGAACAGGGACGTCATTTAGGGGGGCAGGAGCAAGCAATTGCCCCCCAAGAATTTGAGAAGTACATATACTTTAATCGACTGTCTACTAATATACTAGTACAAAACGTTAAAGTATTATGTTCATGGTGCTTTTGCCCCCCTCAAACAAAGTCTGAAGTGACGCCCCTGGTTTGGAACTTTAAAGGTGTGAGCATGACTGATTACTTATACGGGGAGGCTACAATTATAGGAATACAATAGATGAACCTGCTTCGAAAGTTCTAAGATGCTATCAAAGCAAAGATAACTGTCCAAAGGTGTGTTCCTGCTAGTGAACAATACACCAGCACACTGACCAATAGATATACTCACTTTTGTGCTCAAATATTGCTATAGATCTTTTCTCCAGTTACCACATTCGACCATCTGGTTCCATTAAATTACTTCTTGTTCCGAAATAAGAAATAATTGCGGAGTGGGCATTTTATGGATTATGAGAACGTTCATAATGGGGTCTGCTTCCAACTCCAGAAACTTACTGTTAAAATGGTATTAGAAGAGTGATCTGAAGATGAGAAACCTAAGGCAATATCAATTGAGTATATAGAGAAGAGCTGTCTCTAAATCAAATTCCAGATCCCAAAGCTCATCTACATCATGGTTAGGGTAAACATTTTCTAGCTTCCCTCGAATTCTTTACAAATTCTAAGAAGAGGTTCCATCTCTGATCATAACCCTATATTGCATCCAAAAGTAAGAGCTTTATTACTTCTGATTTTACTATTGCATCCCCATAGTTTGGAAGTTTACTCTATGTTCCACAACATGAAACAAACCCATTTGTTTCCATACGTAGAATCAATTCTAGAGCGTTGTAACAGAAATTGCGAAACACCCTTTTCTCTGTTTATGATTGGTTGGTTGGTTTCGAATTTAGCATTCCTTTAAGCACAGAGACTATATGATACATAAATCTAGACCTTAATGTAGGATTCAAACCACATGAGCTCTTATCGGAAATCGAAATAAGGTTCTTTGTCCCAGGTACACACTCTATTCATATAACTTCAACTTTGTCTTCAAGGAAAAAACTTGTTAAATAGAATACACAAAAAATTGTAATTTCAGATTGTGACTTAAAAACCCTATACAAAGATTTGTCTTATCATGTTATGTACAAAAAATTAAACATAAGTATTTCATTAAATTAAATACAAAATTGATTCTATTTGTCTTTAGTAATTGAAGTTAGTGAAAATATATTTTCTCTTTCTCTTTCCAGGTCTTTTAATACTCTACTTTGGACAATGTATATCGATGGAGATCTTGTATATGGAGATACAACCAGTGCATAGAAATACAATTGTGAAACGGTCAGCCAATCCTCAACAACCATATAATTACAAAACAATAGAAATACCCAGAGGACAAAGATATGCTCAGGAGAGAGACCTAGTTCAAGAAGGAAGTATTTCTTCTTCCGGACAAGGTAGAATTAAGGAGACTAATGTTCCCCCAGAGTATTTTCAACTTCTTCAAGCACTATTAACTGCCAGGCAGCAGCAAGGCCAACCTGTGACTCAAGGATTGACACAACAGGAAGTCGAATATGCTTCTCAATTTCTTGCTTCAAGAGCGTCAAGCGGAGTCCAGCAATCTTCTTTATCGCCAACTCCTAATGAAGCTGCGCAATATTTGACGCAGGATACGTCAGGTATTCCACAAGGATCCGCCATTGGTCAGCCAAATTTCTTACCGGAAGCCACACCCTCTCGAGAACAACAACGTAAACAAGAACCTATTATTATTTTAGTCAAAAATCGTCGTCGACCACGGCCCAAACCTCAGCCTATTTTCCAAGAACATTTCCAACCAGCTTATCAGGAACCTGTGCAACCCACTTTACAACAATCTTCACAACCTATATACCAAGAACAAGCAACTGTCCCTGTCCTACCTCAACAAGAATCTACTCCTGTCTCTTCCAGAGTACAGCAAACAGATTCCCAACAACCATTAAACGAGAATAGTGCAGCGCTAGCACATCGAGCAAGACTACAGAAAATTCTATCAGACGTTCCTCCTCCGAGCCCCGTAAGTGGTGTAAGTTCTAGTAATCCTTCACTGTTATACCTATCTAGTTTCCAAGGCCAAGATCCTGCAGCTCAACCAGAAACACAACCTCAATATGCTCAAGCCCTGCCTGAATACGCAAGTCAAACTTATCAACAGCAAGAAGCCAGTATACCTCGTGCGCAAACTGGTACTATTATAGAGCCCCAACAACCAATTTCAATCCCTGGGACGGCAACTATTGTTTCTTCGCCAAGACAAGGAAATACACCTCTTGTGTCAGTTCCCATAACTTCTGAACAGATATCTAATTACCAATTTCCCCAACAGCGACATCAATCCACAACATCTCCTCAAGCACTCCCTCCTGCAACAAAAGTTTCCGCATCTCCCATTCAAGTAAGTCCTGGAGCATATGATCAAGTCATTTCAACTGGAAGACAGCCAGATTCTGCAGCAGTTAGACAATATCCATCCGACAGCGCACTTCTGTCAACCCCCACAGCTCAGCGAACTTCTCAGCAATCGTATGACGCTGATGCGGATCTGCTATCTGCATTACTTTCTCAAGGAAGGGGTCTCTTTGACCGAACATCATCAGATATTATTGCGGGATCAACGCCTCGTACGGTACACATAAATGGCGGAAGAAGACAACCCTCAGCGGTTACTTCTGAAGACGTTCCTGCACTACAGTCAGGTAGAAGTAGCAATTATGGATTCGGTGACACACAAGATGTTCAAAAACAGTATCTTACTCAGGCTGAACTTGAAGCGCTGTTGCAGTCTGGTTACAAAATAGCTTCGGTAGGAAAACCTGTTGTGACAACGCCTTCTCCACTTGCAGCAAACTCTCAAGTCTTACAAACTGGATCTAAGAAACACAGATCCTACGTCACACGTCCTCCCAAAATTAATCAGGCGCCTGCATATCAACAAGAACCTCAGGAATTAGTTATCGATCCATCTCGATCCTACCAAAGATCACGCGTAAGTCAAACGGAACTGACACGAGAACAAACCGCCGCACTAAACCAAGATGAATACATTAGTCCACAATCTCAGGCACAATATGACAATACACAAGGTTTCTCAGAAGCTGCACAACGACTCTTTGCAAGGCAAGGTGTTAAACATTTAGTGAGAGTGCCAACACAAGGTTTGGGTGCATCTGTAACGTATCTAGTACCTGTTAGAGGATCGTCACAAGGATAACGTATTATAATAAATATACTGTAGCAACTGTATTTAATAAAATAGAACATTTGTATATCACAATCGGAATCGAGTTACAGTTCTTGTAAATTGAAGTGCAGCTCAATCTGCAATATATAAGTAATGAACTTAGTTTGAGACAATGTAAACGTAGAAGAATATGGAACTCATATTGAGAGTGAACACTAGGTATACACAGAAATATAACTATTGGTAATGACAAATGACATCATGTATATACACACTGAATACAATTTTTGAAATATGTACAATTTTGTATATACACTACTTAAGTAATATGGACATTTTTCTGTTTAAATTGTGTCGTGTTGTGTTGTAAGAATTACAGATCCTGCGACAATAGTTTTTATCATAGTTGTGTATTGTAGAGTTGTATCATGAGTAGAACACTGATGGTTGAATTTACATTCAAAGAACGAAAGTGCTATTGATTTGCTACAATCGTTATTACTACTATTATTATTTGCTAAAGTTGTTTGTCTATATAGTTTATGTAGAAGAATAAAACACAAATCAGAGCACTTTTGGATTAATATGTGAAAAAGTAGATATAAATTATTTAGATACATGTTGACTTTCAAGTAACTTTTAATTATATAAAGTGTTTGATTATTCTCTAAGGCCATGACATAGAAGCGGAGTGTATACTAAGTAGCTTAACATATTTCATACACATGTAACAGTGACATAGCAAAAAGGAAATCTCGGATCGCCGTATCAAGTATTTTAGCTAATAATCTTGTAAGTAAAAGGTACCTTATAGTCAATTTTAAATATGTTTTGTTTATTTATTTCTTTAAAATATCTTGAAACAATTCAAATGCTATCGACATTCGGAGCTATAATACAGCTACAGGATATTTCTTGGATTTGATCCGTTATGCTGTGTGTTGCGTAGTACCTATTTGTAATGTTATTATTTGAAATTCAAACATGGATAAGTACAAAGCATAAAAGGCGATTATGCTTTCATGCTTTGAATGTTCGAAGACTGCGAATTTTCAAGGAACATATCATAAGTGTATATAAGAATGAATCAATGATAATCTATCAATGTATCATAATTGTATCATTGATCATATCAGAATATATCAATATAATAATATCTCATAAAGAATGTATCGTATTTTACTTCTTAAAACGTACAGGATTTACTGAAAGAAAAAAAACAACTTTCCTTTTGTAAACCAGTATGTCTAATATATAAGATGTGGATTTCGTGAAATGTCAACTTGTTTTAAAATGAAATGAAATATGTAGTTTATATTCCACGATTGTAACATGTAGGTTAAAGATGATTAACCAATATGAATGAATATGAAACAATTGGTGAAATGAGGATGTGGGAGGAAATCAAATAACTGGAGAACGAACACGGACAGGTTGTTGTCTACCACGAACTCACATAACCTGAATAAGAGACCACGCGAAACGTAAGCACTTTACTACTTAGCCAGTGTGTCACCTCAAGTTTCTAAAACATTGTAATAGAAATTTAGAAAAGTGTCTATAAACATTGTGTCCTTTAAATGAAGGGTTTTATGTACAAAGGGAACAACATTTATTTATGTAACTATGTTTTAAGTCCTTCCAACAATATATCCTACTGCAGTGAATAATCCTACTGAAGTAACGCATAACTAAATTTCGTTATCCTGCCTTGCATATATACAAAGCATTCTTATATATAAATGACACTGGTACCCTGAAACAACATTTTTCTATGTCACTGACATGTAATTTAAACAGATTTATGAAAGCTGTTAAATGTGTACTTTGAAATCCATAATAGTAAATGTTTTGTAGTAATTTTTCACTTAATGAAGTTATTTTCTGTGTTTATTTATTTAGATCTATGAGAACTGGAAAAAAGTTATCTAGAAATGCGAAATAATATTTTTTTTTTAAATAACGAATTGTCTTTTAATAAAAGTTCTTTCTGTGTTCCTGTTATTATTATTATTATTATTATTATTATTATTATTATTATTATTATTATTATTAGTAGTAGTAGTAGTAGTAGTAGTAATAGTAGTAGTAGTAGTAGTAGTAGTAGTTGTAGTAGTTGTAGTAGTAGTAGTAGTAGTAGATTTCCAACTAGGCTATGCATAAGTATCGATAGTCCTATAGAATGGGCATTTTCATCTATCCATTGATCCGTCTGTCCGTCTGTCGACAGATATGAGCGTTCATCCGACGGATACTGAAAACGGTAAAATATATTGAGAAGCCGATTTTCCAGTCGATTCAGTGCCCCAAGAATACATTCCATATCTTTCGCTAAGCTCTTATTGAAAGCGGAAGTGCTTGAAGTTAGCCTCAGTAGAACAAAACTGGTAATAAATTGCGATAAGTGAGTTTTTGGAATCGATTCAGCCTCTTAAGAGAACATACCATCATCACGTGTAACACTACGAAAACCTTGAATGATTGAAAAGGAATTTGTGGATAAGTATAGTCAGGCTCGCAACCAGCCAAAGAGGTTTGGGGAGCCCATGGATATGTTAGGGGGACCAAGTCATTAAAAATTCTCTTGCACATATCTAAATTGTGTTTTTGTGTTGAGATCTGAATGGGCCACGAAACGTTTAGGAAGGTCATGCTCCCCTAGCCCCCTCTAGTTGCGGGCCTGAGTATAGTGAAATAGCCCCAGATAAATGTCGAGATGGCAAGTGGGTAGTATGTAGGTACCCCCAAGATACATTAATCCCACGCGTTTCAAAACTCAATTCTCTTTGGTTCATGAGAAATGGCGCAAAATTGCTCAATCGATTTTGTTCAAACATGGATGTATGTATAGGTTTATACAAGGGCTTTGTCTAAAAAAAAAAAAAAAAAAAAAAAAAAAAAAAAAAAAAAAAAAAGCTCCCCGAAAAAAATACTTTTAAATGTCGCTTTAACTCTACAATCACATTTAAAAAAAAATGTATCAGGGATATGCCATGTTAAAATTAACCAAAACCAACCAGACCACACCTATAAGGGAGCAAATACAAAAAGAACAGCTATTAATGTAGCTTTAGCATATTTGCTAAGTGAATGAATGAGATTTCACACTTGAAGTGCCAAATTCACTGAGGCCCCATTTGATGGGCTGTGGCGTCCCCATCCCCATTTTGAGCCAAAGTGAAACTGTCGATATTGGTGTGTATTTCATATGAATCAATCAGCAGAAACATGAATATGAGGTTAAAATTGCTTTGAATCACCCGTAAGTATCCCATTGGAGGATGCCGGAAGTTTCAGAGCGAGTGTTCATATAAAAAATCAATGTTACTTATACTTACAGTGTCCAATCAAAGTGAAATAACCTCAGCTGGAAAGATAATAGCCATCATCAACAATGAAACAGTAATTTCAAATTACGGTTTCAAATGCATTTAAGTGGAGCGTTTATTCTATACTTGTGCCAGTCTGTGTTTAAATGGTACGTTAAAAAAAATAGATTATGGCAATCAGGTAACCATGGTAATCAGTATTTTCAGTTGCGGTTATGAAATTATATAATACGTTTAATATATATTTAGGTCAATAATAACTAAATTACCATACTCTACATGAAGCTGCACATTAGCATTATTATGAAAGAGTACATTTAGAATCTAAAAAGAACATAACAACATAATGTAATGCAACCTTTGTTGTAGTGTCTCCCATAGCTCCTGAGAGAGGGGATGGGGATAACAAGTGGAGTAGTGGAAAACTGCAACATTTGAATAAAAGGTACATTTCATCCAAGAAATAGAAGAAAATATAATGCAAACGAAAGTAAGTTACATGTAAGAAGAACAAGTATTTCAATGTGAGAAACAAAAAAAGGATTAAAGGACCATTGTAATACGCACAGCAGTCCTTGCCACTTTTTAGATTTATGACCACACAAATGTTGTCGTGATCAAATATTTTGTTCAATATTTGTGCTGATTTTGGGATCCTCGACAAATATCTTCCATAACTTAGGTAATATATAATGACTGCAACATTTATTTATTTATTTAACAATCACCAGATACAGCTCAGAAGCCATTTTACACTGGATATCCAACAACAACAACAACTACAATGGAAAGGATTTGGGAAGGTATCGGTCAGGGCCTGTTTAGTAGGTACCATCCCGGCCTTTGCCTGGTAGGACTGAGGGAAACCCTGGAAAACCTCAATCAGGATGGTCGGCAGCGGGATTCGAACCCACGACCTCCCGAATGCGAAGCCAACGCTCTACCACTTGAGCTACTTGGGAGCAAGAGTCACCTGTTCGCAATCCATTTGCACAATCGCAACAATACCTAATGACACTTTTGTAACCTTCTGCATTTGGTTTTAGATGAAGCATTTGTATGTTTTGCTTTGTGTATGTCTTGATGCACTGTCATTTTCAATATTGTGTCGTTATCTTTAACATATTGCACATTAATATTTCCTCTTTCATCCAACATTTCTGCCAAATAACATATTGCCTGTTAATATTGGAAGGATCCACAAAAGAATCCTTTCAAATATTTTTCGGTTATTCAAGGAAAATCCTGAAGATCCTGTGAAGAAATAGATGTAAACGGAATTTCTCTTGTTCGCAATGTCTTCTGTTCAACAAAGGCTGCAAAGGTGTTTTCGTCTTCTGAAGTTTTCTCAGATTTCATGATTGCGGTGATTGCGGAGTGGTTTTCATCTGGTGTCACACGTATGGAGAATTTATTGTGTAGAGAACTAGCAATTCTATAATACGGGCCGATAGTTATCATTTCATTGTCAAATATTTCATCCAACAGACGATACTTTCCTTTCAGCATTTCACGTGTAGCTTCAACTGCTTAACGACTTCTTCTAACAAACCTAGGATTATTTGCTTCTGCAATGGGCAATTGTGATTATTTGCCTTTAAATGCAGGCATAGGAACTTCATAACCTTTTCCCTCAATATAAGTTTTATAGGCTCTATATTTTAATCCATTGGTTACTAATTTACTAATATAAAACGTACAATTCTTATGTAGGTGGGGTCTTGCTACCCAAGAAATATAGCAACAGACGCTCCTGGCTGTCAGTATTCATTTCTTTCACGACAAATTCACACAATCAGAAAGATTCATTGTTTTGTGTTTGTTTTAAAGTCACAAGGGTATTCATTCCCAAATAAATTGTTAAATATCAACAGTTTCACTATATCCTAAATTACGGATGGGGCACCATAGGCCATCAAATGGGGCCTCAGTGTATTTGACACTTCAGGTGTGATTTCTCATTCATTCACTTAGCAAATATGCTAAAATTATATCAATAGCTGTTCTTTCTCTATTTGCTCCCTTATAGGTGGTATGGTTGGTTTTGGCTAATTTTGACCATGATATGCCCGTGATAGAATTTTGGAAAAAATATATGTAGTTTTAAATAATTAAAATTATGTGATTGTTGGGTAGGATCTAAAATAATTATTTTTTCATAATTGTGCTCGCAGACATCATTGGTCAAAACGGGTAAAAATATTGAATCAAATTTTTGAGAAGGGATTTTTTTCAGACAAAGCCCTTGTATACACTTATATATACATCCAAGGTTGAACAAAATCGATCGAGCTATTCTTGAGAAATAAATTAATCCCACTTTTATGATTTTGCGCCATTTCTCATGAACCAATGAGACTTGAGGTTTGAAACATGAGGGATTAATGTATCTTGGAGGTACCTACATACCACTCACTTGTCGTCCCGAGATTCATCTGAGGCCATTTCACTTTACTTATCCACCCATGCCCTTTAAAAGTACTTCTGGTTTCAATGTTGATTTTCATAGAGTAAAAACGGTAAGAAATACTGAGAGGCGCAACTTGCAGCCGATTCAGCAGCCAAAGATCCAATTCCATCTTCTCCATTAACTCTTACTCAAACCGGAAGTGGTTGAATGTAGGTTTTTCCGGGTTCGTCATTTTTCACCATAGAACAAATAGTAATAGATACCGATAAGTAAGTCATAATATATATTATATAATATTTTATGACTTGCTTGCTTATATATTTATAGGATGAGCAGAAAAACAGTCCCTGCTTCGAAAAGGATATAACTTTAATACCATAAATAATATTCTGCTCAAACTTGCGCAGTAGTTATATGAACTAAGAAAAATGATAGTGTGATTGTAACTATAAACACATGACGTCAGCTTCATCTATTACACGGGAACTATGACTATAATTTAGTTGCAAACAAACCTTATAAAACTTAATTGATATAATGAAGTTTATAGCTGCACTGATGTGTTTCTGAACATCATTCAGTATTGTGATTAGTGGAGGTATTCTACATAAACTAAATATACTAGATATTAGGAACGCATTAGTGCAGATATTGTCTCCATTACATCGATTACATCGGATACGCCTCATAAGGTGTGGTTGGAGATGGATTATTGTCTTGATGGTTCAAGCGTAATAGATAACATGCACATCATCTGTTTGTAATTCCAATCAACACCACAGACCACAGACTAGAAGATACAGGCCGCAAACAGCAAAAAACTTGAAACTTGGCGACAGTAGCGCCTCTAACACACGGCGACGGAACTAAACCGTCAGTTTGGCGTCAACTATGTGGAAATTTCGAAAGTAACACAGACTAGACTATTTTTTCTTATTATTTTTCTTCCATTTTGTTGTACAATCGTAATATTGGATAGTAGTATTCACCTTTTGAAAAAGTTTGTAACAACAATGCAGACGCAATATTTTGAAATTGCAGCTTACAAGAACAATCATGAGGTATTTTTTACATTTAGTATACATTTTTTCTGCTATAGAAACAAATTGAATAACTAAATATGAAATATACATTTCACATTTGTCAATTAATGTACTTAGAATTACATGTACACTGATACAAGTTTGGATAAGAACTTGTCAGATCATATTTCCAGAAGAATATCTATATTTTTATTACAAACTACTACTGTTTCGCTCGTTTAGTTGCATTTGGGTAACAAGTTTTCGGTTGGCGTACGGTATCTTGCAAAATTTTGAAATTCGGTATAAGTCCCCATAACCCCTGTCGGTTATGGAGGGGAAGAAGGAGGTTCTGACAAAAAATTGTTTCAGTTTCGTGCTCAGGATAATTTGTGAAAATTTCTCTCTACCGGAACAATAAATTTAACAACTGTTCTTTTTGGTTAAGGTCTAATGTACTGGCGCGATCAACAGCAGCTCTTAATTGTTCTGTTGATGCAACTTATCTCAAGACGGCATCTTCTCGACTACAGCTGACATTACCACCGTGGAAGAACTCTGTATTATTGTTTTCTTCACCAGCTGATTCGACCGAGGACTGCGCTGTCATTACAATCTTTTGCTTCAATGGGGAGAAAGGAGACTACCACTCTAATGTTATCATACTCTAATGAAATGTTGCCCTTACTAAGATTAATAATACCTTGTAATTGTTCTAACGCGTTCAGACCCATTATAAATTTCTCATTTAGCGCCGTGCGTGATCATATGATCACAGAGGGTAGTACTTATCGAAACAAGTCTTCCGTGACTTGCTGCCAGTTGTTTCTTTACATGATATGCTTTGCCTACTAGGAAAAGGTTCTGGAAACACTATTCAAACAAAACAAGTTCCATATTGCGGCTTCAATCCAATCTGGAGGCACAGTTATCGGAAATACACCAAAAATGGAATAAAAACGGCATTGTCCTCATAGTAGGTATTAAAAGATATTCTTATATTTTATCCTTTCAAAATATTTTGTGCTTGGTTATATTTTAGAGATGTCAACGGTTGTAACAAATTACATTTCACTCATCTGAAAATAATTGGGGCATGCTTATTCAAGTTTTTCATCAGTGTGATCGTATGAACCCGTTTTTTGAAGGCGGGCGTTTAACTAGAGTTTTTTATCTTATATATAAGTAAAAATGTCTATAGTACAGTAATATTTTGCAGATAAATTAATTTGGAACATATATGTTTTCATTTCACTTGTTTTATTCTTTCCAGTTCATTATTATTATTATTATTATTATTATTATTATTATTATTATTATTATTATTATTATTATTATTATTATTATTATTATTATTATTATTATATGACTTTTGCTACTGCTGTTGCTGGTGTATATATATATTTGCTTTCATTAGAGAGGTCTTTCACTTCAACAAATTCTTGATATTTTGGAATCGAATGATATGCAAGACATACCGGTACAAGTCATATATCCTGAACCCCCGAAACCTAACATCCTTTTCGGATGAAGATTCAGGAGAAAAGGTTGCAATGATTTAGGAAGATTCAGGATAATCGACAACCTTACAGGGTGCATTTTACTAACCACGCTGAAGTTGCTTTTACAGATAATACTCGACTTGTGAACAATGTGGTCACAACTGAGTCTATATGTCACGAGCTCAGCCTGTTTCTAATGTTGAGCGATATTCTCAGAGTGAAAAGAAGAAAACACCTATAACTCGTCTATTAGGAGAATACAACAAACGCATGGAAGATACTGACCAAAGAGACCAGAATATCTCATCGAGTTGGAATCAGGTCCAAATAGTGGCGGTGGGCACTTCTCTCTTGAATGATTGATGTACCGGTACGAAATACATAGCTTCTGTTGAGCAAAAACAGGATACACATCTCACACTTATAATTACGAATTTATTTGCAGAAATATAAAGCCATTCCATTAGGTGCAGGAAGTTCATCTATTTCTAAGTTGAGCAGTGAACAATACCGTGTAAGTGGTTACGTTCATTTTGATGATAGAGACCACTTAGAAGTTCGCTCCAATAATCTCGCTCGAACGGTCGCACGTTGTGCATGTACCCTGTGTTCAAGCACAGTTCAGACGGAATGTTTCGAATGTCATGAGGGCTTGTACTTACACTGACAGTTTTTTTCTAAATTCTATAAAGTCCATGTGCACCCGAAGGTGCACCCGAAGGTCCAGTCTTCACCCGATCAATTATTTTTCCCAACACATACTCACACATGAAATCTATAAGTTGATTTTGGTAATCGGGACTAATCTATCTAAAAGTTTTCTCTTTGTTAACATAATACCGAAAAATCAGATCATTCTTTGGATCTTAGCGATAAGAATTCTAGTAAATTACCTTTATTTTCACTTTCATCATTTTCTCGAAGAGGAACACATTGGCAAGCACAATACAAAATAGTATCTAGAAGTGCTTTCAAATATATTTTATTGTCGTTATTTATTTGGTTCGTCTGCGAATCTAATTTACACGCAACTGATCATTGCAATAGTGCGTTTCGGAATTCCACAGCCTTAGAAGTACAAGTCTTATGAGCGTTACTTGCCTCATGAATACCGAATTTATCTACGGCCTTCTTTCAGTTACGCAAACCCTCTTTAGTAAAGGTGTCTTCAGATTTCGGAATATTTTCGAGAATGCGCGAAAATAAAAGAAAAAAAAAGCACTATCTCGAGCTACACTATATTCTAAGCAACTAAATTGCCTATACCTCTCAAATCGGAACCGGCGGCCATTTTATTCGGGTACGTTTTCAATTGCGGTTGAAAGGGATCTAAACCTACTGACAGAAATGTCTTTGCCTTTCCACAACCTTTGACTGGATCACAATCTTCTGAAACTTCATCTTGTGACATTGTTTCCACAGTAGTACCAGCATTTGAATTCTTATCTTCTGAGACTTCATCTTCTAACACTTTTTTTTTCACACTAGCACTTGAATTCTTATCTTCTGAAACGCAAGAAGTAGATTGTTTAGCCATATCTCCGCTAGCATTGTCAATATTGCTAAGTTTCGGCTTCTTACTAAAATATTCCAACAAAGTTTTCGATTTTCCTTTTTTGAAGTACTGCATATTAGTAACAACTTCCTGTGAAAGTTTAGAAATGTTAAAGTACCACAGATAAAATATAAAAAATGAAACCACTATACACCGATACACGTAAAGGCTATATATATACAGTAAGAAAAGCCGGCTCCGCCTCACTTTAAGCCCTGACACTGCCTCTCTACTACTAACTGAGTAATTGTAACTCACTTGCGATGTATGTGATCTGAATATTTTCACACCTCACTTTATTGTTTTTTTTTTTTTTTTTCGTTTTTAGACATTACATGTTCCTTTACGACAGTAATAATAATTTAGAAATTGTAGTGTGAAGTCCAGGATTTCTTTATTTTTCTATTACATCAGAAATGCTTGTAATTTTAATAACGACAGAACTTATTCTGAACATGTTTTTTTTGAGGGGTCACAAATCCAGTGTTAAAGTGTGATTGAACTATATCTAAAGATAATTTGCTCATGTTCAGAGATGTTCTTATTTATACCTTCTCCCTTACTGATTTCCGCTGTTTCTTTAGACAATTGATAGTTATTAAAGTTTTGTCTTATATATGCTATTATTATGAAATGTTCAACTGTAAACTGTGTTTAAGTATGAAAAAAATTCTAGAATAACAACGGGAATGGAACTCTGATTTTAACCGCATCAAGTAATGTCTCGCAATAAATGTTTTGTTACATCCATTTTAATAAAGTTCAGTGAACTTTGAGCGTGCTGGAGAAAGGGCATGTGGTGTACGTTGATGGTCAAAGTAAGTACAGGTCGGTCTGTTGTCTGGGATACAGGGTGAGTTTTATAAGGATAAGCAGAGTCATACAGAACTCGGCTCTTTGTCGGAAATCTTGTTTTACTAAATACAAAGAAATTTTTATTGTTTTCCCTTTAAGTCGCAAAAATAGCAACATCTGGTATTGTAGTAAAGTGGAAAGGGATAACTGTACGGTTAAAACAACGAGTTGTTGTTACTAATAGCCACTCTGGCACCCAAACCAAAAATAATACACTTTACTTATACTGAAGTTTGTGTTTGCAGTGAGCAGTTCGTTTGAAATTTTCTTTCTGTATATATATATATATATATATATATATATATATATATATATATATATATATATATATATATATATATATATATATAGCCTTCACGTGTATCGGTGTATAGTGGTTTCATTTTTTATATTTTATCTGTGGTACTTTAACATTTTTAAACTTTCACAGGAAGTTGTTGTTACTAATATGCAGTACTTCAAAAAAGGAAAATCGAAAACTTTGTTGGAATATTTTAGTAAGAAGCCGAAACTTAGTAATATTGAAATGCCAGCGGAGATATGGCTGAACAATCTACTTCTTGCGTTTCAGAAGATAAGAGTTCAAGTGCTAGTGTGAAAAAGGTGTTAGAAGATGAAGTCTCAGAAGATAAGAATTCAAATGCTGGTACTACTGTGGAAACAGTGTCACAAGATGAAGTTTCAGAAGATTGTGATCCAGTCAAAGGTTGTGGAAAGGCAAAGACATTTCTGTCAGTAGGTTTAGGTCCCTTTCAACCGCAATTGAAAAAGTACCCGAATAAAAACGGCCCCAGGTTCCGATTTGAGAGGTATAGGCAATTTAGTTGCTTAGAATATAGCGTCGCTTGAGATAGTGCTTTTTTTCTTTTATTTTCGCGCATTCTCGAAAATATTCCGAAATCTGAAGACACCTTTACTAAAGAGGGTTTGCGTAACTGGAAGAAGGCCGTAGATAAATTCGGTATTCATGAGGCAAGTAACGCTCATAAGACTTGTACTTCTAAGGCTGTGGAATTCCCAAACGCACTATTGCAGCGATCAGTTGCGCGTAAATTAGATTCGCTGACGAACCAAATAAATAACGACAATAAAATATATTTGACAGCACTTCTAGATACTACTTTTTATTGTGCTCGCCAATGTGATGCTCTTCGAGAAAATGACGGAAGTGAAAATAAAGATAATTTACTAGACTTCTTATCGCTAAGATCCAAAGACACTGATGTGATTTTTCGGTATTATGTTAACAAAGAGAAAACTTTTAGATAGATTATCCCCGATTACCAAAATCAATTTCTAGATTTAATGTGTGAGTATGTGTTGGGAAAAATAATTGGTCGTGTGAAGACTGCAGGTTATATAGTGTCATCATGGATGAAACTGAAGATTTTAAGCGACATGAACAAGTATCAATTCTTTTGCAATACTGTGATGAAACATTAATCGTTCATGAAAGTTTTATTGGGTTTTACAAGACAGAAAGAACAGGCGGCGAAAGTTTGTCCAAACTGTTAACAAATGTGTTAATATCACTGGGTCTGAGTGTAGATAACATCCGAGGACAATGTTACGATGGTGCAGCCGCTATGCGTGGTCAGTACTCTGGCGTTGCAAAGAGGATCAGGGACGTGAACGATTTAGCCATTTATATTCATTGTTACGCTCACATTTTGAACTTATGCGTTGTTGATGTGTATGGAGAAGAATCTGCGATTCGAAACATGTTTGGTGTTCTGAGTAATTTGCACTCCTTTATAGAAGAGTCGTCAAAAAGGTACGCTATTTTTGAAAACATTCAATGTCAAGGAGAAAATTTAAAGCACTTGATAACGTTAAACTCTTTGAGTGACACTAGATAGTACTGTAGATTGGAATCTATTCGTGAAGTTTTATAAAATTTTGGACCTGTAGTTGAAACTGTAGAGATAGAAGATCACGATCAAATTTAGGGCCCAGACGCGCATATACTGTTAACAAATGTTCATGACTTTTTTTATTTCTGTTTTGTGTTAAACTGATGAGACGTGTTCTTGAATACACGAATCATCTATCCACGTACTTACAGAATAAACGTGCCAATTTTTCTACTGTCAAAAAATTGTCGCAAGCCACTAACTGCAGCCTTCAGTCCTTACTGACTGAGGAAAGTTTTAATACGCTGTGAACAGAAACAAAAGACATTTAAGAAACCATTGGATGCACGAAACGTTCCACGAAGGACACGAATCCTACGAGCATTGGGTGGTGGTGATACTTCTTTCGAGGATGAGGCAGCAACTGAATATTACAGACGCGAAGTGCACTATCCCGTTATTGATATTCTTGCGGCACATATTGGCAATAAATTGAAAAAAAAATGATACGCAGGTTCTTCATTTCCTCCACGAGGTTTGGAATCAACACAAGCCATTAGCAGAAAGTATCACAATTGTCAGCAACACCTACAAAATCCTCAAAGTTGAGCTGACATAAGAGTTAACACTTTTCTCCAATGTGTGTGCAGAGAGACAGACTGAAAATGATTTTTCGTCGCGTCTAAATTTGCTTTCAGAATTGAACCTTTACGAATGCTTCCCAAACTTGAACCAAGTTTATAAGATTTTTCTAATCGTGCTCGTCAGTTCCGCAACCAGTGAACGTTCCTTTTTGTGCCTGAGACAGCTAAAAACATACCGTACGTTCGTTGCACTATGGGTCAAAAAAGACTTCGTAATTTAGCTGTGTTGTACATAGAAAGGTTTTATGATATTAACGTTTCTAAGGTTATCGACAAATTTGATTCAGAAGCAACATTCCGAGAAAGGCGGCTGCAGCTCCGTTAACAATTCAACTCCAGTTTCCATACCATTACAATTTATTTCGTCCTGAGTTCTAGCAGTAAGTGAAATATTAACTTATTAAATCCAAATTATAAATGTGATATTTACTGGCTAATATTTGGATTTCCTAATATTGTGATTTCGTTATATTATTGATAAGCAGTATTTCTTTTAGAGGGTGAGCCCACACACACACTCAAGTACAAAATACGCTTCAGGCAAATTTTTAGAGAAAATCAGGGTATCAAGAAACATATATTTAACTATAATGCCCCTCTTTAATTTTAAAATACCCTACATTGAGATTTTCTCTCTAAGAAACATTATTAATTAGCTGAGGTAAACGATTACGTGGATATTGTGGTGATAATCCACGTAATCCCGTCCAAGGCTCAGGTCCATATGATGGATTGGGCAAAGATCAGCGAAAGATTGGCTAAGCGGGGCTTAAAATGGGTCGAAATGCATCAGTTTGTGTTCCAGTAAATCAGTCTGGTGTCTGAATTCAGTTCCTGTCCTATATTTGTCTCGCTCAAAAATTTGTAGTCTTTTTAGTTTATTATTGTCATATTTTAAGCAGATTAATATCCTATTGAAGCACGATATTAGAACTAATCTAGAACTTTTCGTTCTGCATCATTCTGCTCCGCCAAATAATTCTAAGCTAAGGCGTTCAGGCTATTAATAAAACAATTTTTAGCACAGAGGCAAAGGTTTAATTTTAAGTCTGACCTGCAAAAACTGACGTAAAATTAGTCTGGATATTTGTCTTTGTAATATTTATATCATGTCCACACTCTAACTTCTGGTACACAATTTTGATCCAAAATCAGAGAGGGTTTCTCGAAACTACGGTGCTAAATATTTGGTTAAAACATTAGAAGCAAATAAATGATTGGTTTCAAAAACTGACAATAACCAGTTCACCTGTCAGTGTCGTGGTGTGAAAGTGGTGCTGGAAAATGGGTGACCTGACAGACTTCCAAAGAGGCATCATCGTCGGTGCCCGTCTGGTTGGAGCTTCAGTGGCAAACATTGTGGGGTATCGAAAGGCACTGTTCCCAATGTTACGAGGGCATACACAATTCATGGGCAAACGACGTCTGCAATGCACAACAGTGGTCGAAAGACAATCCTGTCAGATAGGGACCGGAGGACATTAAAACGGATTGTAGCAGCTAAAAAGAAAACCACTGCAATGAAAATTACGTCTTAACTCAATTCGGGAATACAGAACCCGGTTTTATCGAAAACAATGCGACGGGAACTTCATAAAATGAAAATTAATGGCAGGGCCTCTATCGCCAAACCCCTGATCACAGCAGTAAATGCAAAGAGACATATCCAGTGGTGCAAGGACCACAAGGCGTGGACTCATGAGCGGTGGAAACACGTAATGTGGTCCGATGAATCGACCTTCACCTTGTTTCCAACAACCGGTCGTGTTTACGTATGGAGAACATCGTCGCAGGTCTATGATACAGACTGTCTGCTCCCAACTGTAAAACATGGGGGTGGTTCAGTTACAGCATGCGCAGTGATATTGTGGTTTTCTGCAGGTCCCATCATAGCCCTGCATGGAATGATGAATGCTAAGGCGTATGAGGCAATTTTGGGGGACAAGGTTCTACGCATGGCCCAAATATTATTTCCTGATGACGATGACATCTACCAAGATGATTTGGCACCCTGTCATGCTGCAAAAACGGTGAAATCATGGTTTGAGGAGCATGACCAGGAGCTATCATGCCTCCCCTGGGTCCTACAGTCACCAGATCTGAACATCATTGAGCCATGCTGTCTGAGTTAGAAAGTCGTGTTCGGTCTCATTACCCTTCACCACCATCCCTTAAGGAACTGGAGCATGGTTTGGAGGAACAATGGTACAAAATGTCACACACCGGGATTCAGGAACTGTATAATCCATTCCACGTCTGATCCAAGCTGTTTTGAACGCAAAAGGAGGCCCCACACCATACTAGGTATGATTTTCACACTTTTGCAAACGTTTTAGATTTTTTGTCCAACCCCTTTAGATACGTGTGAAAATAAATTGGCGAGACCTTCATCCAGCAGTGAATCGACAAAAGTTGAGAATTTTATATATATATATATTTGTGTGTGTGTGTGTTTGTGCACGAATGTTTTGCCTCCCCAAACCAAATGGGCCAAGTTACACTTAAGGTTTTCTACTCCCTGTGTAATTTATGGCTTGGGAGTCGATACCGGACCAATAAGTTATATTACACACAAATAAAAGTCAGATATAGCTACTTAGATTAACTTTTATAATTGACAAAGGTCGCACCCCAAATGAATATCTGGCTACGTCCCTGGCATCGCATCGATCTGATTCTACACGAGTAAACTAGGCTTATCTCACACTAACTAAAATGTACTGACTGGATAATCCTGGCTGGAGTCTAGTGCGAAAAGCACTTATGGCTTTGTGACATATTCCCTGTTCTTATTCTAACTTCTATACCCACTGTCAAAAACTAAAATTTATATTATGAGTCAATGAAAGCAATTCTGCATTTTAATAAGTGATAATAACAATAACATTTAGTAAGTAAATATCGGGTAACAATACATACAATTTCTCTACGAAGGTCAGGGTTGATATGTTTAAAACAAAATGTTTAAACAAGTGTTTAAAACATGTTTAAAACGAGGGCTGTTGTTTTATTCAGTTTGTTTTAAACGTCTTAAACAAATTGTTTTAAACGTGTTTTTTTTTTTCGATGGTGGTTGAACATGTTTAAAAGAACTAAAATATCAGATTGAGTAAGTTAATTTAATTTTCTAACAAACAACCCATCCTTCGCAGGATTTGTGCATGGAGTACAAGCAGAGTTATATTCTTATTATAACAGCAATTACTGAACGAAATTCTGCACATCAAAGTGCGTATAACTAAACCAACAGAAATCCAAATGAAGTATTTCAACATTTCTTAATATTTAAGAATAACGGAGGTTAAACATACTATACACTATTCTAAAATCCAAATTCACAAATTCAAAAATTGGGTATTTTTTGATCAGTATCATTTCCATAATAATGAAGAGTTCTCACATCGTAAGCTAGAAGAAATGCTCTGTCAAATACAACTCAGAAAAGAGCAGTGACTAGCCTACAAGGTGCAAATGACATATGTTAACTAAACAGTTTTCAAGATACATCTCTATCTGCAACATGGGTAGCTAATAATGATTAATGTCTACGGCATAACAACACAATTAACTCTAGACGCCCGCCAGGGATTTTAACAAAATGGTAGACTGTCACGTTCGGGGCTCTGGTGACCCCCCTAATTATCATAGTCATGAGTTATACATCATTGGAAAGTTTATAGACCACAAATTCCAATGAGGTAACATTCGTGAAATTCCCGCCGTATTTGTAGAAAAAGAACAGATATAAAAATCATTAAAATATGAAAATATTGACTTTGCGGGGCCCTGGCAACCCTTGCAGTCACCCTACGCTGACAAAATGATGAATGTGTAGGCCACATACTTGTGATAATAATATAAGAAATGATAGCCATTGCTGCCATTGCGTAATGAATTCGTTTTATATAGGAAATATCTTTAAAAAAATATATGCGCAGAAAACATCCATTGAATTAGACATTCTCTCCCCTCCGCCACTATAGTACCACGTCCATATGCACATCATTTTTGCTGCACACATCAGGTATACGAACAAGAATTATGCTTCTAGACCACTTTAGTGAAATATATCTTGTGTTATATGGGACCGTCCCAAAAATAAATGTAAATTAACCAAATTTGACCCCTATTCCTCTATAAACAACAAGTACATATACAGGTTACTATCATGTAGAGAACTACCTCATTGCTTCACATACCAATTTTTATGGATGTACCACAAAGGGGAGAGGAATACCCGCCAAAACCTGATGAAAAATTAAAAAACGAACTTCATCCTCCCTTTCTCGGCCGTATGTACGTACCCCCTATATACTTAAATTCAACTGACGGAAAGCTTCATCCCTCAAAAATACTTTGGTACCGAATCATCTTTCTAGCTTAATTAGAGGCTGAGCTATTGATCTTTGTTGTAAAAATAAATGTAATTTACGTCAAAAAATTAAACTCCGAAAATTGGCTAACTTTGCCCCCTCCCTACTGCCCCATATAAGCAAGAAGTACAAATATACGATATTACCATGTAGTGGCCTACTTGATTGCTACACGTAACAATTTTTATGAATCTATCCCCCAAGATGGAGAATGGTTCCCCCAAAAAACTGTTGAAAAACAAAAAGAACACGATATTTACCCTCCTCCCACATACATAAAATGCACACCAGCAAAGCTGCATCTTTCAGGAATAAATTGGTACCAAAATCATCTTCCAGCCTTAATTTGAGGATTAAGACTGAGCCATTGAGGTTTAAAGCTCTGACACAGCAATTGCGTCAATGGTCGTTTAAAGATTAAGAATGCGAAGGTAACACAAAGAAACTAAGCTACATATTTCGTGAACGGAGATCGGGTAAATCCCGATTTCTTTCTCTGGAATTGAACATTTGGGCGGACCGAGATTAGGGAAGTTCCCGAAATTTGATCTAGTGGTTAAATATAGATGGCAAGCAATACCTAAGAGTGTAAAAGTGTAATATAGATATACGCCTATTTAGATTATTGTTTTAAACAAAATAAACATTTTAAACATGTTTTTTTTTGTTTAGAACAAAGTACTTTGTTTTAAACATTTAAAGCGTTTTAAACAAACATGTTATAAATAAAAAAAACGTTCTTTTTTAAAAAAAAAATGTTTTTTTTTTCAACTCTGACAAAGGTATCGCACCTTTTGTAACAGTTTGCCGCAACGCAAAAATTGCAATTTCATTTGGGATACACGAAATCACAATTGTAAAGTTTTCTGTTTACATCCAGATCTGCTTTATTTAGAGCACATCTTTCCCATTACTATGCTTATTTTTAATAATAATAATAATAATAATAATAATAATAATAATAATAATAATAATAATAATAATAATAATCCAAGTCTCGAAAAGTCAGACATAACCCTATAGTTATTATACCTGCTTTTTTTGCAATTGTAGGGTGTCATTACGTTGCAGTTTGCGTCAAAGTAAGTAAATTTTTGCTTTAAATTTTGCAATAATACGCATACAAGATACAATTCGTTACTGTATTTTATTTTGCCCTGAAATATTATTTGAAATTTTTGAAGCTCCATTCTGTTTGAGTTATCTTACAAGTCTGTGAACAGCAACAGATCGAAAAAAAAGAAAGAAAGAAAGAGAGAGAGAGAGAAACAGCTTTTGAAGTCATTTGAATTGAAAACAACGTCATACTAGTTGACTAACGTGTGATTATAAGGTGTGATAGTCTCTGTTGTAAATTTGTCAAGGAATCTGTTTGCAGCTGTTTGGCAATACTCGACCAAGAATAAGAAAAAGAAGAATCTTATATTTACTTCGATTTGTTTACATGTTACAACAGCCATTCTTCAATTTATTTAAATCTGTGCATGGATTTACTTGATTACAAGTACCGGTTTCAAATGTTTCTCTAAACGTAATCGTAATTCATAGTGTTACGTGTAGAGTAAATAAAAGTTGCAGACAGTTGCAATTGCGTATTAAGAGCTCATCAATGGCTAATGAATCATATGTAAAGGTGGAGTTAATCTGCGAAGAAGATACTGATGATTGTGTTGTTAAAGAAGATGTACTTGACGAGGATGAGTGGATGCATCCAGTGCTGACAGAGAACAAGGAATCAATATCACCAATAAAGGAAATAGAAAGTGTGGCGCAGAATGAAACTACAAGTTCCTCTTCCGGAGTGGAATTAAATGTTATTTTGGTGAAATCAGAATCTGGAATTGAAATAGACTATGCGTCTGACAGTAATATAGAAATGTCAAGAAATGAATTGTTCGAAGAAAATTGCACGACATATTCTACGAACTACAGCCAAGTATCGTAAGTTCAATCCTGTCTCGAAATGTTCAGTTTTTATTTTGTAGTTGGTATAGATTGATAACACGATAACAGCTTTGGAATTTCACAGGTAAAGTGCAATACTACGAGGAATTTAGGATAAGGTACGGATTTGAAAGCAATACGAATAGGATGCTAATTTAATTCAGGGTAATAGTTAAGAAAAGCTACTTCTCATCTCCCGTGCACGAGGATACATCTTACTATTGCACTACCTAAACACACTAAGTACAAGGGCAAGAACTCAGTCTATTACCTACTTTTTAACATCCTAGATAGTCATTGAATAATTCCTGAAAGTATGGCGTTTCTCGTCCTTCCCTAAATGGGAAGTACGGCTCCTTAACTATAATCGAAATGCATTTAGAATGATAGTGAAATGTCGTATGTAAAAGTGTGCTCTTCTAATATCCTTGTTTATGCCCCGTCGCTGACGTACCTACTCCCTACGGACACACCTCTTCGCTGGCGCTCCGGCCCCCCTGCTACGTTCGTCCCTGACTCAACTTTGGTGCTAGGAATGTACCGATATATCGGTATCGATGATATTGGCAATTTTTGGGAGTATCGGTATCGGCAAATGGGCATCGTAATATTAAGTGACACATTTCATCGGTTTCTTTTAGACAAAGTTGTTTTAAATTTTAGCATTTGTACAATTGATTTGTTTATGCGTGTGTACGACTTTGATTAGCACTCCTTATACTCAACTGATACTTTTAGTCCTTCGACGCCAAAATTGTGGTGAAGAAAAGCCAAATTTTCTCAGTCAGGATAATGGCCCCCCGAAGAACCTTTTCTAGGGGGGAATTCTATGTTTGCTATATTGTGTATACATTTTGGTGAACTAGGAGGGGTCCCACCGTGGCCTCCCCCTGTGGTAGGGTTTGCCCAAGTGAACCGAAGCCAAAAAGAACACCGGGATTTTCGGATTGAACTCACCTTAAAACCTACCTGGGTTCTTGAGCTTTTTGTTAGTATTTTATTGGTACAACTAAGGTGATCACATTGAAAGTGATTTTTGTCAGAGCTCAGACTTTCCTTCGGCGAATTAGATGTTTTCTCGTTAAGGTATACAACAACACTCAACATAAGAGCTTTATAAGCTTCTGAAAGCACTGAATGGATTAAAAAAAAAAAAAAAAACGAAGTAATTATAGAACAAATTAATGTATGGATTATGCTTGTAGCCTATTTGAAATAAAATATGCAATTTTATATTTTAGAAAATTTATCCCTGAATAATGTGCTCGCCGACTACTGACACCCTGGGACGTTATCTCTCATACGTTTGATGGGTTTAAGGCCATGGGTGCCGATATTACCAGTAAACATGTGCATTAGTAAAACTATATGTATTATTTTTTTATTAACTTTGATGGTAACACAAGTGGTCTTCAGTAAAATTTGGTTTTACAACAACAACAGTTTAGTCCAGTTATTGCTACTCTTCAAATAAACATTCTGAAAAAAATAACAGCAGCAATAGCGTATTCTTGTCAAATTTCAGGTTAATGATGAAAGTTCCGAAAACCACGAAACGCTTATTATTTCAAGTGCGGAATTCAAACTTAAGTACTAGTGGATGTTTCGATGTACAGTAAAGAAAGCTTGCATTAAAAGAAACAAACAAACAAAAAAAAAAAAAAAAAAAAAAAAGTTCGCGGGAAATTCTTGCAATTGAACGCTCAAAGCATCGGAACTGAATACTTCGACAATAAAGTTATTTATTTTACTCTAGGAAATATTCAATTGCATTTAAGACATTTTGAAACAATTACTTTAATACAACTAACAATTATATAATTCATATTTTATAAACTAATGGCTGATATTCAGTATCTTCCCCAATTTTGCACGTATAAGATTTACAGTGTGTTACTTGATTTATAAAATATAGCTGATTTAGGGACAGCTAGGAAAGGGAGCTAGAAACCCCAGGACACTTATACTTGTACCTTTGTCACAATTTAGACAAAAACAAGGTACTCAGTTCTGGAGCTATGAGACGAGTTCGGGGAGATACTGCCATCCTAAACCAATTTTTTGGTAAGAACTGGCTTGCGACAAGTGCTCGGGAAATTTCCGTAAATGAACGCACAAAGAATCGGAAGTGAACTTGAACAACAAAACTATTTATCTTACGCTTGAAAATATTTAATTTCATTTAAGAGATTTAGACACATTTGTTTTGCAAAACTGGATTTTTATTTGTTTTAAATTAATATATAAGGTGTTCATATCTGGCGAATGTCACTGAGGCTCCTGGGTTGATTCGATCTACATTTATTGGTTCGTCTGCTGTACCACACATACTACAGGGTATCAATTTCAGCCTTTTAAGTTTAAATTTTCAGGGTACAAGCACGAGACACACTAAACCTCCTGCACAGATTTTGGCGGCACGCCAGCGTAAAATTTCGAAATGGAGGCCATTTTCTTTAAAGTAGCGGGTATTCACACTACGAAGCGCAATATTCGGTCTCTTAAGTTGAAATATTCAGAATAGATGCACAAGACACTGTAAATTAGATGTATATATTTTGTCGGCGATCCAACTTAAAATTTCAAAATGGCGGCCATTTTTTCAAAACAGCAATGAATAGAAAATTGATGCAAGCTGTAACAATGATAGTCTTGAAATATAAATCACATTTTAACACTTTTATCCCGGAGACGTTGAAATATTTCGAAAAAATCCAATTAAACACGAAAATATCCGAAAGAACCCATATGGGCCAGGTGGGTTGTGCTTTTTTTTTTTTTTTTTTTTTTTAAAAACAGTGTTTTTCATACCTTGCCCTCTGGGCGCCCATGGTCAGGATAATTTGAATCCGAAACGAGACAGAGGTTTCGATTCAGAAGAAAATGCTATGGAAGAAACCCACTTTGTCGTTATTTTTCCTACTTACTGGTTAAGAACAATTTGTTCTAAAGTTAATAAATAGTTTTATCGTTCACGACTTCGTGTAAATTTCACTCTTATCTTTTTTCTGTTTTTTTTTTCTGTTTTTTTTTTTTTTTTTTTTTTTTTTTTTTTTTTGGGTATACTCAGCAACACCTGGTTCAGCACGCATAATTTTGTAAACAATAAAAAATTGTAATGGTAGTATCCGTTTGCATTATATGTATGCAATAGAGACTAGTAAATGCAACGTAACTATCAAAGTACGTTATCACCCTAAATATGAATCAGTGACACATAGAATTAAGTTTACACTGTATAAGCCTTTGCTGTTTTTAGTACATTTTATGTGAGCTGGATTAACTTTAGAGCAAATACATTGTTTGGAACCTAATATGAAATTCTCCTTTTTGTCTTTATATGTCAAATTTTTGACTTATGTCTAATATACATTATTGCAATGTTGATTATTTCATTATTCTGCAAATTCTTGATATATTTAAGAAATGTGTCCAAAAGTATCGATATCAGTGAAAAAGTTTTATGAGTACATCCCCAATTCGTGCTTTTTATTTGTCATTTATCACAAGTTAGTTTGCGTTATATGCATTGTAATTTTTGTGGCATACTCCACACTATACTAAGCTATCCTAAAGTCAATCTGCAAGTATTAATGGAGTTTCTTATTTAGTGCATACACATCTAAAAGAAACACAAAGCTCTAACCTAACCTAAAAGTGTAAGAAATGTGTCAAAATTTGGTAGAATCATCTGCTCAAGTAATGACAAAATAATTACTGATATAGGCTAGCACTTAAAAAAAAAAAAAAAAAAAAAAAACTCCTAATATTTTAACATCATTTTTGCACACACTAAGGATGTAGGCAGGGGATGTCGTTAGGAGAGTGGTAAGGGGGAAGCCTTCCCCCAAAGTTTCGTAACAATTCTTTAATAAGTTGGCAAATTAAAATACCCAGTTGGCAATTTGAAGAATACCGTTTTGTTCAATTGACTTATTTGGTTCAACATTTCCTTAGTTACCCAGTTACTGTAAATTATTATCAGTTCTTTTGTAGACTTGCCATAAATTACGTATACTTTCCTATTTTGAAATATATTGATATATTTGTTTAAAGCTTCTTTGTTTGTTGCAAGTGATCACATTTCACTTTTGTTCATTTGATATTCTTAAACATTTTGAAGTATCTTTAATGAAAAATCGGAAAATTGTACCTCTGACAATAGCAGAATACAGGTGGCGTGCAAAATTAAAACAAAGACAGACAGATAAGAGGCGTTTCAATGCCAAGTAGGATTTGATACATGTGCGTATACAAGAAAACAGACCGATTGTGGAGATTAATAAGAGGGTAATAAGAATTGATATTAATAAAACAAGAACAAAGCCGTGACTGGTTAATATAAACATTTTGCTATGTGTAGTATGTAAATTAGACAAATTTAATCATAATAGTTTTCCACAGAGTTGGTAAAAGTGAGACTAAGATTTTTGAAACACTAGGCAATCTTTTTTATCAAGTCTTGGCAATTTCATGTTTCATTTCTTCCCAGTTGTGTAATGCTCGCTACGCCGCTGGATGTAGGGGCTAGTATGTAATAAATACGTTAATAGGTTTATATGTAGTCAATTCTTTATCCGGTTTGTTCAATTAATTGATACATTTAAGTAATTCAGTGAATCGATCTTTTTGATGAACAGTTACATTCTCCTAATGTTTTTTCTTTGTATATAGTAAAGGAAAGCTTAACAAGTCCATTGAAAATTTAAAATATACACGATCAAATGGGCACCGTATTAAATTTTGGTAGTCCAAAACAAGTGACCAAATATATTAATACAGGTAAATGCGACACTGCGTACCGATTTAGTTTGGCCTTGCGTGAATAGCTATATGAATCGCGTTTCTTTGGTAACTTTCTGCGGGCATTTTCAATTTAATAGATTATACTAAACCTTTTAGAAAACATGTAGGTTGAGTTCATAGCTACGCCCTCAAATATTCACTAAATATTTTGGCTCTTCTACATCAAATGTAGTTTAGACGAGCTTACTTTAAGAGAGTACAGCACTGTTTAGGTGTAGAACCGTTCTCTGTAGTTTTTTTAAAATATGCGCCATATCGTGTACGGAGAATAGAGTTACAATGAGTACCTTTTGGTGTTATTATGTCATGGCATTAATAACTATTTTAATGAAGAAACTGAAAACGCAAGAAAAGCGAAACAATAAGAATATAATTTTTCGCATAGCTACTGGGTTTACCCCATATCTGCATCAGATTTTCTTAACAAACGTGGCTGATATTCGGTACTGGATAAGACTAGCCCGTCATAGCAGTCGTAATTTTACGGGTAAAATGAGTGTACATACAAAAGTGTATTGTCTAGTGCATTCATTTTCACTGTCAGAGCGTTTCTGCACAATGTAGGGAACCAGTATTTTATGTTTAGAAGTTTAGTGTTACTAGTGTCAAACCAATATGAGGGACAGAATGGTGAAAAGCAATGAATGCTATATTCAGTATTTCACATACTGTTCGTATTTATATTTAATCTCCGTCAATGACACACTTGCTCCCTTCAGGGTTATGGCCTCGTGGGTCAGCCCTGCTGTGATACTGCCCTGACTTGATTGAATAGCATTCTTGCTTTTAGTAGCGAATTGTTTTTTCCAGTTTTTATGGCGTTTGTCTGGACATGTATTTACACCCACACAGTGAAACCTTCCTAATGGTGATCTGCACCCATGGACGTAACTTGTACCGTAAGAACAATTTCTGCGGTACTGTGAGTGAATTTGGTGATGAAATTGCATATATGTGCATATATGGCTGATGGGATAACATGTAATCATTTCCGAGGCACTTCACTTTGCCCACATATTATCAATCTGTACGCAATTTATTTGGGCATGCGCCAGGGTAATAACGTCTTATTAAAGAAAGAAAAGTCAGATGCATATATTATTTGACGAGCTTTTCTTAATCTACACTCAATATTGTATATTAAATTGAAAAAAAATGACGTCAGTTCTAACGTCTTTTTCATCTTTTATTTATTTTATTTTATTTTTTTTTTATTTTGGCCGTTTACAGCAGCATGAGAACCATTTCCTCATGATTCAAATCAATTAGAAACATGCTGACTTCTGCTATGATTCTTTAGGTAAATATTGCAAACTTTGGTTTGTTTCAGGTTTCCATAAATTTAGAACACTGCTGACTAATTTTCGTATTTTGGTACTAAGGTAATTAAAACTTCAAATAAGTAATTTGTCAAGTGATAGTGTGCCGTGTTTCCCGGAAAAATGTATAACTGATTTAGTGATCAGGCTAATAGTAATAACTAGTGATGTGCATTGTAGAAACGCAAGCGATCGTCTCTGGTTCCTCACTAATTTGTCTTAAAATGTAAGAATAAGTCTCTAACCTTGAATAAAACACACTCAGTATCCAACAAATAAAGAGTTTCAATAAATTTTTACTAAAATTATAGTGTATAAAATTAGGGAGAATCACTTTTTTCTGGCCCATTTTAACTCGAAGCAGTTGAGACGATTGGTTATCCTAAGAAAAGAAATGTATATTCGACCAAAATCGATCGCTTTAAACGAGTTGTAATAGATTTGTTTTCTAGAAGCATGTGTATAGGAGTTCAAGTGGCCTTTCTAACTGACTCCGGTAACTCCTAGCAGTGAGGATGGTATAAATCTAAATAATTGCACTCAAAATCTAATACCTTTATAATTTATTATAGTACATATTTTTTAAACCTTGGTAGAAGATGAAGTTCACATTCTTGTTATCGGTTAAGTTTTATCTACTAGAAGTGATTGCGAAGAAAGAAAGAAAAAAAATGGAATGAAAGAAAGAATGCTCCTAAGCACCATAACCTTTCCAACACTAATCGCAGAAGAGTTCTGCTAATATATTTCGTAATCACAGTAATATGTTCGTATCTTTTCCTTCATCACCAATACACTCAGTTAAGAGAGCATCACCAAAATTTTGAAAACAATTTTTATCCCTTTTAGCAGATAATGCAATATTTCTTAACTGTAATATACCTACACTGAAACATAGTCTTAACTATTACTTTCCTTATAACGCACTTAAGGTGATAGTAAAATTTAAGACAGTATAATTTATTAATTTGGTTCTTATTGTACAGGATGTTCCTACCAATAGTAACCAATAAAATGACACCAAACTAACAACACATACAGCACATACAATAAAGAGTTCCCTATCTTACAACACGCACCTATAATTCAATGCTCCATAAACTACAACACTCACGTAATAAGTAGAACTAATTCATTCTTAACAGGTAAATCTAATAAGCAGTTTCACCGAATCATAAACTAACGAATTACTTAAAGTAGAGAGTGGCGTATTTACGATTTTTTTTCGGGAGGGGCTTTGCTAACTTTCGGGGCGGGCTTTGCCTGGAAGTGTGAAAATTCTGCAAGATATTTAATTTACTTTAATATACTAAGTAAGATTTCAAGGGGTGGGGGGCTTAAGCCCGGAAGCCACCCCCCCTAAATACGCCACTGTATATATATATATATATATACAGTAATTTTATATTCGTAATTGAACGTTTGGCAAGTGAACTTGTAGGGAAACCATCAAGAAAGTGTATTTGTAGTAACATTCAAAGAAGTTTTATTTCTTCGTTACGCATGGAAGCGATCTTGCAAAATTAGTCTTTGATCTGCTGTTGTGAAGAAGCCAAAAAGATAGCAAAGGACGGTCTTGAAGTGTGTGCAGATCGTGCCTTTAATTTCATTTGGGACTGGAAAATTGTGCATAGAACTTGCTAAATTAAGTGAGAAGCTCTGGATTTTCTATGAAGAAGTCATAGATTTCAGCGAGCATGTATGGTAACATTATTCGCCAAGAAAATGTTATTCTTATAAGCATATTGAGATTTGTAATATCAGAATGATAGTAGGGGAATTACTTGATGCAGTGTATAATGTTCACATACCTTGAATGGTATGTAGTGGTTTTTAAGAGAAGACTTCTCAGATACTACTACAGTGTTGTCATAAAGTGAGCTTAATGAAATGAGTACGCCTAGTGTAAACACTTGGGACACTAGCAGAACTAATGGAGTTTTAATTCTGGAGTTTGTGGGCCTCTCGACGCTTAACTTTTGAAACGTAATTTTAGTAAATATGAAGATCGTTTTCTAGATATCCTACCTCAAATACAGGATGTGCTTGTCAAAAGACAAAAGTCGAGTATCTCATAGATCTTTCCTAAAGCGAGTTTGTGGAAATACATTTGTTAGAGAATTTATGTGGACTTCTTCGGTGAATATAATGTTACTACAATAACACTCCACTAAAACGTTGGAATTCACGTGATACATTTCTTAGACCTTTGATTCTGCCCGTAGTAGTATATCGGGTAACATTCGGAAAACGTTTCTGACTTCGGTTATGCAAAGTACCTACATTAAGCAGATAAACAAAGGTGTTTGAGAGAGCTTATCTTAAACGTACATTTGACTTTTCAGCACGAAGTACCTTGTCCGTGTTCGAGCTCTCTTGTGATCGGGTTTTCTATTCCAGGTAGTGAAACATGCATCGAATAAAAATAAAGAAATGAATCAGTAAATAATTCGGAGCCTTCCTTTTAGCAGTAGACTCGGTCTATTTAGCCTTATATATTAAATTATCTAGTCCATTGAATCAAGATTTTTGATATTTAGTGATAAATTTTGACACTGATACTAAGTTAATGGTCAGTTATTTAAAAAAAACAAACTATGATAGTGTTAATGTGAATAATTTGTAGTAAAGTTCACAAACATATTTGAGTTTGTATTTTTGCCTTTGTATTTCACCCTCATCTTAAACTTAAAGAAATAGTACTGTTTGATATTATCTTTCTGCGTTGCATCTGGATATCCAATCCTGGATTACATTTACGGAAAATTGATGCTCCTTAGCTGCGGGTTTTTTGTTTACCTCTTTTATCATACATCTTGTGAATTAAGAATATTTAAAGTTGAGTAATTTTGGAGTTAAGTAAGTAATTTTATCCTTATATTGTTCAAGAGAAAGAGAATAGTAAGAAAATAAATCATATCAGAGAAAGAACGCCGATTAACTACTTGGCACGGGCACAGAATACAGGAAACCTTGTACATTTTCACAACGGTTATTGTTAACACTACTAAATTTCTGACTAATACATTTAAGTAGTGTAACGTCTTTGTAATAGCTCTATAAACAGTCTAAACAATTCGTTGGAAATAAAATCAAAAGCGTCCAGCTGCATGCATTTCTTCTTTACCGAATTAACGATTTCGCTTTTCTCTTGAATATATTATCAGATGTTTGTTTTCAGAATAGATTAATGACTTTGTGTGTATGTATGTTATAATGACAAATCAAAGTAAAATGTACTCTTACCTATCCATTAAAGTTTAGGTGTTTAAAGAAGTCTAAAATTCCACAATCAAAAATTCGCTGAAAGGAACATCGACTTTTCAAAGGAGCTTCTTATTATCTTTGTCTCTACAATTTTTGACCAATTATCTTCAATTTATTCGTATTATTTACTCTAATCTCATTTCGACCACTTTATACTATAGACATGAATATTTTATATCCCCTGTCTAATATAAGTCAGGGAGTGTTAAAGGTTTCGAAACATCACTTTTAAATCCGGCCTTTGCAGGTACGTAAACGCACATTGAGTATTAATTACTCGAAAGCTTTTCTAGTAGTGATCGAAATGAAATGAAATTAAATCTTCGAGTTTTACGTCTCACGTTTATGCCGGTTAGGCTAAAGGAGACGGTTATGATGAGTAGTGAATGAAATCGTGGAATGAAGAAAGTGGGAAGAAACGGGAGAGCCCAGAGGAAACCCACGCATATGTTGTTTGTCCACCACAAAGTTCACTTGGTGGGGCTGGGATCGAACCCGAGACCCGAACCACCAAAGGTGAACGCTCTACCACTGAGCCATCGCGGCTCCTAGTAGTGATCGATAAAATATAGACGCTTCATTTCCGTTTACTCTTTTATTATGTTTTAAATTTTTTATAGTGCAAGAAATTTATCATAAACATAAAAATTGCTAGTATAACATTTTAGCGTTTAAAAATATTGAAATGAAATTGCCTCAAACTTTACCGTGAATTTTTATATATATGCACCTTAGCAAATGAAAAACATGTAAGAAAGTAAAAACAAAACGAAAGATTATGAGAAAATTTAAAATTCTTCAGCAAAAATTTAGAAATTTTTTTTCTTGAAACTAACATTTATTACCGAAAACTTTTTTTAAGTGATTTGAAATTTATTTTTTCAGTAAACGAAAACTCCAATAAAGTGATAATTTGTAAGTTTTTTTTTTAACCAAGCGGTTTTATTCATTAATGCCTTTGAAAACAGTGAAAATCATGTCGGAAATGTAACACGATTCGCTGCAAGAAAATGCGACTATATTTTTAAAACCACAAACTCGCTTTCATTCTTGTATATAAATTTCTTTGTACTTAGTAAGTTCACATTACCTCGTAGTAACTCATAACGTAGTTGTAAATTACTTCTAACAGATTTCTAAAGTGTTAATGAATTTTATAGACTACCGTAAGTTCGGCAAACATAATGAAATCAATTTTAATTCATGTATCATTTCGTGTCAACAAAAGACACGATGATGAAAATGTGTATAGTACTTGTAATGAGTGGAATTTTAATGAGCGAACTACTTGACATATAAATTGATGTTATTCAGTAGTATTTAGCTAGTCATTTTGAGAAATGGAAATCTTAGTGTTCTGTCAAAAGAAAGATTATATAGAGTGCATAGAATAGTTCACTGTATGTACTCTATGCACTAAGGTTATATATAGTGCATTTGTCTCGGTTTCAGCATTTTGTAGAAATTTATTTTTTTACCATTGCCAAGGACAGCTATAGTTTTAACAGCAGAAACTGTAACCTTTCACTTATTAGTGCTAGTCTTTCCGTTTGTGTCACTTATTCTGAAGACACAGATCCATGCAGCCCTCATATTCTTCTCGGATTCAGTGCAGCATGCCTCTTCAATGGGCTGCATAGTGAGGGTTGTCCAATCCTAAATATCCTTGAACATACTTTGACACTGTTTTTAACGAACATCTAAGAAAGAAACCGCCTGTTGTAAAATACAGTTTATAAGAATGGCCAGAGTAATTTAGGATGATATTTTTTATTTTAGATTGTCGGGTGCAAAGTTGCATACCAACTTATTTGGGAAAGAACTCGTACATGCCGCACAAATGGCATGAAAACTTTACCAATAGAATATGAGCATCGTAATTTATATTCATTTGAAAAGTATTTCAGTTTCTCATTCGCACATTATTTTGTCGGCAATTAAAATCGCTTCAGAGGCAGTAATGAGCCGTATGCTTCTTCATATACGTGATGGTTGACTTTTTTTTTTTTTTAATTTTTATGTTTAGTAGCTCTCCAGAAACGGACCTCTATTCATTTTAATACTGAGATGTTTCGATTGGAGATGTTGCGTTTCTCTACTAATCTATTTTTCTGTTAACGACGAAGTGTCTTTACTGGTATGATGGCCTGCACAAATTGTATCTTGTACTGATTATATAAACTTCAAGAATAGTTTATGACTTTCGTAACAGATTCTGACAGTTTAAATAAGAGTGCAAATAAATCCTTCTGTCGGTATGCCATTACAGCAACTTAACCTGCGAGTTATCAGTCAACGCGACAGCCTACTACTGGTACTGGGTGAATAATTTCTGCAGGAGCAGCTCCTTATGGATGAGTTCGTGCAGCTACACGTTAAGTAATATATTCGCTTTACGGAACTGTATCGTCGTTCCTACTTTCATTTGGTAATATAGAGAGTATATCTAGTATTCTCATAAAATTTCCTTGGTAAAATTAACTTGGAATAGCTAGAGGCATGAAATCATGTAGAAGTATATTAGGGGACAAGCATAAACAACCAAAACTGGTATTACTTTTAATGGCATCTTTGGTCGTTTATTCTTGTCTTCTACTTTATTGATTATCTCTAAGTATTAATGATCAATTATACTCGTTAGCGGAAGAAATCCGATTTTTTGGAAATCCGAGTATTTTCTACGTATTCTCGTTTCCGAGTGGCTATGTATTCTCGTTTCTCAAATTGATTATTTTGTAAGAATCTGTTTAATAATGTAATCAAATCCCATGTTTATTTAACCTAAGTAATCAATATGCTTCTGTCTAGAATTAAATAGTTTTTCTCATTTTATTATAGATTAATTTCATGATTTAATGTTAAGCATTTTTATTAATTTCAGGAAAGATACTTCGTTCAAGAAAAATACACAAAAGTTTCGTAACATCTTTGGCCATAGAACGAAGACCAAAAATCGTATGAGGAGACATGCTTGTCAGGTGTGCGGCGAAACTTTCTGTACAAAACAAGAATTAGGCAATCACATGTCTATTCATACCTTAGAAAGACCATACCCTTGCCCAAAGTGTAATAAGACTTTTTCTTTAGAAGGGTATTTAAAAAAACACATATTAACTCATAGTTTAGAAAGAAGACATCTCTGCCTGGACTGTGGAAAAACATTTACTCTGAAAACATATCTTAAAACTCATATGTTAACTCATACGTTAGAGAAACCCCATTTATGCCAAGAGTGTAACAAGGCTTTCACTAGAAAATCGGATTTAGCAAAACATGTGTTAACTCATAGTTTATCTAATAACTCAGTGAAACCTCATTCCTGTGAGGAGTGTGGTAAGACTTTCTCGATGAAAGCGTATTTGAAGCAACACTTGTTAACTCATATGCAGAAAAAACATCTATGCCAGGAATGTGGCAAGACTTTCTCTACGAAAGCATGCTTGAATAAACACATGTTAACTCATACTTCAGAAAGGCCATATCGCTGCCAAGTTTGTGATAAATCGTTTTCTCAGAAATCACATTTAAAATCACACGCGTTTATCCATACAGGAAAGAAACCCTATCCTTGTACTGAGTGCGACGGTTCATTCTGTTCAAAGTCAGCTCTAAAATCACACACCTTAATCCATAAATCACAGAAGCCATATTTGTGCCAGGAGTGTGGAAAGGGTTTCAGAACAAGATACGAATTAAAATCACACATGTTTGTTCATACGTTAGAGAAACCTTATATTTGTAAAGTGTGTGGAAAGAGTTTCTCTTGGAAATCAGGTTTAAGGTCCCATATGATAACTCACACTTTAAACAAACCTCTTTCTTGTCTTGAGTGTGGCAGAAGTTTTAGTTACAGATCACAATTAACGAGGCATATGTTAACTCATAACAAGGAGAAGGTACTCATTCCACTAGTGGCAGGATTTTCCCTCAAAAAGGAAGTTTCGTAGCACGTGTTAACGCATAATATAATGTAAAGTATGCAACATGTTAGCAACAGAGGTCTCAAAAAGGACGTACGCGTATTTCAGATAGTAGTCCTTACCTAAATAAATATCTCTAGAATAAGTATGAGAAAGCTTTGTATTGAAATATAGAACCGTCTTACCTGTACATTAGGGAAAGACAGCTGGCAGAACTAAGGAGAAAATGAAATTACAAATCACGTTATATACGTAAATTAACACAATAAAAGGCCAACACTCGTTTAAGAATGTTAAGAATCATTTTCTTTAATATTCAGGATGTACACGTTTATGTAAAGAAATATATATTTACGAGGATTTTCCCCATGAGAAACATTTGTTTCAATATGTAGCTGAAGTTATGTTGAAAACTAGAAAGGTATCTGCAGAATAGCACCACGTTCTCGCGCTTCAGTGCAAAGTACAAGAATTGCATCAAGCTTATCACAAAACAAATGTTCTTGTATGTAAAAGTATTACTTTAAGAACCAAATTTGGAGGAGCACATGCTAAGATATGCTCTAAAGGAACAGTTACCAAGTAATAGCAAGGATTTTGCTGAAAAGTGACCTTTGCAGCAAAAATTGATACTGAACAAACGCACTTTGTCGGAAAGATGAAATCAGAATAGGTAGTGATTATTATGCATTGGCAAAATTATTTTCGCAGGAACTGTGCTTATGATTTTTTTAAGAGCTAACTAGGCGTTAATAAAACAAATTTTAATTTTCAGTGATGACGTTTCTGTGGATTATCCCCTTGAAGCATTTCATTATAGCCCATAAATTAATCAAACTCTTTTTAAGTGCGTAAGTGCTATAATTTGAAGTATCATAATGCGTTGCTACAGATGACTGTACTGTTCAATAACCATGCGATTGCGTGAGTTTTGATACATTTTCACAAATTATCTTTAAGTATGCAGATAAATCGACATGACCAGCAATTTTCCATAAGACTGATTTGTCTAATAGCTTCAGTTCATTCTGTGGTGTGATTAAGTTACAAACGGTTAATCTAGTGCGGAAATTGATAGCAGTGCCTCATCTCTGAAACAACTTCCTTCAGCATAGATCCTGGGTAAAACGATAATAAATAAGTGTATTTTATGTTGAGGAATTTTTATGTGTTTGTCTACAATATTATGTTCTTTAGAAGTTCAAGCATGTCCACTATATTTAAAATTGTTCAAAACATATCTCTTTGACAAACTACTTTCCAGAGTTTTGAAGGTATGCCATGTGGTAGATATCGGCTGATGGATCTTATTGGTTCAACTTTCATCAAAAATATGTTTAAAAACATGTTTCATTATTGATCTCTATTTCATATTTTTCATTTTCTGTCAATATTGAATTTTCTTTTTAAAAAGTTACACAATTGTTCATGAAAATCGAAACAAAATGAAAATCATGGTTGAGTAGAACGAAATTTTTGTCCCTAACATTTTACGTGTTTATATAAATATTATTGATTTAGATTCATGCAATTTAAACTTGATAAGAATGAGTTGTGTAAAACCTGCATGGAATAACTCGGAACATCTCTCCGAGTTGTAACATATTAATTAGTTACAAAAGTATTCCTTATGATTCGCCAGCCATCTTACATAGAACTCATCAGGATATTGGGAGCCTCCCGTCAAACTACGAGTAATGGACTGCTTACGAACATTTCACAAATTTTCAATCAGCTGCTTCTCATGGAAGTACTAGTCAGATAGGGGCAGGTACCCGCCATTACCCTAATAACTTTTATATTCCGAAATAAATGTGGCTACATATATCCTGTTGAAACGTAGCATCTTTAATTGTCTGTCACATTAAACTCGCTGATGTAGCAATAGTGATAATGACACAGATTTCGTGTTGTACTCAGTAGTTCCCCCTACCAAGCGTTACACAATTTGACATTATGCTGGCAAATTGTACCTGCCATAATAGCGTCAAACGTGTATGTGAGTGTCTTTACAAGACAGGTGGTAGCAGGAGTCACCAGACAATACAACCTTCTGCGAACAATCGCATCATTACAGCTAGATTTATGTACCATGTATCATCTGCAGTGATATTTTCTATGTATGGTTTTTAATTTAAACTCTCAAAATGGATTTTCATTTGAGCAATCATGTGATCCTGATGGAACGTAACCTCTTTCATATATACATAATATATATATATATATATATATATATTGTTGGGAAAATGTAAATTAATTTTTGTAACAGAGAATACAGCAGCAAAAAAAAAAAAAAAAAGCAATTCTAATAGGTTAGTTCCTGATAGATTCACACGTAATAGGTATGTGAGCATTGAGGGTATTTACCTGCGTTACGGAGAGACTAATGGTTTTTATATGCTAATCATAAAGGAACTTCCAACTCAAAATCTTTAATAGTACGCATACTTGCAAAGAAAAGAATGGGAATAACCTTCGCAAAAAAGAAGCACTTTTGATTCGTAACACTCTCTCAACCCTATACTTAGATTACCTCCTACCTTATGCTGTATTTCATCTTGCATTATCGTGGAAAATTTTGCTTCGTATTGTAGGAGACTTCCTCTATTTAAACTGTGATATACTAATGCATATAAAGTGGGAATAATTTTTATTCGAATACTGGGGGTAATTTAGGCATGGTTTCATGTGGGCTACTAAAAAGACTTCTAATTTGTACTTCGGCCTGTATGAAATTTATCAGGAGGGCAGTACATATGACATGAAATCCTGTGGGGGGGGGGCGGTAGGTAAGAAATAAAACGCCGCCCCCAGGTACGATTATATGTGGATCGTTCAATATATAAGATTCCCTAACCTGTAAAATATTTATTTATTAAGATATATTTGTAAGCTATATATATATGTGTGTAGATGGGTCTTTCCTCACGTCTCCACGTAATTTCCGTTGAAATTCAGGCATTTGTCTCTCTGATACAGCAATTTGTCTAAACCCTTTGCAAAAAATCAGGGCTCTGGCTATTTAGCACTCTTCTCTCTTTCGAGGCGTTCACCTTACAATGCAGAACTTAACACTAGAAAAAAGATGGAAATAGCTCGGTGCTAAAGTAAGGCAGTATGGAAAGCGGCAGCCGTTCGCACTGTATTTCTTGAATTTTCTGTCTTGTTTCAATGCTGAGTAGGGACGACGTTATCGGGAAGAAGAGACCAGGTCGCTTATGTCGAATTGCGTTTCCCTAAAAAAAAAAAAAAAAAAAGAGTTTAGGTTCGACATAAGTAACCTCGTCTCCTGTCAACTGATGATAAAGAAGTGAAGCCGAATATGAGGAGAGCACTAACTAACCATGGCCCTGATTTTTTTTGCAAAGGGTTTGGACAAATTGATACAATGGTGAGACAAATGGCCGACTCTGAATGAGGATTACGTGGAGATGTGAGGAATGACCCACCTACACATGTATCTATAATTTATAAGTGTATCTTAAAAAATGATAATAATAAAAAGTTAAACATTTTTGACAGCTTAGGGAAACATATATTGAACGACACACGTATAACTATAAGGAAATTCGAACATTATATTGAAAATGATACGGCAAAATGATAACAGTATTCAGATGCAGAAAATATGTGCTTATAAATATAATACTATAGAATGGGTTATGAGCAGAGAGGAAGAATAGAATTTGAACTTTACACAAGAAGAAATTCTTACTCACGTATGAAAATATTATGTTTGTAGCACTTGGAAAGTCTATTGAAAGTTGCTGTAGCTTGTGCATTTGTTGTATATGTTCCGTGTTCGATTCGCATGAAAGGCTCTATTTTCTGCCGCTCTGTTATTTTTACTGCGAAACGAATTATAATGTGCATACTATACTTTAGAGCGGAGAAACACGTTCTGTTGGGACAGAACAGCACTGAATGGAAACACCGAAATAAGCCAAAATATAAAGAACAAAAAACGAAATTGAATTATTCTACCTGATTTGTTTGTAGGTATTGTTTGCATGAAACTAATGTGAACACTTCAGTAATTTACGATTCTTTTTTTTCGCGAGCACTATATAGAAAGAAAATTATACCCAACTGGAGTTGACCATTTACAGCCATTGTTTCAGATTAATACAAAAGAAGACACACGGGCTGTAATGTTCATTATAGAAAAATTTTACTTCTCAAATTTCTGTATGTAAATGATTGCAATGGAAAGATCTGGCAATGTTGATCCTCGTTGTGTTTTTTCGTGATTCAACGGAGCTGAGAAAATATTAAGAATGTGGAAATGTAGTGTCACGGACATTAAGATGTCGAAAACTACATGGGACTAGAGAAGAAGCGAAGTGATTTTAGCATCATATGTGGTTTATCAGGCTTCGTTGATTTCGGTATACCAAAGGTAGACAACTTTTTCTACCTTATGTATGGATGTTTACAAATTACAAAATAGCATCTCTGGGTCGTACACGAAAATGAAATTTACAGACGTAGTACATAAACCTCGTTTTATTTTGGTCAAATTAACTCACCACCAGCAGTTTGAAACCAATATAAAACCTCTATAATTCTCTAAATTATGCTTTAACATTGAACAAATAATAATTCGGGATATCTGGCAGTAAGTAAATTTTGTCTGTAACAGAGACTAGAGGGATCTACGCGTATTGAAGAACTGAAGTATGGTACTTGTGGAAGATCCTTTGGATAGCTCGCGTTGCCTCTGTTTAAAAACAGGGTTAATTTATTTTTATTTTCTGCTTTCTTGTGTTTCACTGCCTCAAACGGATATCTACATAATAGTATATCAGAATAATCTTTCTGATAACGCAACTCACGTCAAAGCGAAGCCTGCCTTCCATTGTATTCTTGTAGCTAGAGCCCATGCTTTTGGTACCCGAAGCTCCATTGTATTCCCGGTGGAAGCATCAAACACAATACACTGGCTTAAGTTACACTTTAATATGAAGCTATTGTCCTACATATGGTTGTTGCTAATGGAGAAACACATGTAAATAAATCACTCTTAGTGTACCCGTTACCTTAATCAGCAGTTATTGTGCCATCTTAAAATTTGGATACGGCTATAGAGAAAGCTGCTTTAGAAAGCTTCATACATAAAGAAATAATTTTCAGATAGTTAACCATTTGGCCAAGTAAAGAACCATGTCTAGATTATCCGTGTTATTGTGGAGTTAATTAATCCATGAATTTTATATATTTAATAATTTTTCCATTAACGAGGAAGTACTGTTAAGGTAGTACACCAATACGCTACTCAAGTTTATATCTGGGTAATTCCACCGGGAATTGAACTCGCAAACATGCTCACGAAATGCACGCGCTTCATCTACCATGCATGAATATTTAATGTTTGATATTTTTAGTATATTAAAAATGTACATAAAAAGGAAAAAGAGCGAAATAGAGAAGCTCTTCCTACGTTCTAAAGTTGAAAATTTAATTTTTTTGCTGACAAATTTATTAAGCTCTCTTCCAATGTGTTTTTTTAGCAACCGTGGAAATAAAATGCCCAATAAATTCATACATCTTCATTAGTCTATTTTCCCAAGTCATCTGGTCTTCTAATAGTAATCGATGTTTCCTTCTTCAAAAATCAGTTGAGGAAATCAGCTGGAAGTTCTTGTGTTATCGATCGCTCAAATAACCGAAACAAATAGATTTAGAAATACAGTCGGTGAAGATATAACTCGTAAGATTGATGCAAATCATGTAAATACGTTGCATTCTTATTGTGTGTTCCGTCAGTGCTATCTGCTGTTACACTGCTGTGCATTTTGAAAAAAAAAAAGTTCCGATGATTTTGGTTTGAGTTGTGTTTTCGTATAATTTTGGGGCAGTGATGGCAGTGGGGGCATCAAGTTTTCCCCATCGCGTCTCATCTTCCTGGAAATACGTATAGTCTGAAACAATATTAACTATAGGTTGGAGGTATAAAATTGATTGATCGAGCCTATACTTAATATTGTTTCTGACTGTGCAATCACACAAAAGCCTACTTCTTGAAAAACAATTTCATTCATTTTGCCATTTTTCCAAAAGTTACAACGCTTGTATTCTCACTTTTCAGCAACCAGAAGTAGTCGGCATCATATTAATGGTCCAACCACCTTCATACCTCTTTTCAGTATACTTTAAGTAATAGTGAAATAGTGCACTGTGTTCTCTACTATAGACACCAAGAGAGTGTGGGCAGTTCTCTAAATATCCATGTAAAAAGCGTAGTTTGACACTCATATTACACCCAAGACTTCAAAGATCTTGCAGCAGTTCTATGATATGTTTGGAATCAGGACTACAGTATTACGCGGGAAGTTCTTCACAACAATCCTGAAGCTTTACCATACTTTCTTCTCCATTTGAGTCATGAAATTCACAAAAAGTGGGTCGTTGAGAAGTTTTCTTATCTGTGGACAGTGAATATACCAGCTGAGTTTTACGATTCTCACAGTACTAAATACGTTGCGTATGTACCTAAAACACTTACTGTCCTCATTTAGAGCACGAACTATGTCATGACGCGTAACCTTATATGCAGGAATGGATTAAAATTTTTGAGCACTTCAAGAGTGGTGCGTGTTCATCATTCTTCCCGCCGAACGACAGATTTTCGGCATGGATATTCTTTCCTAACACAATGTTCACCCTTTGCATGACTCTCATTCGCAGAGACAACAAGGATGTTTGATGTAGCCCGATTGAAGTCCCAGCAGTATCGCCACACAGAAGTCATTGGTGTTCTTGTATATAAATAAGTAATTATAGTACTCAGGTTTGTACTCAGTAACAAAACAGTAAGGCAGGGAAAAAGCTACACTGAGTATAGAAAATTTATTCACTAAGACCATAAACGAATGTATTCTTTCTATCTTCCATCCTCCAAATGTAAATTACCAAAGAAAATAAGCCAAAGCATTTAGGCATATTTGAAACATACTGCAAAAGCATTTAGCAGTATTTTGCTATTAACATATATAAACGATATAAAAAATATTCTAGTACAGGTAACTAATATGTAACAATTGTAAAATCTTTATTGATTTATACATTGAGAACAGGAACCTTCATATGAAACAAATTAAGCTGACTACTTCCATGGCGACGAAGAAGATGGCGACACACTGGCGACTTCCATTCCCACTTTACCCGGATTTTTACAGGAGATGAAGCATTGATTATACAGTACATATGTACAGTAAATTGAATATGTGGACATTTTGTACATGTGTGCGCATTTCACGATGAATACTCATGCGTACAAACATAAAATTACAGTGGCATACATAAAACAAAATGTAACGGAATTATCAGATTATAAACACCGTGGTAAGAATTCTAAAACAAGCACGAACGGTTAAAGGGTACTGTAAGTGATCTAATTTTAAGCAAAATTTTATTTCGTACGTCAAAGTGAATATTTAGTTATCTTTGATGAACTTCTATCAAGTCTTTGGATGTATGGTTTTTAATAGTGTTCTGTTTTTCTATAACTCTACCACCTGGTGACGAAAAGCCGAACTAAAGAAGAAGGGGGAAGTAGAAACCTCTCTGCCTGTGTAATGTTTACATGCTTTCCAATGCTCCTATATTTCCTATATATTTGTGTGTCTTCCTATGAACTCCTATATTTCCTATATTTTAAGGAAACCTATATTTTTGTAGCATTGCTACTTCCACTTTGAAAAATAACATAAGAAAATAAGATGTGGATGGTTAGAGGGCCTTTTCTGTCCACGGTAGGGTGGTTGAATGGAGACCCTTCAGTGTTTCGTAAGAACAGACATAACATCGGTTTTCTTGGACGAGTGGAAACTGTATTTTGTGGAGCCACTTACCAAAGATTCTTGTGCCCGTGGATCAATACTGGGGAAGAGTATGTGATATAAGAAATTCATATGGAACAAATAATTATCCAATTATGTTTAAAGTGGTCAAAGCATGGCTATCAGTATTTCATGATGTGGAACATGGTTTCTCAGACAGCACATACATTTTAGGAAGTGATCTATCCCATCTTGCACACGAGAATATGAAGGCTCTGAGGACTGTAAAGGACAGCATTAGAATGTATGGAGGAAAAATATATTTTTTCATTAGCATTGGAAAGCCTGTGTTATGTACGGGCTAGTGTGGTGAACAGTTCGAGTGCGATATTGATTGTTTTTGAAATAATGAAACGCAGAAAAATAATAGTCTTGTCCCCAAAAGCTACATATTTATATATCGTAATTAAACTATTTCGTGTTTTGCTTGTTCATTGAAGTGTTTGTTTAGCCAACACATACCTTGGTAGGTTACGTAAAGAAGTTTTCGTAATACAATTTTATATAAAGTATACTTTACATTTAATTCCAAATATTTGTGTTTCGTTTCGAATATTTCAGAGAGTATTTATTTTTTTTAAAATTATGTGTTCTGAGTTAAAGAAAAACAAATGTTTTATTTTCTATAACATTGTAGTAAAATGCGTTATTGATAGTTTCAGAAAAAAGAATAGTGAACAATATTGAAAATTCTCTTGTTAAAAAACGAATTTCAAACTAATTGTTGAATACAATTTCCTTAGATATTATATATTATTTTGTCTTTTTATAATGTTCGCAAATATTCGTTTACTTTAGTAAGCGCATATTTTAGCAATATTGGTAAAATTTTATTCAAATAGCATGAGAAAGACAAATAATCGATGCATATTTTATTATTCATTTTATTAAAAATGTTCGGAAAAGCTTAAGAGACATTAGTGAAATATAACTATATATATATAAATGATGATATCCGAAAATGAAGAATGGGCTGTACACATTGAAAGCCCCTCGTTTTTCATTTTGTGGTTGATAAGTTCCAACTTTTTCCTTGTCGTTGTCAAGTGGAATGACCATTTACCTGATGAAGCCATTGCCTGGCAAAAGTTCTCAAAATACTTCTACTTAGTTATATATGGTGTGTAACATCGGAATGGTGACCTTGCTTAGAACTAAAGCACAGTACAAGATTCTTGAACGCTTACTCTTCTTACATAGTGCGCATCTATCCCGTCGAACGCCAATGTAATTGATCCAATATTAAGCAAGATTTTATTTTGTATGCCAAAGTACATGTTTATTGATCTTTATTGAATATTTATGAACTCTTTGGATTTATTGCTTTTTAGTAGTTTTCTGTTTTCCTATAACGCTACCACCTTGTGATGAAAGACCAACCTAAAGAAGTAAAAGAAGGAATACAAACATTTCTCCCTTTGTAATAATGTATGTGTGGGTTTGGTGAACATTTCGAGTGGGATAATGACTAAGCGTTTTCAATAATGCAACGCAAAAAGTAAGAGCCTTTTCCCCAAAGGCTAGTTATTTACGTTTCGTAATTAAACACTATTCAAAGATAATTTTGAAACTAATGCACGAAACTAATGCGTGTTCCTTCACCATTGGTGGGGTAAGTATATATGTGGGTAGGTCAATAAATAAATAACTGCAATATTTTTCTATTTCTCTTCAGGTTGGATCTACGGTATTGTGTACCCATCAGCCATTAGGTGTCAGCGTTGACTTTGCCTGTGGTAGGTTGCAACGTTATTACATCAGTTCCCTTTACACTGTTGCGAAGTAAAGATAGCCGCGCCACTCTGTGTGCACCAAAACAGAATTCTGTCGTCCGATTTTTGTGGTCTGAAGGTGTATCCGGAGACGAAATTCACAGAAGAGTTTCATCAAAATATGAAGGCAATATGTAGCGACAGTGAAGTGGATTGAACAGTTCAAAAGTGGTCGAACGAGCGTGAAGGATGAGGAACGAGCATGGCGTCCAGCTACAGCAACAACTCATAACATTATTGAATTAGCCTGTCCATTGATTCTGAGTAACGGACGATTGATTCTTGATGAAGTAGCAACTCATATGCAGCTTAGTATTCTTCTGCATATGATGCATACATAACAGGCTCAATTTTCACAAGATGGGTTCCGGAGAACTCGATGAAGAGTACAAGCGAAATTGCGTGAGAATCTGTGAGCACCTACTGGACCGTTATGCTAACGAATATGAAGCGTTTCTCATGCGAATCGTGACTGGAGATAAAACGTGGATTCATCCTTTAAACTGGAGAGCAAACGCCAGTGTGTGGAATGCAAGAAGTTCACATATCCCGTCAAGAAGTTCAAAAGTAAATCTTGTGATGGGAAGGTGATGTTAACACTGTTTTGGAACTCACAAGTACCAATCCAGGAACATTACCTCGAAAAGAAGTCAACAACCAACAGTAAAAGGAACAGCGAAATGCTGGTATGCAAACTGAAGCCTGCAATTCGTAATAAATTTAAAAGTCGATTGTCGGAAGGGATTCTTATGTTGCATGAAAATACGCGTTTGCATATTGCCACCCACACCGCTCAAACTTCCAGACGCTTCGTTTCGAGGTGTTGTGGCATTCTAACAAGTAAACCTTACGTTTTGGTGAATCGAGTTGCTGACTGAGACACATATGAGAAAGTAGTACTAAATGTGGTCAGTATTTCAGTGAAGTTATAGGTGCGAAGCTCCAGGGGTTTAGGAGATACAGCTACCAGAACATCACATGGAAGTACATAATAGTATTCATACAGTTGGAGGTAAAAGCCCTTTAAGACCTCTTTTAACGACAAAAGGTGAATAACAAATATATGGGTACATATTAGGACTAGGGGGAAGTCATATAGTAAGGGTATACCTGACGGCGGCCATCTTGAAATCCGCCATTTTGAATTAAGGTTAAGTTTTTAAAATAGGAATAGGGCCATGTGATACATGATTTAAGGCGCAAATTTACTCAGAAGAACAATGGTGACGTTAATTTTGATTTACGCGCATTTGGTAAAAAGTTACAGGGATATTAAATATTGTTGCAGCATATGTATTAGTCCTTTACCCAACCTTGTAAATTTTGTGTTAATGATAATTATTAAATAAAAAGCAAGTGGATTAATATTGATGTTGTCGTGTGTGCGTGGCACAGACAAGGTGAGCAATAGTACAGTGAGGACAAGAGCGAGCGAGAAATAGATGTGAACAGCATACAAGAAAAACAACGAAATGGCGTGCAAGTATAGCATCAAACAACTAACATTGTAACGCCACCATTGTGTTTCTGATTAACTTCTAGCCAGAAGTCATCTATCCTGCATTACTCTATTCCCATTTACCTTTGTGCTCGTTAATGATAAAGCAAAAATGGTTATACCCTTGGATTTATGGTAAAATTTGCTATTAATAAGGTGTCACTGTTATGCGTTTTGTTTAAAACTTTTGTCTGATTCAAAATGGCGCATTTGAACATGGCCGCCATCAAGTCAACTCTTACCATAGACCTAATATTTATCCACCTGCTTTTTATTTAATTATTATCATTAACACAAAATTTACAAAGTGGAGTAAAGGACTAATACATATGCTGCAACAATATTTAATATCCCTGTAACTTTTTACCAAATGCGCGTAAATCAAAATTAATGTCACCATTGTTCTTCTGAGTAAATTTGCGCCTTAAATCATGTATCACATGACCCTATTCCTATTTTAAAAACTTAACCTTAATTCAAAATGGCGGATTTCAAGATGGCCGCCGTCAGGTATACCCTTACTATATGACTTCCCCCTAGTCCTAATATGTACCCATATATTTGTTATTCACCTTTTGTCGTTAAAAGAGGTCTTAAAGGGCTTTTACCTCCAACTGTATGAATACTATTATGTACTTCCATGTGATGTTCTGGTAGCTGTATCTCCTAAACCCCTGGAGCTTCGCACCTATAACTTCACTGAAATACTGACCACATTTAGTACTACTTTCTCATATGTGTCTCAGTCAGCAACTCGATTCACCAAAACGTAAGGTTTACTTGTAAGTAGTCACAATTTCGCCCCATCAGATTACCATCTGTTTGGTCCACTTAAAGATGCTCCTAAAGCTCGTTGATTCAGCTCTGATTAAAAGGTGAAGGAAGTGATGATTTCGTGCTTGTTGTGCAAGCAAAAACTTTTTTTTTTTTTTTTTTTTTTTTTTTTTTTGGCAGAGGGTATCGAAAAACTTGTGCAAAGTGATTCATTAAAGTAGAATGACTATGTTGCAAAATTATATGAATAAAAACATTGTACTCTTGTGGTAACAAATAATAAAAATTGTTTGCAAATACTTTTTGACTTGTCCTCATTTGCAAATTCCTCTTAAAATGCCTTAAAAGATCTATAAAATACTCCATACGTAATTGTTGTTTGCGCGCTTTATGTTTAATGCATGAGTGTTTTATTCAAGATTTTTCGTACCAAAAAGTGCAATGTTGCAATCGAAAACACTAGTTCATTTCATGCAAAATCATCGTTGTTTGAAAACAAACAAGTTTTTTTATTTTTATTTATTTTTTTTTCTTTTGCAAACGTTAAGAGTGTTATTCTTGAACTCACGTAGCAATTAGATTGAAAACTTAAACACGTTCTTTTGTTATAGAACTATTTTAGATCACAAAACTAAGAATTTTTACCATCAAGTTTTCATTTAAATATTAATTCTTTTTACATAGTTTTACTCATTTCCGTATCAATTTGCAAGAAATCATATAATCTGAAACCTCGAGATTGATTTGAGTAAGAAATTCATAATGGCTATTCTTTGTCCTAAAGAAAAGATTCAAACGAAAAACGAAGTAGAGACTAATAAAGTAAACGTTTAGTTCATGTAATAGACTTTGCCTTTGTTAAATAGTATAAAAGAACGTGAGTAGTCTCGTTAACAAAAAAATTAATTTGTTTTACAAATCATATTGGCGTCTTTATTTATGTACTACTTGTGCAGATAACAACCTTATTATTGAACTTTGAAATACTTTAATTAGAAAAATATAAGGTCTAAATCCGTGGACAGCCTTAGGATTTGAAATCAAACCGCGAAAACGTATAACACATAGATCTTGATCACTAAAATCATTTTCCAGAAGAACAGATATATAAGCTAAAAGATTTACTGTATGAAATTGAGGGACAGTAGAACTTCTAACCTTTCTTACGAGCCTAGATTGACATTATCAATTAGTCAGAAGAAAGTAAAAATAACCTTGAAACGCAAACCATATGAAGCTGTAGCTGGCATAATTTGTAGATGTGAGACAGGTGTTGCTCAATCTGTGACAACTCAGGGGAACACACCGGTAATGAAAGCAGAAGAACATTGTGTCCACTCAAGAAGTGTAAAACAGTACGTTTAAAATGAGAATGCGAGTTATCCTTCTGGAATATAGTCCCCAGCAGAAGCTGCTATAAACCTCGACTTTGACAATGTACTATTACCTGGTCAAATTCCGTCAATGTGTTTATAATTTTCTTTTACTAGTGGAGTTGCTAAGTTTTTCAAATACAGCAAATTCATTTTAAATCCTCTTTAAAAAATATCTTTCTTAGTCCACCAATAATTGTAAAGATTGCAAAGTCAAAATAGCGCACTAACAAATTGAACGCTTGCAAAAATCTAATAATAAATAAACAGCAGGACTTTGGTAATAAATAAACAGCAATGCAATATTAGAGACCAGCGTCATATAATTTTCGATTTTTTATTATCTCTGCGTGCGTTTTAAAACTTCAAAATAAAGCATCTATGATTACAAAAATTCATTACCTTAGCTTCAGTAAGGGAATAGGTCTCTTTCTCAGGAAAGTATTATTTTTTTAGAGTTTCTGTTTTGATGAAAATGATGTTTAAGTGACAGTGATGTAATATGTTGTAAACTAATGATTTTTGTGAATTAGTGTGTGAGATGATTTTTGATTATTGCATTCTCGTATTTACAGGTACCGAATTTCCAAATGTTGCACACCTAGTGGGAATTGCTATTAATACATATACTCAAGATTTTTTAATTTTGAATATTGATAACATTGGCATGGAAGTGAAAAAGGTGTACCGTAAGAGTGATAGTTGGTTAAGTGTTAGTGAGTTTCAGGGTACTCTTTCATCAGTAAATGACAGTAAGTGTTCTTCCTTTTCTTCAGTAGAACTATTGTCTGGAGAAATTTACGTGTACAAGAATAAAAAGCAGTTAGAAGACTGGAAATGTGACCAGTTAAAGTGGAAACATTATGGTACAAAAAGACTACCGCGTAATAATCCATTATTAACATGCCATTACTACACGTCATCAAGTGGATACTTTCAGAAACGAGCTTTTGTTCTTTACAGGAAAGGAGTAAATTATTCCACTGTCAAATTAGTGCATTACCTCGGCTCAATCATCCCAGAACTATCATCACCTTACAAAAACAGTAAGGAAAAATGTGTAAGACCACACGTTAGGACAGCAATATCTCAGCTCCAAAAACAAGAAACAGCAGATCAATTGGCAACCAAAAAAGTCATATAGAAATGTTTAGTTTGAAGAAGTTAATTCTGCATTGACTCCAGTTCTACATCCTCGATATCCAAAACAAGTCGCCAACAATATAAGCAATGAAAAGAAAAAGAAAGTAATGCCCCACGACGAAATTTTTGGATTGTATATGTATCAAGAAGACTTGCAGAATATCCGGAAATTGCAACTAATACCTAATTTTGTAACAATAGTTTCCAGTAAAGGAATGATTAATGCTTTCAAAGACGTTTGTTTGGTAGATGGATGCAATCTATATTATGACACAACCTTTGATTTAGGCGACTTTTAGGTCTCAATACTGTCATTCACGATGTCTGTATTTGAATCTACACTTGTCATTCCACTTTCCTATATGATTCATGATAATAGAAGTGCAGGACTACATAAAGATTTTTCTAAATCTGTTACAGAGACATGTCCGGAAATTAAAACAATGAACATTATATCTGACCGAGAAAAAGGAATCACAACTCCCCTACAAAAAGTTTTACCAGATTGTGAGCACTTCTACTGCTGGAATCACATTCAACAAGATGTGAGGAACTAGGTTCGCAAACAGAGAAAGCACTACAGAAGATGAAAAATTCTCTTACCAATGTGTGGGACCTTTCAGGTAGCAGCAATGAAGATAAATTTGAATAGAAAAGTTAGTATGAACTGGAGCAGTAATTTCGAAAGCTACTTTGACAAATATCTTATTTCTGATGTGAAAGCAAGTGCTAAAAAGATAATGATTGAAGTAAATGTGTATACCGCAAGAAGTGAAGACCGATAAACGCTTCTGAAGCACTTAACTTCGTATTAAAGAGATTTCTAATCAAAAAGGAAGTGAATTGCTTAGTTTTTGTTTTGTCTATAAATCAGGATTTGTTCTACCAGAGATTAATCTTAAGAGGAAAATGTTGAATGGGAAAATATAAGCTAATGGAAAAATACATTAATTATCGTTCTGATCTTGATCAAGTTTCTTTCCTCACAATAATTTGCAAGTAGACGACATTCACTGTGTTTTTGAAAATAGCACTTTGAAGATGAGATGAAATTTTAATGAAGAAAACAATTTCAGTACTTTTCCATTAGGAAAATAGTTACTGGTGCAAGGAAATGAAAGACACATACCGGAAGAACAATGTTTTATTCTATCCTTTAATGAAAAAAAAAAAAAATACGTTATAACACTTCACCACAAAGAGAAGTGTAGTTGTAGCATGAAGAAGAAATGCCATCACACTCGAGCCGTAAAATTACTAATTGGTGATAATGAATGGAAAGATAAGCGAGTAAAGTTAAGTTGTTTGATGAAACGTAAACGAGGGTACAAGGCAGGAAAGAAAAAAATGTCTGGCGTCATTAGTACTTGTGGAACGAGTTGATGATTCACAAGTGTTCAGCCATTCTAAGTCCCCAAAAGACACTTTAGTCTTAAGTGTCCCTACCGTCATTGCAGGTAAATCAATAGTTAAAAGGAGATGCTTGGTACAACCTGCAGCAGCCTCCACTCCCCTATTGAAGCCGTCGAGGAAGAAATTGGTTTCTAATCGGACTTAAGCGAATTCCTATTTAAGTATATGCTATACGATACTTTTGAAGGAAAGTTTAAAAAAAAACAAGGAATTTTGTTCGGGTATTTAAATTTATCCCAGTGTTTTAAACAGCCTGACAATGGGGAGAAAAACGACTGTTGAAGAACTGTATTTACAGAACATAATTGGAGTGTATATATCTACTGTATTTTAATTAACGAACTGTCAAGGAAATGCAACTCTGTCACACTGACAGTACGTGAAGGTATATTGAACAATGGTAACTTAAATTTCAATTTTAAATGTGGTTTGTCAACTCTCCTTTCTTTCAAAATCCGTGAGTATGATATCACGTACATTCCTGTAATTAGATCTTCTTATTGTAGATTGATCATTGTGCTCTGAAAGCAAAAGATTGTTCTATGTTTGGACAATTTAGGATTATATAATGACGAAGATGTTATACTTTTGTTTTCCTTTTGGAAAAATTATTATAAGTTTCAAGGTTTACAGTTTGACTCATTGGAATGGAGAGTGTATGTTCTGGATGATATTCCGCATCAAAGAAACGGGTATGACTGTAGATTGTACGCATGTATGTATGCTGAAATTATAATTGATAGAAGTACAGCTATTGTGTCTTACCATGACGAAAAGAAGATGGAAAACTACAGAGCAAGAGTCAAAAATAAAATACTCATGAAAAATCCATTTTCTGGTCCAGAGAGAAATTCCTTCAAGAAAAAACAAACTAAAGAGTCGAGTAAGAGTAATAAGAACTTACGTGAGGTTATTAGATTTAAAGTTAACAGGTTTTATTACAGTTCATGTATATAAGGAATACGTATTAGCATTGCAACAAAATTAACACAATGTACAGAAAAATTTTTAATTTAATTTTATATTAATGTCATGCTTTAGCACAGTCACAAGATAAAAATGTAGTCTAGTAATTACAACAAAAACAAGAAATATAAATAACAATTTTATGTACAGTTAATGTAGCTTTAGTTTCTGTTTGACTACTTCTGCTCTATATTGCCTTTTAAAGACTTTTCAGCATTATTTTGTCGAATGTAATAAGAATATTTGAATAAGTATTTTATGAGGGGGGGGGGGTCAAAACCTGAGATTAAAAAGTCGCTTACAGTTAATGTAGCCTTAGTTTCTGTTTGACTACTTCTGCTGTATATTGCCTTTTAAAGACTGTTTTCTGAATTATTTTGTCGAATGTAATAAGAATTTTTGAATAAGTATTTTATGAAAGTGGGTCAAAATCTGAGCAGTAGGGGTCGGTTACAGTTAATGTAGCTTTAGTTTCTGTTTGACTACTTCCGCGCTGTATTGCCCTTTATAGACTGTTTTCAGAATTATTTTGTCGTTTTTGGTATGAATTTTTCAATAAATATTTCTATGAGAGTTGGTCAAAAGGTGAGCAGAAAAGTTCGGTTACAAGTAGTGTAACGTTACTTTTTATCTCACCACTTCCGTTCTTTACTAGTCTTTAAAGAATGTTATGAAAATGGCGTGCAGAGAGTTTAATTTAAGTTGGTGAATTAGTATTTGTATGAGGACTCCTGAGTTTTGGCCACTTCTGCTTGATGTTAGTCTCTAAAAACTATTATCAGATTTAGTAGGAATTTTTTAATAAGTCTTTGTATGAGGGTTGCCAAACTTGGCCTTAAATTTTATTAGGACTATGTCTAATTAATTAACAACCCGAAATCAATGGTCTTAACTATAATACTGATACTTTCTAAATATTTTTTACATTTGTCCCTTTACACTTCTAGAGGGCTCCTGAGTTTGGATTTGTGCGGTTAGGATGAATGCCATTCCTTTAATTTTTCTTAAGTTTTTAAAACTAATAGTATATTACCCATTCCATCACTTGCATTTACTTCCATGATAACGTTATAATCTCAATAACAGCCAACAATTTCTACAAATAATTATTTTTTTTATTATAATATATACTGTACCATTGTGGTAAGAGCTATCTTTCAGTCTCTCTTAAATTTTGAAAATTAAGAGTGTAGTGCCTATTGTATCATTTATACTTATTTCTGTGATACAATCTTAATAGTGTTATGGTCTCAATAGCAGACAGCGAAATATCTAGAATAGTTCTAGTTCCCTTTAGAGATCATACATGCCGTACAGTTACGATGAGTGTCACTTCTTTTAGTTATTAGATGTTGGCATAATATAATCATTAATTCCTTCTATAATTTATGTTGGTTTCCATGATGTGTGTGTTTTTTATTTTCCACTTTTCTCATTCTTTAATTTTTTTTATTACAACTCTTACACGCTATTGTAAATTTTTAGCAGACGTTTGTCAATGTAACCGCGATCAAATGACATTGAATTCAAGTTACCACAAATCAATAAAAGCAGATGAAAATTCTTAGGATGTGATTGGAAGTTAGGGTTGAAATGAGAATGGGAATGAGCAATGCGTTTGTGTTTGGAATACTTGAGGTTTTTTTAATTCTTTTTATTTTGTTCAGGACTAGGACAATTACAATGTATTCTGTTTTCTGGCGATTTGAAACCTACATTCCCATGCCATGAATTCATGGCCACAAAGAAAACGAAAAACTCTGGATATAAAATTCTGGAAACGAGAAAAATTTTGGGGTAGAAGTTGGGATATAGTCCTTAAGAATATATCCTACAGCAAGCATCAGTAACTATAAACTGCCTACCTCATTTCATATCAGAAACCAAAACTGGCGTGTTTTAAAATACTGTTCAATAGGTTATATGTAATATAACGTATAGAAAATAAGCTATAGATTTAATCCGTAAATATGGGTTAATATTTTAATGTTATAGATTTTTGATCTTTCACGTTTTTGTATACTATTTTTAAATATGTATACCCATAGCAGTAATTTTATATACTTACTATAAATCAAAATTAGAAGTATTTTCTTTTTCAATGTATGATTGAAATTTTACCTCCATTCTAATGTAAAATATGTATATTGGAATACAATTTCTAATTAATGAAAATATATTACTAGTGTAGAAAAAATGACTATTAAAAATTAAAGGTTATGAGAAGTTTTGTATGTAATACGTTGTATAAAGTTAAACTTATTTTCCATTGTATGTCCTGTGAAATAGTAAACTAATTTCTACATATAATGAAACAAATGGACAAGATAGTTTTAGACAATCAAAATATTTTTAAATTTTAAAAACTTAATGAAAAGTATAATTATCGAGGTCATAAAATATGATGCCCATATTGCTTCAACCGCCTCTTTCGCGATAAATATTCAGACTTGTAAAGGCAAGGATATTTTATTGAACAAACTTGGTGTTAGCAAATATTTATTGTGTGTGAACAAAAATACCCAAATACATAGTTCTATTTGCTTTGAATTTTCAGTTGAAGCAAACGTCTCCTTAGCCATCACTGTAACAGTTAGGCGCTGTTACCAAAATATCACTATTTATTAGACAAGTCTCATATATTGTAAATTCCTAAAATTCAGTCTGAATGTTATAGTGCTTTATAAACTGCACAAAGTTTTCTTTGTTCAATTTGTTTGCTAATACACAGCTGTAGTTAAACACAGAGCAGCCAAGAACAGAACTAGTAGAGAGAAACAAGATACTTACTTTTAACTCGTGGCTGATGAAAGTAGTTCCGAAACACCGATCTTAAAAAAAAAAAAAAAATCAACGGCCAGAAGCAACGCAATAGTAATTTTACTGTGTTCAAAAGTGTTTGGTATTTTAGTAATGATTCAATATAAGCCAACTGATACCACTTCCATTTTCCTTTCTTACTGGAAACCTAAATATTAAAATCAAAAATACTATTTCCTTTACTTACCTATTTATTTCCAAGTTACAATACATTCATCCAGTGTTCAGCTCAGTAACGAAGAGCCAAGAGGAAATGCACTGTCGGCTTAGAAAACCATCGCACATGATGTTACTGCAACTGAGGTGTGAATATCGATGGTAAAGTACATAAATAACAGGTGAAAAGTCTTAATATTATATTGTCGAAGGACAATATTACCTTACGAGAATGTCTGTTGTGTTCATTAATTAAATGACGCCTTAAGTGGGACAAGAGTAATATCAAAGAGAAATAGTGAATAGCGGAACAGTTATTTCCCAATGCCAATTCTGGCGGCCCTGTAACACGATGTGATCGAGTAATTTCAGTTTCTTTTTCAAATGTCTCCTCAACGGTTACTTCCAGCTAACATTTTTACTGGATATTATTTGTAGAACGTAATCTTAGGAATAAAATAAACCAAGAATGAATGGACTAGGATGTATGGTAACGAAAATATGAGTAATAGCGTAAATCACTCTAAATGGAGTAGAAAGTGGATTAACTACTTAGAGAAAATCAGGGGACTTTAAAGAAATTTTATCTTTAAATGGGTACTAAGAACTGGTAGATAATTCAACTTATTAAATTTCTTCTGATATTACCTCGTTTTCGTCTTTTATTGCCTAGACTATTAGGAGTTGTGGAGCATTTCTTACTGTGAGTTGATAGAAAAGGCGCCAGCAGAACTTTTCCCTTCTTACTTTCCCACCGAAAATTTAAAGTTGCAACACTCTTCGCCATGTGAGACAAAATGTATCAGACTCGGAGTCCGCCACCTCCAACTAGATTTGCTTGCACGCTATAAAGGAACAGAAGCAGCAGAAACTGACAGGTCAAGAACGTAAACTTTAAGAACTCAGACTTGGATATATATATATATATTTAAATCTCAACCACTCTTTAGCTATAAAGCATTCGACCTACAAGTTTTTAGAAACTCACATGGAGCAATTTTACATACACTCCATATTCAGGAATTCAGAGTTTCGAATGATTTTTCAGGCCACTGTATTGGATATCAGAATTTCAAAGATTTCTCTCTTTATTGTAATCCCAACAAAGGGAAAGAACGACTTCGAAATATTATCGTTCAGGAGTAACTGTGTATCTTACAAGAAGGAAGAAAGGTGAGAGGGCTCGAACTTGTATGTAACTTTAATACCCAATTTAGAAAGTAAATGTGATCATTGTATGAAATTGTACTTGAAGCCTAATATCAATAATTATGCAAATAAAGTATAGAAATCTTGTGTTTAAGGAATTCGTTTCTTTTTTTTAAGTCACTTATAATTATTTCTTTCTTTCTATGGGTCAAACTTATTGTCCACAAAGTATTTCAGTTAATGTTCTCTTTCTCATGTGATGTACAATTAACACACTCTTCATCTATTTACTTTCTTTCTTAAATAGCATGTTATAATCTTTACAAGTTCGAGTATGACAGGTTTGTAGGGTAATTTACACTTTTGTTATCAAGTATATGATGTTAGATTTAGCCTGTTAAGTACTTAACTAAGGCATATTTCAACTTTCATATAACATATTATTATGTTTCCCTTTTTTACTTAGGACCAGGAAAGGTGCAGTTAATTGCTTTTTAATTCACTTAAATATTTTGCTTTCATTTCTCGTTATATTCATTTCATGTCATTTTATAACCAAATCTATTAGATATATAATGTTTTCAGTTACTTTTATTTTTGTATAACGCAGCAGGCTAAACGAGCATTCTTATTGAAATCACGTGTCTGTCCTCACACTTAAATGCTGATAAGAGCTGGGTATTACGAGCATTTCAAAACATCACACATATAGTCAGTTTATCAATTTATTTAATCTATGTATTAAAATGCTAGGCTATATCTTTGTCTCCAAAGAAAAGTTTATATGTTTGTCTCCAAAACTTTCGACAATGAGATCTCGAAAATCACAAGTGCTAGAAATGTGCCGTTTTCACTGCTCGATTCCAAATTTTCTGTAGATTGTCCAATTGTAATTGAATGTTTAGAAAAAAAAAACATGGCGGTTATTTCTTTATTACATTTTTCAGGGGTAAATCGGAAGTGTTGAATTTTCAAAAAAAGCAAAGCATTGTATCGTACGAGTTAATACATTTCAACACCAACATTGTATATCTCTCAGGCGTTAGTTTTTTTTTATGACCAAATGATAATGAAAACGAAGTATAACCATTCTCCAGTCTAAAATGAATCTTTATTGTTTGGAGTGTTTTGGCCAATGAACACAATATATCACACACATTATAATTAACGTGTGTGTAATGTATTTGCTTATTACATACTGCATGCAAGAAGAAAGAAAACACTGATCATACATGAATTAGAAACTTCATGCGGATGTAGGCTCAAATCTTGCAAAATGTCCGAAATATTGGTAAAATAATCGAAAAAATATCTTCCCTTTGGGATATTCCTTGTCGATTTTTGTTAAAGACGTTTATCAGTTATGTCTGTAAAGGGATATGTATACAGCCTTAGGCCTTCAGCGGGACCTCCTTTACTATTTGATATATACCGTGTCCGAGAATTATCTATACAATTTTACGACGTTATATTTAAAGAAGTTAAGGTGATATTTACATGCGGTTTGTTGCATTCAATGCAGAAAGTCTTACAGGTTCTTCTTTTGTCTTTTACAGGTTAGCAAACAATAAATGAAGATGTGGACACCACAAGAAAAAGCACAGTGTGTTGCCTGGTACATAGAAACGAAGTTGGAGACTCAGGTGCAGCGGAATGTAAGGACCAAGTATGCACGTGATCCTCCAATCAAAGCTACGATTAAAGTTTGGTATAAACAATTCATGGAAACGGGGAGTGTTCTGCACCAGAAAGGAGCTGGAAGACAAAGCACCAGTCAGGAAGATGTGAAAAGAGTGAAACAGGCCTTTGTGCGTAGTCCAACAAAATCTGTTTGCATAGCGGCGAGAGAATTGAATATGCCCAGGACTACGGTTGATGATGTTCTTCATAAACGGCTGAAGCTGCACGCTTAGAAGGTGCAACTCCTTCAGGCCTTATTGCCATCCGACAAACCCAGACGTACTGGCTTTGCTTGTTACATGCTGAACCGCATTGAGCACGATAACCAGTTCCTGCAAAAGATTTGTTTCAGTGACGAGGCAACATTCCATGTGTCTGGGAAGTTGAATAGGCACAATGTTCGCATATGGGGATCCGAGAACCCTCATGTAACCCGTGAGATGGAGCGCGATAGCCCTAAGGTAAATGTCTGGTGTGGGTTAATGCATAATAGCATTATTGGACCCTTCTTTTTCGCTGAAAATTCAATCACAGGTCAGGTGTATCTGGATTTGCCCCAGCTTTATGTGATTCCTCAGTTGGAGGATCTGCAACCAAACATTCTGTTTCAACACGATGGAGCTCCGCCACACTGGTCTTTAGAAGTTTGAGAATACCTGGATGAGGTGTTTTTCAATAGGTGGATTGGTCGCGACGGTCCGATATCATGGTCTCCGTGGTCGCACCACTGGACTTCTTCCTGTGGGGGTACCTTAAGGACATTGTCTTCGCTACGAAGGTAGCAAACCTTGAACAGCTAAAGCAGCGTATCCTTGCTGCTTTTCAGACAGTAACTGATGATTTGCTGCAGCGCACAAGGGCTGAAATTGATTTTCGTCTGGATGTGCTTCGTATCACACATGGTGCCCACATAGAGGTGCACTGAACAGGTAAAAACTTTAAGACTTTCTGTATTGAATGCAAAAAAAAAAAAAAAAAGCATGTAAATATCACATTAACTTCTTTCAATATAACGTCGTAAAGTTGTATAGATAATTCTCGGAGACCCTATATATATATATTGAAATACCTTTCACAATGCGATTTGTATTATTAGATGACATATTTACGAATAGACTGTTTGTCAATTGGTGTTGTGACGAGACAGGAAATAAGATTTTCTCGCCTTCTCTTCTAGCCTCGAGAACCATTGTCTCATCTCGATTCTCGGAATATTTTCTCGTCTCGCCTGGTCTCGATTTTTTTGGATTCGTTTTGTAATTTGTGAAGAAATTTTATACTCTGTTGCTTTTCTTAATTTAATAAAGAAATGATCAAAATCCTTCAGCGTCGCGAGAACTCCTCGGAGAGTAAACTGTAACAACATTTAAATGTGTTTATTACAATTAATTTTATAGTTACTTTCATATCTTAAAATGTTTATTAATGCTCTTCTCTTTGTTCGTATAATTACTCTATTAATTTATAGTTTTTATATTATTAATCATGTAACAATAAAACATGGTTTGAGATCTAAAACTTGGACGAACTATTATAGTCCACGAGACTACAGAAAATTTTGGTCTCAAATTTGAAAATCTATTTCGTCATGACATCCGTCTCATTTTCGAGACGAGACACGTCCTGTCTCGTGGGCAAAACAATTGCCTATTTATTTATTTATGTATGTATTTATTTATTTTTTTTTTAAAATGATCAGATTAAGGCAGTAAATAGCATGTATACGTGAAAATACTGTATAAGTCGAGGCATGAATTGACTTTGTTGCGAAATGACGATATTAATTAAACTCAAAGAATGGGGACAAAATGACTCACGAGGAAACCGATTCAAGTGTAATACGAAATTGTGGACGAGTTTATGCGCAATCAATGTGTTTTTGTGTACACTTAAACGTATTACAGGGAGAATACGTGGATCTCAAGCGTTTCGGGGATATAGAGGAATAAGGAGAAGGTTGGTGATTTGATATTTTGTTAATTTTTGAATATGTAGCGATAGTACAAGTAAAATAGACTTTTAGAAATGAAGAATTCCTTCATTCACGTACTTTAGTAATACGTAGCTTTACACAAAACAGAAGAGTCCATAAAAATTGTAGGGGAAGAATGTTTTGGAATCAGATGGCGAAAATAACGGAGCTCCATTGTTGCCTGAAATAGGCATGTAAAGTGTTTATAGGTTTCTTCGTACGCAAAATCGAATAACAGCATCATCAGGTGAAATAGGATGAAAAGTGTAAAGAAATTATGTCCGTCCGAACTTTCCAAACATTTATAACGATATGAGGAGCTACTTTACTTTGTGACGTCCGTATTGTTTACATGCAACAACTATATGATGTACAGTATATCAGGTATACAAGTGTCAGTGTTTAGTGTAAGATACGATTTTTGTTTATTGATTCATACTTCGCGTTTGAATATATCTCACACAACTACACACTGTCGTATTTACGTTTGCAACAATACTATGTTTTTATATTTCGTATGATTTCATTTGTTTCTCTATAGCACTTTTGCACAGAATATGACCTTGTATTTTTGTTCACATAATAACGTCTCTGTTCCTTTGATAATATAATTAATACATTTCATATCACTATTTTCTCATTTTCTTTCAACTAAAGACATGATATATCAGCACGTAATATCATATAATTTTGTTCTTCGTGCCAATGGTGTTATTCCCTTCTTTTTCCGGCCCGGATAAAAGCTACGCCACTCACCTCAACATTCAACACCACTTTTATTAGCTCTGGTGCATTTTCTTAAGGGTTAAATACAATTTTTAAACATATTCACTCGCAGCATAACCGAAAATTCATAAAATATAAGAGCACCAGGTTTCCCCTTACCCCTCTATATCTCCGGCAAGGTTGAGATCGGGGATTTTCCCCACTAATTGAATTCATTGTTAACAAAAGCACTTCGATTGTACATATACTCGTCCACAATTTCGTATCACACGAATCGGTTTCCTTATCAGTGGTAGACTATTGGAAGGGATCTCTGATTACCAGAATATGTTAGCTTGTCTAGTCAATGTCATATCCACGGGTTATCTCGGGATTTTTCCGTTTCTTTATTCCATTAAATCACTTCATAATCATTCACTTTCATTAATAATGTTTAACGATACAGGCTACAAGGCATAACAGTGAGTCTTAAACAGATATATTTCATTTTTCACTTACAATTGATCAAATACATACATTGTTTCCTTTTTTCCTACAACTTTTATGTTTTTAAAATGGACACACGCACAATATATAATATTCTGAAACTTATTATGCTATATTGTAATAAACAAATTAAATTTAAAAACCGATTGTAAAAACCCGAACAACGCTATCTCACAATTATTTTAGTAACCAATAATAAACTTCAAAATATCTAATAATTATCTTCTTATTCGTCACGCAAATATTCTCCGTTATCCGTAATTTAGATATCACTCATTATCCGGTTATAATTCGTTATTTGTCATCCGGCCATTATCCGTTATTCGAATATCATCCGTAATTCGGATATTATTCGTTATCCGGATTAACCGTTTCCTTAAAAACGAATATCGGACAATTTCTTATCCTGATATCTGTTATCCGGATATTTTGGTTATCCCTAGTGTGGAAAAGAAATAAAAATTCAGAACAAACGAATTTCTCCTTGCAGCGGGCCAGTTGTACCCGAAAAAGCAGTAAAGCCATTTTGAAGGTAAGAATTATTACGATTATTTAAGTGTTTTTGAATGTAAAAATTATTGCGAATATTTTATGTATTTTTCGACTATCCTCGTTTATGCGTATATCCCCGTCGCTGCCGCGCCTGGTCCCTACGAACTCACTCTCGCTCTACTTGGGCTCCCTGCTGCGCTCCTGCTCTGACTCGGTTAGATAGCATTCGTGCTTTTAGTGGTTATCTAGCACAAGTTGGTTCGTGGTTTATGCATTAGATCATTTAGTGCATGTTCTAAAAAAGAAACCGGAAAATGCAATAAATGTGTGAAAAATTGGTAGAACCGTCTGCTCGAGTGATGCCTTTTCGTGCGGAAATACACGAGAGCAGAGTTAGGCCCCATGAAAATTAAGGTAGTCTGATAAAAGTAAGTTTAGTTTCACCTCGAAATTTAATAGCTGTTCTCACTCACCTTAAAAGAAGGTGGCCCGTTACGAGGAACATTGGTCAAGGGGTCTACAATATGTAGCTGGAAAATTAGATGTTATACCAAATATGACAAAAGTTCAGTAGGTATGACTTGCACACTATAGCTATGTAACGTTAAGCATTTTAATGAGAGTTTAAGTACAAGGGTCATTACGTTACTAAATCCCTTTCCTTTCACCGTAAGCAAGCTTATTTTAACATTACGGTAATATAACTAAGTAAACCAACTTTACCTAACCTGAAATTACTGGATGGGTCAATGTGCAAGTGTAACTAAAGTCCTAACCCAAATATTCAAATTATACATCTACTGCGAAAAAGTTTACTTTGAGTTGCAACAGTAACTTGACTAAGTTCACGTGACTCGTTTTCCGGAGCCGTTCCCACGAGGGGACGATTCGATTCATCAGAGAAGTCTGAGTTTCTCGAAGCAGACATTACGAGGAACTTACTCTCAGACTACTCTTAAAACTCATATATATTCAACATACCGTGCATCCGATAAGTTTCAGTGTAGTCACTGAAAATGCAATACCAAATTTTGGGCATTAGGAGTAGTGCTAATGAAGGAGAGAAGGGGAAGGTGCCAAACCCCGCCTACTTTCAGAGCACAAATTTTGTGATACCAATGATGATCAAACGCATCTGCACAATGTAAATATAAATAAAGGTTGTTGATCCGTGATTTAGTGCTAATAGCACATTCATTTAAAATAGCCGTGCAATCAAAAAAGGGAGGCGCGCCCGCAAGTCAATGTAAGTAATATATTTGTTAAGTAAGGTTTCGTAAATACTGTATATAAGCCCGGTGTGTTTCTAAAACTACATTTTCAAACGGGCGTTTACTAACTCTTTCTGTGTCGTATAGGCGTCCAAAGTTAGGTAGCAGTATGTCAACGTTTAGGAAAGTAGAACAGTCAACATTATTCCATAATGCCACTATAGAGCGACAGGAATTATGTAACTTGACGTCCTCGTGACATAACGCATTCTTAGCAATAAGCCTTGAAGCCCATGTCGCCGTCGGGCAAGATTCGACACGGCGCCCATAGTTCTTGTTTATAATAATTCCGTTTAACTCTCTGTCCTTGAGAATATTAACGGGTTCCAATGCCCAAATTTGTACATAAACATTCCTTAACCCAACGCCGAAGTTCGGTTCGTTCTGAAAGAGTTTAAGCATTTAAAGGGTTAATTTTATAGCTTGAATATGCACGTACTGGCACAAATGAATAGTAGTTCACTGATGTGCACCAATCATATTATATACGTTGAATATATTTAATGAAACAAGTATATCAAGAATACCTAGTACAATATGGTCAGTAATTTCTTTCCCTCTTCTACTCCGCTTACTCTGTTTCTCTCTTTTACGTACCCAACTTTGATGTCTAAATAAAGAAAAAACAGCGAGTTATTTATATATATGATGTGTGTTAAATAGTACAGTCGCGGCCACCGATAAGCGACCCTTACCCATACCCTTCGTAAGAAACAGCCCCTTCCGCAAGCATGACCACAAGTGACCACAAAAGTGTTTTCTGCACGTGCTGAGGGACAAGGTTGTCACATCTTTTCTTGAAAATGTCTGGACACCATATGTTCTTTCTTCTAGAGAAAGCCATTGAGAAACCCGTAGTAGAAACGTGAATTGTGTAATAAAAAGTGATCTAAGAAAAATGTTAAATGATCGAGTGCCAACAACAATTCAAATAGGGCGAAAATACCAAAACTGAACACGAATTATTTATGAGTTTTTAAAAAGATATATACACTACTATGTTTACTACACTACTATATTATCTACACTATTATATATAAAAAGGATTAAAGTGACTTACTCATCAATAACTAAGACAAACTATTATAGATAGAAACATGAATTTGTAAGAATGTTCCTTTGTCACAAAATCAAGAGCTAAGAAAAAGATTTGTTTAAAATGTGTCTTACAGGGAAGTAAAAAGAGGATTCAAATACTTCTTTGCTAAGAATAAAGTATCTCACGAATCCTTGAAGTTATTTTTTTATTCCGTTGCTGAGAAGGGGAAATAGGGTCATTTTCTATAATATTATACGTATAATTTTAGTTTTATTAAAGAAAAAGTATCAGGTAATTAAAAACAAACATTAGTGCAAAATATCAGAAAGTTGCAGATTTGATTAGCAGTTGGTTGATAAAGCTGCCAGTAAATTGAACTTAAAACAAAAATTTGAAACAGGCTATTGTGAAAATGATGTATGTAAATACTCTACTATTGTATGGAAATTAATATAATTCAATCGCTATCAAATGTCTTACATGAAAACGTATCCTAAGGTTAGTGGCTTGGACTAGATTTATGGTTCTCATCACTGAAGCCAATAAATGGGCGATATTAAATAAATGTTGTTTAGATTTATTGTATATTATTCTGATATGTGGTCTCTTTTCACTTACGGCTACTGGTTTGGGAGGTGCGAAAACGAGTTAACTCAGTGTTGTTCACGAGAAGAGACGTCTTGAAGAAGTATCTTCTCGATTCTCAAAGAATTTTTTTCCGCCTCGTCTCAAAATAATAATAATAATAATAATAATAATAATCTTGTTCAGTAATTTTATATTCTTGTAAAAGTAATTTTGGTGAATTTTTGAACTTAGCGATAAGAAATATAAATGCTTTATTGGGATAGGTGTTAAATAATTAGTATTAATTAAAAAGATACATATCGCCCAGGTGTTTTAACCATTGTTCATATCGAAACCAGGTCTGTAGCTAGGATGGCCAGGGAGATTTCCTCCTCTTCGACTACCTTCAGCCCTCCTGAAACTTTCACTTATTTGTTGGTGTGTATATCAAATAACTGCTTCTGTTATTTTCGGCCTTCGAGTAATGAATCATAAAAAGATAAAAGAAATATTGAACTGCCAGTGGTAATAAAATAAAACTGCCAGTATTACTCTAACTCAGGGTTTCTCAACCTCGGGGTCGCGACCCCCCAGGGTTTCATATGGGTCACTAAGATAAACGGAAGAGATAAATATGATTAAAATCTAATATCGGAAAATATTTTAAATATTATTTTGAATTTTGTTCTGATAGGCATATTTTTATTTTAATCCTTACTGTTAACAACAACAAATATGTCTACTAAATATTTTCAACAGGTGCAGAGTTGTTTAAAAAATCAACTTAAATGAAAGAGGTATGATATGAAACTAATGAGAACTGCATATTGAAACACCAGAAAAATCAAGTCATTTAGAATACTCAATAACTTATTTTAACAACTGTTCAAGCTTTTTCCACGAAAATTAGAAATTACTTTTTTTTAACCATACATCCAAAATTAAGGGAGTTCTAAAGTTTTAAAATTTTCAAAAGGTCTCCATTTTGAAACAGTATAACGGATCGGATTCAATATTTGTAATATGAATGAACTGACTAAATTTGGTTTCAATCCATTCGCTTTTAGCGAAGTTACTGTATCCACTATATACAAGAAATGGATTCTGCTATTATAGAAATAGATGGACGTCGTGAGATCTTCGCAATAGGTATATTAAAAATCCCATACAAGCTTATTACAAACCAGAAATTATCATGGGGTCGTTGGTAAGAGGATGTGATAAAATGGGAGTCGCAATAGAAATTATGTTGAGAACCACTGTTCCAACTGTATATGAATTCTACAAGAGCGAATGTTATCAAACATATTACAAAATAAAAATTTGCATAGTAAATTGGGCAAACTATTTTTAAATAGGGGATTCTGTAAACACGCGGGATTATGTATTCGCCCGTTCGTGAATACAAATATTTTGAACAAGAAAAAAATTAAATTGAACAATAATCAGCCACAAATATTATAAGGTGCATGATCTACGAAAATAAGAGAATATTAAAAAGTATGGAATACTGTCTTACCTTGGAAAGTGCTACTCCTGATCTAAGTCAGAATCGTCTGTTGACGAATCTGTTATTTCCACTAAAACTCTGCTTGAGTTATTGAAAACCGACTGAAGATCTCTGTGACTGTCTTCAATATCCTCCACGTGTCTTATGTAATTTTTCCAATTGTCAACACTAATTCTGCTGAACGCACTATTTAATAAAGACACTAGTTTCGGTAGGGATTCACCTTTCAAATTTTGGGATGCTACCGTCCGTTTTAATTGCGACCACACCATTTCGATTGGATTCAATACGCAATGATATGGAGGTAATCTTAAAACAACATGCCCATATGATGCTGCAAGGTCGTCTATTGCGTACCTTTTTCTTCTTTTGTTCGCAGGCAGTTGTTCATCAATAATTTGGAGAAGAACAGGTATTATCGGGACCGGACTAGGTATGGCGATATTGTGGATTCGCATATAATTAAGAATATTTTCTTTTCTCCACGATGTATTAGGTTTTGGATTAATTACACGGCTATGGTAAGGGGCATTATCCAAAACTATAACTAATGGCTCCTCTAAGCGTTTCAGTATGGAGTTTTCAAACCAATTCTCGAAAATTTCTGCGTTTATTGTCCCATGATAATCGGCAGGAGCATCAGACATTTTCTTGTGGGTTATAAATAAAGCACTATCCACAAAACCAAATCGGCCACCACAGTGCATAATAACTATCCGCTCCCCTTTTTTGTCCGAAGTTGCAACTGTGCAATTGTCAGAGTCGTCGGACCAATTTTTCATTTGGCACGTGTTGCTATCGTACCAAGTTTCATCTAGGTACACGTCAGAGTATCCCGCGGAACGGTAAGCCTTAATTTCTTCGAGATAACGGTATCTCCAAGCAATAACTTCATTGGACTCACATTTCGCGCTTTTTCTAGACACTGATTTATATGAAAACCCCATACTATGCAATAGACGACGTAATGTTCTAATCGAATATGGAAATTCATAGTTAGTCCCGGATGTCTTCTCACACATAACTCGAGACAGCGTTCTTGCAGTAGGTGACACTCCTTTCTTATAGCACTCATATACCGTACGTCGCAGCAAATCGCGAGTAAAATCATCTATTTTGCCGAAAGGTAACTGCTTTCTGTTCACGTGTCGTTTTGTTGGCGTTCGATAAACACTGGGATCTGGAATTTGTAAAATATTTTTTATCGTTGTGAGTCCAATCCGCGTAGCATCCGCTGTTAGTTTCATAACATTTTTGCTGGGTAAAACTCCACCTTTTCGAATAACTTCACGCAAAAACTTTTGTACATTTCGCACTATAAGGACGCTTTGCTTCCTCAGCTTTGCTCCACTTCCAAGTACACGATCCTCCTTTCTGTTACTTGGACTTCTCTGGCCAGAAGGACCAGGTTGCGGATCATTTGGTACCGCAGAACTACTTATCCACGGCCGAAAGAAATTGGACATTTTCACTCAGCGAGAAAATACTAAGACACCAGCACACTACAATCACTTGGAACAAAGTGTCGAGGGAAACTAGAGAACTCAAATTTACCAACTGACAACTATTGGCAATATTGGTGGCCATAAACAGTAAATACAAGCGTAGTATAAGAAACTAACAAGTAAGTTTATAGAGAAAACATTCTATGCTAAGATTTTCCCTTCCTTCTATTCGTTTCTTTAAGTTTCAAAACAATAGAAAAAAACTGTTTTAACTTTTTTTTTATATGTTACTGCTCATTCATAGGTGAAGAAGACCTAAGTCAAAACTTTATTTTTTTTTCTTTCCATTATAAACTTCAAAAAATTGATGTATTTACAAGGATGTGATTCATTTTATTATGGTTTGCAAAATCCGGAAAACTGTAAAACTCAAGAGGAAAAAAAAAGGAATAACCCTACTGCCTGCCTTAAGTTGTAAATTATAGCACCAAAAGTAAAGTTTCTTGCAGGAATTGAGAATAAATATTTACCCTTTTAAAGGCATTTATACACTTCGCTTTTCCTTTTTTTAAATGTCATTCTGAAGAAAAGAGGATCCTTTTTTTAAAAAGTGAGATCTTCGTTAGTTCATTTTTTCGTGTAGATCTTTTATGGGCAATACATAAGTATGTCACTTCACCCAAAACTTTCGAATAAAAACATTATGCAAGTTGGTGTGTAGGGTAAACTGAAAAATCACTTCGTACTTTTGCTGTCCTCACATGACAATCTGGACTGAAAACCTTAAAACAGGGAGGAACAAGGTCATTCAGAAATCTGGCAGCATTGACTGCTTCGAGAACCCCAGTGAAGTTTGCGGTTGCTAAGCTACAGGGGGTAGAGGACAGTCTTTCCTCTTCCAGGAAAAATAGTCGCTTATCCATGGCCCCGACTTTATGTACAATTAATGTAGCGCTTATTACTACAATATTTTATGAAAAAGTATAAATTTGCACCCTTTCCTGTATCGTTATTCAAAAGTCTGTACAATCGTAAGGGATGAAAAAAAGATGGTTTCAAAGAGGGTTCTAATTGTGATGTTATTGTGATTTCCAAATTTCCGGTGTAATTTTCGCGGTGTTACAGGTTATTTGGGGTAACTTCGGGTATTTGTACGTTGATTCGCGGGGGCATAAAGGAAGGCTTAAGGGTCGCGAGGTCACGGTTGGTAAACTGTATTCTGGGACGTTAATACGCTGTCATGTAAAAAGGAACAGCGGACGGTAATGTGTTGGTTAGCGAACGTAATTTTGATGTGGTTTAGGGTTGTTGAAATTTGGGAGTAAGGTTACCCGTTTACAGCGTTAGGGCTAACTACGCTTGAACCCAACTTTCGGTTAAGATGGGTTCAAATTTAAGAAAATTACAACAACTTCAAGTGAATTTTCATTTGGCACTTTAAGTACGTAGGTACAGTATATATTGGACATTACAATGGAAAGCTGGTTATAACGTTGAATTGAAATGAAATATTTCAGTTTTACGTTCCACTGTTATGCTGGTTAGGCTAAAGGGACGGTGATGATGAGAAATGAATGAAATGGTGGAATGAAGAAAGTGTAACGGGGAACCCCGAGAAAACTCACAAGCACGGTGTTTGTCCCCCACGACGTCCACATGGCGCAAGCTGCGATCGAATCAGGTGAACGCTCTACCACTGAGCTACCGCGCCCCAACTTTGGATTGACTAATCATAGAAGAGTCTAAGTTACAGGTTGAGTGCTTTGGGCTAGTATAGTATAAAATTCAGATACTTCGCATTTCTTTCATTTATAACTTCAGTAATGGTACTGTTTGGCTTAAAATCCATACGTTATTCATGCTTATTAGTTTATTTGGGGCAAAGCTTTAGACACTAACTACTAGTGTGCATACTAACAAAATTCATAGTTTAAATAAGTTCCGAAAGTTTTAGATAAAACAGTATTGAAATTTTGAAGGGTACATAAATAACTGTATTTAACCACTGAAGATGAGAGCTTAAATTCATCGATACTTCCTGAGATTGGCAACTGAAATTACTCTTGATCCTTCTATGCTTGAATATTCAATTAAATTGATTCATCCCCTTTGGATGGATCTTGTTTGTTAGGCTCTTACCCAAACATCAGGTACCTACCGGTACCTTAAAATTTTCTGTACGCATGAACTAAGGAGTACCTTCTACTAAGGACATGAGTTTCCCCACATTCCTGCCGTATACCCTATATCAAGCCTGGTGCAGATGCATAAAAGCCATAGAAAGAACGTTGCCATTTTTTAGACTTACATAGATATTTCTGTAGTCCTTGGTATGTGTTTGACATTGAAAATGACATCGAGACATCAAGTACTGCGTTCGTTAGCAAAAGAAAGGGACACGTACAAACAAACTTTATAGTCTATAGAAACAATCTCACAATCCATTGGATCCAGCAATGATGTCTCCAATGTGGAAAGTGATGTGGAGTCTTCATAAACTATAACTTCGGAGAACAACAGTAGTTATCCACAAAACCACGAAAGAAGTGGGAAGAAGAGGCAAGAAGTTGTAACAGGTAAGGCAGCACTTAAAAAACGGGTACAAATTATGTGTTAATACATCATTACATTTTATATCAATTACGGCAATATATACCTACATATAAATCCGTTGAAATACAATTACGGCAGTTAACTTGTTCACAAGGAACGTTATATTAAAATTTTGTGCCTCCAGAAGAAAGTGTAGAAATATTTTTTCTGGTGTTCAAATATTCCAACATTGCAATATAAATTCTCTCCCAAACTTTATACGGCTCCTGTCTACTGGGAATGGCTTCCAGGCTAATAGATAAAAGCAGATTGGAACGTGTTAAATTGTGTACTCTGTTCATTGCTGTTGTAGAAAGTTTTGCCTTTTTTTATAATTTTATGACCAAACGAAGTCCAGTGCATCTATGTGATGTTCTGTCCGTTTTGATCTGTGTTTAGTTGTAAATATTTAAGGGTCAGCATATGTTATTATTTATATTATTCTTTTTAAAAAGTTTAATCATCACATTACCATAATGTTGAGTGTTGTCTGCTAGCTGAAGAAATTTTATCTTACAAGTAAACCTTACCTTTTGGTGAATCGAGTTGCTGACTGAGACACATATGAGAAAGTAGTACTAAATGTGGTCAGTATTTCAGTGAAGTTATAGGTGCGAAGCTCCAGGGGTTTAGGAGATACAGCTACCAGAACATCACATGGAAGTACAGAATAGTATTCATACACTTGGAGGTAAAAGCCCTTTATGACCTCTTTTAACGACAAAAGGTGAATAACAAATATATGGGTACATATTAGGAGTAGGGGGAAGTCATATAGTAAGGGTATACCTGACGGCGGCCATCTTGAAATCCGCCATTTTGAATTAAGGTTAAGTTTTTAAAATAGGAATAGGGTCATGTGATACATGATTTAAGGCGCAAATTTAATCAAAAGAACAATGGTGACGTTAATTTCGATTTACGCGCAATTGGTAAAAAGTTACAAGGAAATTAAATATTGTTGCAGCATATGTATTAGTCCTTTACCCAACCTTGTAAATTTTGTGTTAATGATAATTATTAAATAAAAAGCAGGTGGATTAATATTGATGTCGTGTGTGCGTGGCACAGACAAGGTGAGCAATAGTACAGTGAGGACAAGAGCGAGCGAGAAATAGATGTGAACAGCGTACAAGAAAAACAACGAAATGGCGTGCAAGTATAGCATCAAACAACTAACATTGTAACGCCACCATTGTATATCTGATTAACTTCTAGCCAGAAGTCATCTATCCTGCATTACTCTATTCCCATTTACCTTTGTGCTCGTTAATGATAAAGCAAAAATTGTTATACCCTTGGATTTATGGTAAAATTTGCTATTAATAAGGTGTCACTGTTATGCGTTTTGTTTAAAATTTTGTCTGATTCAAAATGGCGGATTTGGACATGGCCGCCATCAAGACAACTCTTACCATAGACCTAATATTTATCCACCTGCTTTTTATTTAATTATTATCATTGACACAAAATTTACAAGGTTGGGTAAAGGACTAATACATATGCTGCAACAATATTTAATTTCCTTGTAACTTTTTACCAAATGCGCGTAAATCAAAATTAACGTCACCATTGTTCTTCTGAGTAAATTTGCGCCTTAAATCATGTATCACATGACCCTATTCCTATTTTAAAAACTTAACCTTAATTCAAAATGGCGGATTTCAAGATGGCCGCCATCAAGACAACTCTTACCATAGACCTAATATTTATCCACCTGCTTTTTATTTAATTATTATCATTGACACAAAATTTACAAGGTTGGGTAAAGGACTAATACATATGCTGCAACAATATTTAATTTCCTTGTAACTCTTTACCAAATGCGCGTAAATCAAAATTAACGTCACCATTGTTCTTCTGAGTAAATTTGCGCCTTAAATCATGTATCACATGACCCTATTCCTATTTTAAAAACTTAACCTTAATTCAAAATGGCGGATTTCAAGATGGCCGCCATCAAGACAACTCTTACCATAGACCTAATATTTATCCACCTGCTTTTTATTTAATTATTATCATTGACACAAAATTTACAAGGTTGGGTAAAGGACTAATACATATGCTGCAACAATATTTAATTTCCTTGTAACTCTTTACCAAATGCGCGTAAATCAAAATTAACGTCACCATTGTTCTTCTGAGTAAATTTGCGCCTTAAATCATGTATCACATGACCCTATTCCTATTTTAAAAACTTAACCTTAATTCAAAATGGCGGATTTCAAGATGGCCGCCGTCATGTATACCCTTACTATATGACTTCCCCCTAGTCCTAATATGTACCCATATATTTGTTATTCACCTTTTGTCGTTACAAGAGGTCTTAAAGGGCTTTTACCTCCAACTGTATGAATGCTATTCTGTACTTCCATGTGATGTTCTGGTAGCTGTATCTCCTAAACCACTGGAGCTTCGCACCTATAACTTCACTGAAATACTGACCACATTTAGTACTACTTTCTCATATGTGTCTCAGTCAGCAACTCGATTCACCCAAACGTAAGGTTTACTTGTTAGTAACAAAGAAAAAGAAACACTAAAAATGTTCTCGAATGTTATTTGGAGGTTTAAATTGTGTACTAATATAGAACCCTCATGCGAATGGGGAGTGCTTCAACTGGATACCAAAGCAGGAAATTACAAGTTTTTTTTTTTTTTTTTCATAATTGACCGATCGTAAGCAAGGTCTACTACTGAAGTCTCACAACATTTGTGTGTGTCCGCTGTGTCTCATGATAACTGCTGACTCGTGATCCAATAAGAATGAACTTCCACAGATTATTTACTGTTTCAAAATTCAGGTCAGGTTCGTTGGGGAAGCAAATCAGACAAGGGCAAAGTGTGAAAACGAGCTGCTAAAAAAAAGTACAAACACATAGAAAATTAATAAAAAAACAAATGGAAAATTGAATGGACAGTTTTATTATAAAAGCTTTATAAATGTGCAACATATTCAGGGAGTCCAGGCTGTTGGTTCGGGTCAAAACCGGATAAGGAAATGAAATGAAATCTTTAGTTTAACGTCCCACAGTACGCAAGCGAAGTGCCAAAGGAAACGGATGAAACAGTAAGTGAATGTTGGTGAAAGATACAGTAGAATGAGAAAGTGGGAGGACACTGGAGAACCCTTGGACACGATGTCGTCCACCACAAACTCACTTAGCCTTGGATCAAACCAGGGACCCCTAGAACCAGAATGGAGTCAATAGAATAGTACCTATTGCTTTTTGATATCAGTAATTGCTTGCAATTCAATTAGGTTATCATTAGCTTTGATGTTTCACTTATAAGTATTGTATAGTGTATTTGCAATATGGTTGTGACGGTTAGTATCCAAGATAGTGAGGTTCCCTGAATTAAGCTGTTGTGACATATTATTCGGTACAATAGTGCAATTATTTTTGTTACTTTTTTGTTTGTTTACTTATGTAGTCATATCATTTAATTTCTCATATCTTTATTACAATAATAATAATTATGTTTAATAGTACTTCATTGGGAGTTAATATTTGTAGATTTCGAACGAATAACAACCAGGTTAAAACTACATAATACTTCACTTTACATTTCTTTCATCAAAAATTAGTTACATTTGCGTATGCAGGTCATACAAACTTTCCTACTACGTGGTAATACCTTTACATTTGTGACAACAACATGTTGCCTGAATTCTGATAAGAAAATAAGCTACAAATCATTAATTTATACAGGATTTTTGAATTTCGTATTTATTTATTTCATCAAGCTTCACACCTGGAAAGTTAACATTACAAGCTGGTTGGCTTTACTTACCTTCTCATTTGTCAACAACACATATTCTTTAATCTTAAAAAAGACAGGTTACTTATGATTAGAGAATATTTAGAATTCCTTCAAGACAAACAAAGATAGTAAGCTTCTTTGACTTTATAGTTACTTTCTCGTTATTTTAATTAGGTGAACATTAACTAAGAATGTTTAAATTAACAAAATATAAGTTATATCTAGATCGGTTTTTTACATAACAATAATGGGATTTAAATTGTGGTTTGGTCATATTATAAAAATAATTTATATATATATATATATATATATATATATATATATGCGTCTGTGTGTGTTTTAGAATTTAGCTCTAGTTGAAAGGCTACAGGAAAATGGAATTACTTTCCTTGGTACTATTATTAAGGCTCTTAAGAAATGCCGACTTGTGATAAGAGAACACGAGAAGAGTTGTGTTGTACAGTTGCAATAAAGCTAATCATTTTATCCTGACAGTATACCAGTGGAAACAAAAATAGTCTGTTTTGAGTACTATAAATCTACAGTTAAAAGGTTGTACAGGCGATATAGAGGGACTTGAAAGGATAAATTTTATAACAATTCAATACGGCATAGAGATTTCTGTAGATTAAATGACCATGGAATATACACTTGAAAGATCCGCGCAAACAATAGCCATCAAACAGTTGAGAGTAATATACTCGATTTTGCTGGTGTAAATTCATGGATTTAGTATAAACTTGTGTGGAATAGCGATATTGCTCGTAGAAATTTTCTATTATAACTTGAAAAGAACTTGCGGAAGAATAAATTCAAATAAGGGCTTCTGAAAACTCACTGCTATAATAACTGTTTTACACGAACAAATTGGAAGATGTAAAGGATGTGATGTGGAGTAAAATAAAAATGCAACGTGAACAAGTGTAAGTTTTATGCCTGTAAAAAATCTCAATGTAAACTCTACACAGCAGACATTTTTTATACATTACATAACTTTTACACTAAAACTATCTCTAGCATGTTATACCGTTGAGAGTTACGCATGTGAGTAAGATTTTCTTTCTTAATTACTTTTCCATTTTGCTTCACACTTTGTAGTTTATATTTTTGTACTGTGTATATTTTGTATTTGTAAGTGAAATATTTGACAATTTGCATAATGTCGGATCTTATAAAACACATACACAGAATATCTCTTAAAAGTAGTTTGCGTCGACTGGAAAAAATGAAATTTTTCAGTTTTACGTTCGTTATGATGGTGAGAAATGAATGAAATGGTGGAATGAAGAAAGTGGGACGAAACTCACGCACATGGTGTTTGTCTACCACAAAGTTCACTTGGCGTGAGTTGGGATCGAACGAATGTTCACCCCATTCACCAGAGATGAACGTTCTATCACTGAGCCACCGCGGCCCCTTTGCGTCGACTGGAGTAAACTGCTTGCAATTAGACGAATAAATAGTAAATTTAGTAAGCAACGAAGTATATACTGAATTATCTAAACCTTAAGGCACAACATGTGATAAAAACAATTCTATGTAAGCAAAAATTGCCTGGGTTAATTAAATTCAAGCACGGTTTAAAAGAGAATAAAGTAGTAGTGATTAATTTAAAAAGCAGAAATAAAACCCAGTATATGCTGATATGTAATTCTATACGAACATATTATAAAAAGTGATTCAGGTTTCAGTTTTTCAAACAAATGGATTCGACAAAAATAACTACACTCTTTTCTGTCACCAAAATCAACCAAATATTCTAGTGTCTCTTAGACGAAAATCAGGTTGTACGTGCCAATTCTTTATTTTATCCCGCACTGTGTCCTAGACAATTAGTACCCAGAGTGATCTCAACAAAGATTCGCATGAATTCAGCAAATTACTTAAAGACGTAAATATTATCCGCAAGAAGATAACGAGAAATACTGTATCATTAAGAAATTACCCTGCATTATATATTTAATGCACATGGCCTATACGCTAAAGACGCAAAAATAAACACAAAAGTGTAAATACCTTAGTGCCAAGAAGTCCCTCTTAGAGGTCACGTAAACAATATTGCTTTCGAAAAGTTTCTTCGATGCTATGAATCGTGGTTTTCACCGCGTTTATGTAAACGCTTATTGATAAGTAGTATTGATAACCGACGTATTTACGATAAAAATATATTTGGTGTTTCCATTTTCGCAAATAGAAGATTAATTTGAATACAGATATACTTTTCTCGAAGAATATAAAAATTAGGGTGAAACTTACAAAATACATATGGAAGAAAGGAAAGATAAATTAGGCTTTATAATGTGTATGTTTAGGGAGATATAATCACTTCCATAATTGAACATTTATCACTATATCACACATATATATATATACTTGAAATATAGAGCGATCTGCTTCTCTTTCACAATAATACAAATAATATTAAATTTTCAGAAAAAGATTTCTTTATTGTAATTTTCGTGGCTGTTGCCGAATTTTAGGACAAAAATATATTGTCGTAAGTGGAAGATGCAATAGTAAGTTAAATTTACGGTTACAGAAATGTTTCATCTTTATCTTAAAATTTTATGTATTTTATAGCTATATATTGAAATTTATAGAGAAGCATGTTGAAATTACAAATGAAAAGAGTTCGTTCAAATCCCTAAGACATATATTTCTATTGCGCTTTGGATAGAACACGAGAAACTAATGACTTAAGAAGTAAATAAATCTTCTACATATTGCAATTGAAAAAGAACACCGAAATCCATGGATCACCAAATGAATAAAACACGATGAGCAAGTAACATTTTACTTAGTAAGTCAATCCTTCTCCATAAATCTACATCTAGTCCAATATCCAATCTACAGTAACAATGTATTCCGAATTTATTGTTACGTCATTCTAATGACATTATGGTATATATTGTCGAACAAATAAGTAAGTTCGATACAACCGACTTCCTCAAAAACAATGTAGTTTAGAATTTAATGGATTCATTTATTAAGCACCACGATCTTAGCAATTGAATGTTGCTTCTCAGCACTGAAGAATGTAAGCCGTCCTATTGTATGTTCCACACTGTTAGAAATGACTCTGCACAGCATCTTACAGAAAAAGTGAAACAGTGAAAGGTTACGATTTTTTATAAGCGTTTCTATTTATTATATGAAGGACAAACAGGAAAAATTTTGTCGTATGCGATTTTGGAAATCAGAAGTAATTTGCTGACCATATGGAAAACAAGTATATAATTTAATCCATTCCGTTTCTTGTCAGAAAGAATAAGAAAAATCTGCACAGGCCTTTAAGAAAATGTTCGTTCCGAAGGGCATAAATAAAACGAATTGTGTATTTCTGGTTTCCTGAGGTGCATATTGGAAAGCGCAATAATTACTATCTAGGTACATCTGTAAGAACACAACTATAAAGAGAGCGCGGTCCCTAAGACTGTTTGCATGACATCGCAAATATGGCATGCTATTCTTCAATCAACAAAAGCACGATTATGATAATAATTTGCATATTTCTTAACACTTACGTTCCTTGTTACAACAGAGGACTAATACCTTCAGACGTAGTATAATGCAGTATTTAAGTTCTTTAGGTTTACGGTGAATATGTTTTTAACATATATTATAACGTAATATAACTAATAATGATCGACGATTTGATCCAACTGTTTGGCCAAAACTATAAATTATCATATATTTCATCATTCGTGAAACAAGCATACTATAGCTTGAAGGTACTTTCTGTACTGTCACTTCGTATCTACTGTTCCTCCCGTAAATTCGTTCCGATAGTAGTTCTTTGCAAGAAAAAAAAAAAGAAAATGGAATATGTTATGGCAACAATTGTTGTCTCTTTTTTTTTTAACTGAGGTGAAAGTAGATTCGTTAGATCTATTTGTTTTGCTGAGATCCAAAACCATTAATGAATGCTTTTATGCTATCTTCCTTATATATATTTCCGTCAATTTTTAATTTAAGATCTTTAAATAGATGTACTTTCAAAACTTAACTGAAATGTATGTTTTTGAATACCTGAAACATAAATTACGGAATTTTCTTAGATATTAAAAGATAAATAAGATGGTGTACTTAAAAACTTTATTTTTGTTCTAATATACATATGGATGTTATATATGGAGATGTTTTTGAGAGAATATACTGAGGAATAACAGTAGTATTATAGATGTCTAAATATGGATCAAATGTATAATTATAAACTTCTTTTTTTCTTAATTATGAATATTTCTTACATAAAACAGACGCAAAAACTTATTCTAGTACCCTGCTTTTAGTTGTATACTGAGAAACTTTATGACCAAATTCCAGTAGAACACAGGGTTGTTTTGTTAATACTCAAAATGACGTACAAGTTAACGCACATTTGTGCAGTTTATGGCAAATGTGTTCTGATCTTCAATAGCGAGTAAAATATCATTAGTAGTAATCTAAAGCTATGAGTTATTTTTCTTACTGTGTTTATGGATTAAAAAAATATTCTTACAGCTATTTTTAAAAAGTCCTTCGACAGTAGTAGCAATGGAATTTTATACTATATCGATTAACGTAACAAGAAACAATAATTTCCAAAAAAAAAAATTATTTCCCATTTTACAGAAATTCTTGTGGTTTGGAAGGCGGTTGGAAGAAATGTCCGCGGCATTTGCAAAAACACAAAATGCTTGTAATGTGTTGGTTAGAATGTGTCTGCTCAAAACTTACTCCTAGACGAGAAAAATTGTGTGCACGAACTACCACTCCTGCAAAAATAATTTCACTAGAATACGATTGATATATAAAATGTCATGTGTCACTGAAAATCAGAAAAAGCGCGCGCATTGTAAGGCCAGTAGCTTTAATTATCAGAGAACTAAAATTGCAATATATATTTCGCTTTACCTTTAAAAGACTATTTAGCTTATTTGTTTTAAAAATACGATTTACTAAATTCACATTGAAGTAGGCCTTGTTCCTTATTAAGAAGATCATTTTGTTAAATTCTGCCACTAATCTCAATATTTGGAACTGTTTGTTCAGCAATTGGCAGCATTTGATTTTTGTAGTGCCAAAATGTGCTTGTTCACAATTGTTTTCGGAGGCAGCTAAGGTATTCTAAGATTTTTTCCTTAGAAAAAACAAGTTACAACAGTTACCACAAACTGACATATTCTCTTTAATTAATGGGGTAACATTTTGACAAACATAAATTCTCTCGAAATTGGGATTAACTTATACGAAGGCACATTATTTTTAGAATCTCAGATCTTTTGCACTAATAGTTCAAAAAAGAGGTATATGTGATTACACAAATTTACTCTGAACGAGAAAGATATGTTACATGGTTCTCAAATATGAGCGCTTCATAGTGTATCGATTGAGAAATGTGCGATGAATACGATTTTACTACATTTGTCGTGACTATTTGAATTCTGTAAATATGGGTTATGGTCTTTTTTTACTTTCGTTTGCGTCAATAACCCATTTCAGCACTTGTTAAATGTATGACGTCTCCGAAGTATGAGTTACCACATAGTTAACCAAATATATTTTCAAGGGGCAAGTTACTTGATTCATTTAAGTTATGAGATGGAAAGTCTTGAATAGCATCTTACAAATTACTTGATTTCTTTAAATTATGGGATGTCTCTTTAAATTCCCTTTTGTACCAAACTCCTTTCTACACTGATATGTATGGATCTGCATATGTTTAGTAAGATTTGACTTCCACGAGAGAGATCAACCGCTGGTTTGGCAAGTGTACGAAACTATCAATGTTGACTTATAATGTGTCTCTTCATATTTCCTTTCGAACTGAATGATTTTTTACATTCCTGACAAGCATATGTCTTCCCTATCATACGCGCGTGTCCCATGTGGGTAAGTAAGTGTCTTCTTAAACTTGTCTTGTAACTGAAACTTTTGCTGCATTCGTTGCAGGAATATGAATTTCCTTTGTGGGCTAACAAATGATTATTAATACTTGATTTACTAGAAAGACCCTTATCACAGATCTTGCAAAGGTATGGTTTATCTGAGGTATGAGTTAAAATGTGAGCATTTAATGCTGACTTTTGAATGAAAGATCGTCCACATATCTGACAATTGAACAATCTCTTTAGTGTATGGGTATTCATGTGCAACATCAAAGTTGACTTATGTGCAAATGTTTTGGGACATTCATTACATGAGTGTGGTTTCTCCTTTGTATGTGTGACTACGTGATTATTTAAACGTGTTTTGGAAGGAAAAGTTTTACCACAGTCCAAGCAAGGATATGTTCTTTCTATAAAATGGACTTTTTTATGGAATATCAGGTTAGCTTTCAAAGGGAAACTTTTCTCACAATGATCGCATTTGTGTGCTCCTGTTAAATTATGGGTCAACATGTGATTAGCCAATCCAGATTTAAAAGAGAAACCTTTACTACATTCTTGACATGTGTATAATTTGATTGAAAAATGCATGAACATATGTCTGCTAAGACGCGAGTTGGAGGGAAAGGATTTGCCACACTCCCGGCAGGTGTGCAAAACCTCCGGTGAATGATGCGAAGTGTGGCTAGTTAATGCTTTTCTCGTAGCGAAAGCCTTATTGCAAACCTTGCAGTGATAAGACCTCTCTAAGAAATGTGTGAACATGTGTTGTTTTAAACTTGATTTACGTCTTAAGTTCTTTCCACACAAGTGGCAGGTAAATGATGTCTCTAGTGTATGAGTTAACACGTGGTAGGCTATAGTTGATTTGCTTCTGAAAGTTTTGAGGCAGTTGTCGCAGGTGTACGGTTTATCTAATGTATGTATTGCGGAGTGAGAATTCAAGCGAGATCTCGTTGTAAAACTCTTTCCACATATCTTGCAAATATATGGCTGATCAAACATATGAGTCGACATGTGGGACTTAAGTTGTGGTTTCAAAGCGAAAACTTTTCTACACTTTTGACACGAGTATACCTTTTGATTTTTATGAACTACCATGTGCAATCTTAAATTATATTTACGACAGTAACTCTTGGCACATTCGGGACATGTATATGGTTTCTCTAAGCTGTGTGTTAATATATGCCTATTAAGAGCTGATTTACAAGAGTAAGATTTCCTACAGTCCTGGCAAGTATATTTTACATCTAATACTTGGGGTACATTGTCTCTCAAAAATAACCTTTCGGAAACTGATTTTTTATCTTCATCCAAGCCCTCTAGTTCTTGGGTCGTTAAAGCATTATGTTTTTTAAAATCAAACCTTTCAGCGAACTTGAAATTATTTATTCTCCAATGCGAACTTCCTTGCCTGGAACAAACAGCAATGAGTAAATTATTATGACATTAACTATAGAGTATAAACTAAAACATATCTTACTTGAAAAAAAAAAGTTTTTAGTGAAGTAGGATTAATATAGAATATTTTAAACTCCAAAAAGCTTTTATTGGCAGGGTATTTAAGAGCGAGGTAAGCTGGTAAAAATTCTCTTCGAATTCATTTAGTGTTTAACGGATCGACTAAGATTAACATAAAACACAAAAACATGTATACCTTAGTGTTTGTCGAGATAAAGCACCACTCAAATATCTGCACTTGATGCCTTCATTTCATTCAGTACTAAAAGACACACGAGTTCTAACAGTAATTTTATTTAAAGAAAAAAGATTATTTTTCATCATTTTCTATGATTTGCAATATATAACATTAATTTTCAAACTTACATTTTCGAGAGACTTACTTTGAGCTCTCAAGATTTGATTACGGCAGGTGCTTACACTTCCACAGATAATTTTAATCCATGAAGACTCTTGACATGAAGCCACACTACACATCAGTGTTAGCGTAATTGATATCATTTCCTACATATAATACCAAAGTAAAAGATTGTTTGAAGGAAGTGGAATATTGTTTTCTTTATTTGATTTGGAGTAAAATGGTGAAATGTTCACTTACTCAAAGTGGACAATCAACGAAAGAAACCTGACGCTGGTTACACTTCTTATGGGTAAACCACAATTCCATCTGTATGTTCTCTGTTGATTCCAGTACTGTTCCATGTCTCAAGGTTCGTTAATAGGTTTTCCAAACTTGAATATTAAGTTGCTATCTTTGTCGTAGAAGAGTGGACTTGTTGCAGCTTACAGTTGTTTTTGTATCATTTTTATTTTTAATTACACTGTGGCATAAGTATCATACAGAAAAAAAGGTAAAAACTTAAAACGGTTAAAAATTCTATGCATTACCGCTATTGGATAGAGAAATTGTATATGCCATTCTTCTTAATTGGGAATCCTTGTTTCTTTTGTAACTACAAAACAATGATAGTTTGTCGAAACTAATATTGCCTTAACTTCCACCAGTATTTGAAAAACCTCGATTCCTTAATATAAGAACTTAACCCACATAGTTTTAGTCAGGTTTACATATATTTCACAGGTTTTCTTAGGAATCTTTGGCACAAAATACCCCGCAATGATGTACATATGAAAATAGTGTTGCTATTTGCAGCAGCTTTATATTAACTACAATATATAAAAAATATTAAAAATTATATTTATTAAACAGTTCGTTTATGGAAGTTTATCATCCTTTTCCAGCACCCAGGTTCTATTAAACCTGGAATTATACTTTATGGTGTAATCCAAAGTCCCTTAAAGCGTTAAAATTTTAACACTCAAACTGACAATCGAGCTCGGCACCACGTTTACTAAAGTGCCGCCCAAATTACTAAACTAATCGAAGGAATGCTCCTTTGAAAATGAAATGAAATCTTTTGTTTGACGCCTCACGATTGTGCCCTTGAAGCTAAGGAGCACGACTAATTAAAACAAAAGAAATGACTGAAGAATCTGTGGAATGAGGATGTATGAGGAAACGGGAGTACCTCGAGGAAAACAATGGACACGATGTAGTCCAGTATTTGTTCTGCGCTTGAATATATGGAATTATTTCAGACACCGTTTATATCCGACTGTAAGAAGTTACTGTTTTCACATTCATCATTCGAAAAATTTGAAATCTTAAATTCAACCCTTCTAGCATCTCGGAAAACGTATAGTAAATGCTTTCTTTTTCTTCTTCTTTTTTTAAGTATTCTATTTATTTAAGTCAGTTTAACTGTCCAAACTTGTGAACACTGAACACCAAACTCATGAAAATATTTTCGTAGCATTTGTATAAAACCATCTAATTCTTCTGGTTTCAGTCAGTCACCAATTGACACACACACAAAAAGTTCTTACCCCAATTGGTAGTGATTATGGCGTGTTAGGTTATGTTAGGACGTTATATTCCAAATAATCGTTTAAAACGGTTCACTGTAAGTCACATACCGACTTCGGAGCCGTCGATGGATTCAGGGGAGATAGTGATGGGCAGTGGGAATATTCCCAGTGGGAAGGAGGTTTTCTTCCCTGCTGTATAAATTCCCGAGAAGGAACTTATTTCCATTTCTTTACTTTATTTTTTAAGTTATAAGAACCATATGACTAATTACTTTATTTTCATTTACAATCATTTACTTGGTTTTAAATAATTTGAAATTTGTTGACTGTAGTTGATAATAACTACTTAACTACTTAATAATATGATTTTTTAATTTCCATTCTCAGTTGCACCAGAAAGTAGCAAAGTACTATTTTTTTTTCTAAATGATACAAAAAGAACCAGTTTGTACAGTAATCTAGAAATTCTGTAGAAGTAGAGGTGAAGTACTATCAATACGCCCGCTCTCTGAGAGAGAATCAGATATTGAATAAACAAATCTCTGTAGTCGTAAATACATATACTTTTAAAATTTAATGTTTACATATCAAAATTAGGGTTACCTCTCTGGAGGTTTCATTAGTACTGGTGTTTCCGGACCTGTGTTAATTAGGATTTCTTTGCTTTCTTTTACGTGTGTATTCATGTACCAAGCTTTGTTGGCGAATTTTTAAAACACCGTGATGAATAGCCTATCTTCTTAAATTAGAGATTTAATAGTATACAGTAAGAAAGCACAGTGTACCTAAAATCAACATTCTGTGTATATATATGCCATCCCATACACTGGCAACCTTACGAATTTTTCAAGAAACTACGTGTGTTTTCTGGCAGTTACCAACCTAATTTGTTTATAACATTTAAAAATTTAATATGATTGTAATATTAGTAGTAGGGTCAAGATTAGAAAATCCACTTACATATTAATCTAGACTGTTTATTGGGGTAAAGGTATGTGGACTTTCTATACCAAATGTTTTTCCTACATATTTACTGGCATAAAACACATTATAAGTAAACATACATTCCAAGTAGCACACAGACGTCCTTTTCACGTCATCTGAAGGTCAAAAAGTGACGATAATGTCATGAAATGACGTGAAAAATTATGGTGAAATGTCAGTCCAAAAGACATTTTCATGACATATAAATGACGTCTGCTTATGACCTTTAATTGACGTCACTGGCAGGTCATTATATGGCCTATAACTAGGGCTATATGACGTAATTAAATGACTTGAAACAGACGTGATAGAAAGGTGAAATGTTATCGTCGAATAGACGTCACGAGCATGACGTACAAATGATACTCTCAAGTGACGTAACGTTCACACCGGGTGCTGAAATAATGGCAACCCCAACGGTAGCCACCATGTAGAGACCTCAAGACAAGCAAAAATTGCGTCCTTTCAATGTTATAAGATACCGAAAACGTGAAAAAGTGAATTATAGTCCATAGCTCCAATACTACGGTACCTATCATGATCGGGTCAACACAGCTTAGGAACTAGATGTGCCCTATCCAAATATCCATATTTCAGAATCCTACGTTAGTTGCGCAACATTTTTTATAGATACATTTGAGATAAGGACAGCATTTGAAGTACTCCCAACTATTTCTATAAAAATTGTTAGCCAAATACTCCAGGATTTTGAAACATTGATATCTGAATAGGGCACATTCTAGTTCCTAAGTGGTGTCTTCACTCAACCACAATATGTCCCATAGTGTTGAAGCTATGGTCCTTTAAAATATATCTTTTCACATTTTTGACAACCTATAACTTTGAAAGCTTTTTACTGCTTGTCTTGAAGTCCTCTACATGATAGCTATCTGCGGAGCCGCCATTGTTTCAATACCCAGTATGTGGACATCGACGTCCCCCTCCTACGTCATCTCTCTATATGTGTGCTAGGAATCGGTGTAATTTTCTAGGTATATATATCGGTTTCCAACACTTGATGGTCTAAAAATACAAAGCAATGACAAATTATCTTTCCAAGCGACTTGTTTTTCGTGCTTCTTATACACTTGCAAATTACTTTTCAGCTACTTTCTTTTACCTTTACATTACTTAGTTCTGTATCAAGTAGATAATTAGTCGGTAGGGTTGACATAATTTGATGAGTAAAAAAATGGGCATATTTACCAACGTTTACTTTCAAATGGACCGATAAGTGTTATTTTATACTCCCCTATACCTATTTAAACGTATATTGCTAGTACTAATACTATTGTTTCTAAGTAAAATAATAGTGATGCATAATGGAACTTGGTACAAAATAATTATAACGAAAGCATACATAAAATACCAGAAATCATATATATATATATATATATATATATATATATATATATATATATATTCATCATCATAGGTATTCTGCCTTTATTGGCAGGTCACTTGCCGCAGCTGAGAAGCTTCCATGCTCCACGGTCCTCCGCTAACCTTTTCGTCTTCGCGTATGATCTTTCTGTTTTAATATCATCCATTAATTGTAGTCTCCTTCGCCCCCTCCCTCTCTTTCCCGCCACCATACCCTCTAGGATGTCCCTCATGATACAATCTCTTCTTAGGCAATGTCCCAACCAGTTTCTCTTCCTCTTCCTAATAATATCTAGAAGTGTTCTTTTCTCACCCACCATTTCTAACACTCTCTCATTCGTTTTCCGCTCGACCCAACTAATTCTTTCCATTCTTCTCCACACCCACATTTCGAAGGCTTCCAGTCGATTTTCGTCACCTTTACGTAAGGTCCACGTTTCCGCCCCATACAGTACAACACTCCACACGAAGCATTTTATGAGTCTTTTTCTCAACTCTTTGTTCAAGGTCCCACAAAACAGACTTTTCTTTCTTTTAAAGGCTTCTTTCGCCATTCCTATCCTTGCTTTTATTTCACGTTCGCATTTCATGTCATTACTAAGAATACTACCCAGGTATCGAAAACTATTCACTTGTTCTATTTTCTCCTCTCCTACTTTTATATTTGACACAGACCCCTTCGTTCCAATCACCATGGCTTTTGTCTTTCTAACATTTATTTTCATCCCATATTCTTCAAAGTCCTTTCTCATTTTTTCTAACATTTTATTGATTTTCTTTTCAGATTCTGCAACAAGCGCCATATCGTCTGCAAATCTTATACATCTAATCATTCTACCTCCTACCGAAATGCCATCATCATCATGTAGGCTCTTTTTCACTATCTCTTCTAGATAGACATTAAATAGTGTTGGCGAGAGGCAGCATCCTTGTCGAACTCCCCTTCCAATTGCACTCTCTTCCGTCAGTTCTTCCCCTATCCTAACACTTACTTGTTGGTTCATGTATAAGTTTCTTATTAGTCTTCTATATTTCCATTCCAACCCTATCTTTGTTAGAACTCCCAACAACAATTCCCAATTCACGCGGTCAAAAGCCTTTTCTAGATCAATAAATACAACATACACCTCTTTCCCTTTTTCTATAAATCTTTCACCGATCACCCTTAATAATCCAATAGCATCTCTTGTGCCCTTGCCTCTTCTGAACCCGAACTGCTCTTCCTCCACATCTTTATTTGTTCTTCCATATAACCTTCTGTTCAGTATTCGGAGCAGAACTTTAGCTGCATGAGATATGAGACTAATAGTTCTATAATCCTCACATCTCTTTGGGTTCGATTTCTTAGCCATCGGTATCATGATCGTTTTCAGAAAGTCTCTTGGCCATTCTCCTGTTTCATATATTTCATTGCATAGTCGCCACAATTCTTTCTTACCCTTGTCTCCTATATTTTTAATGAATTCTATTGGTATGTTATCTATTCCTGTTGCCTTTCCATTCCTAATCTCGGATATAGCCTTTTCAAACTCATCCCGAAGAATACTAAATCCTTTATCATCCTCGCCTACTTCATTTTCCACTTCAACATTTAGGCTACACGGTCTATGCCTACTCTCATATAAGTCTTCAACGTATTCTTTGCACCTTCCTATGACCTCATTTCTCTCGCTGACTACCTTCCCATTCTTATTTTCTACTGCCATCATAATACTCCCTTGTTTCCTCCGAAATTCCATAGATTTCGCCTCCTTGTACATTTCCTCATATTTCCCAACTCTTTCTAATTCTTCTATGTCCTCGCATTTTCTTTTGTAAAACTCTTCCCTCGCTCTGTCTGTTTCTCTTCGTAATTCATTATTTAACTTTCTGTACATCTTTCTACCCTCTTCTGTATCAACCTGTTTCCACATCTTTCTCTTCCTCATTTTCTGCAACATCTGCTCTGTAACCCATGGTTTCCTAGCAGTTTTGAGTTCACGGTAACCTACTGCTTCTTCTGCAGCCTGCTGTAAGCAACGTTTAATATGTTCCCACCGTTCGTTACTACCTGCGCCTATCCTTTCCTCGTTTGAACATTTTTCTTTGAATTTTTCAGCGAAAAGATTTCTTATTTCCTCGTTTTTCAACTTTTCAGTATTCAACATTTTGTTACCTACTTTTCTTCTGCCTACATTTTTCAGTTGAATATCTACTTCGGCCAGCACAAGATTATGATCAGAGAAAATATCAGCCCCGGGAAGGGTCTTCGCGTTCTTTAAGCTATTCCGATACCTGTCCTGAATCATAACATAGTCTATCTGATATCTTCCGCCGTCTATTGGTGATTTCCATGTATATCTTCTTCTCTTGTGCTGATTGAACCAAGTGTTTCCAATTACTAGTGAATTCTGTCTACAGAAATTCACCAGTCCCTCTCCCCTTTCATTTCTTTCGCCTAAACCATATTTGCCTACGATACTATCTTCCTGTTTTTCTCCCACAACTGCATTGAAATCTCCCATTAGAATTATGCATGCACCCTTCTTCTCCCTATCTATAATTTCTTCTATTTTTTCATAATTTTCCTCTACTTCTTCATTTGCATGCGAAGTTGTCGGTGCATATGTCTGTATCACCACTAGATCCTTCGTTTTCCCTTTAAGTCTTAACATCATAACTCTATCATCAATAAATTCTACTTTCACTACCTTCTCCTTTAAGCGCTTTCCAAGAATTATTCCTACGCCATTATGACCGCCCTTTTCATTACCTGAGTAAAACATTATATATCCTTCGTTGTTCAATACGCCATTACCTTCCCATCTAACTTCACAAACGCCTACCAAATCTAAATTATTTTGTTTCATTTCTTCTTTAAGATTTTCTAATTTTCCTCCCTGTAACATAGTACGTACGTTCCATGTTCCTATCCTAAACCTTTTGCTCTTCCTTGTCTTTCTTTCTCTTTTTGTCTTCCCCCCATTATTACTTTCTCGTCCAATAGTCCTTCCCAAGCCATCCCCCTCCCGGAGATCCGAATGGGGGGATATTTTACCTCCGGAACTACATTTTGACCTGCGAAAGACCATTGTTCATATGTTCTCTTTTTGCTGCCAGCAAACTAGGGAAAATAGAATGGTGGTTTCCCGTTGCCTTCCACCCCGCAGTATCCCAGCCGTTAAAGTCACTCTGACCACGCCTGGGACTAATGTCCAAGTTGCCGTACCAACCACTATGATTTCCGCCAACTTGGCTACTGGAGAACTGCTGCCTTCTCCCAGAACACTCTTCGTCTGGCTACTCCATTTAGACCAATTCGGTAGGGGTGGCCCTTCTGGTAGTGAACTACCACCGACACAGCTCTAAATTTCACTGTAGCACGCAATCCTCCCCACCCGACACATAAGTGTCTTCGTAAAGGTGGTGTTTATCGGGGAGGTATTATTATATATATTAGGGTGGTACTTATTTATATGGAGAAAAATAAATTTAGGGATTTCCTTGGAAGAACCCCCTAAAATGGTTCCATATGGGACCAAATTAAGCCAGAAGAAAAATTAGGTCCATTAAATAATTTTTAATGGTGCCACAAGCGACCTAAGGTTTTAAATGTGTTTAAAATATATATTATATAGAAAAAATCTGGAATAAACTCTTGTAATTTAGAAACGGCTTAAGGGAATGGGATGCGTATCTTGGATAGTGGAACTAGAGGAAGAGACCGAACTAATATTGTATAGCATTATGATGGCGCCTATCTTGAATTCAGGTCAAAATTTTCAAATAGGACGAAGGTCATGTGACACACAGTTTCGACGTAGCGTTTTACCAGAAGTATAAATCTGACATTATTTTAAGGTCACCTATAATCATGTAAGAGTTATTACGTGTGAGAAACGCAATGCTTCGATGTCCTGTTATTTTATTGTAATACGGAGCACAGATTTCTAAGAATTTTGGAAGTCTTTTACATAAACTGAAACAAACTGCTAGAGAAAGTTAAATCTTTGTTTCTCTATGAACTACAAATAAGATTCCATCAAGATGATTCAAGAACGTTTGCTACATAGTTCACTTTTGTCATCTGGGAAAGATTGTCTGTGGGCCTTTACTATTGGCAAAAGAAACTGTTTCTGCTCCTCATTTTTCGTAAGAACGTTTGTAATATTCTATTAGTTTCACTTTCCTTTCTGCGTCGTTTGTTATGTGGATGAATTTAACTATTGTCTTTCCTTGAAGATAATCATTGTTATTTGACCATGAAATCGCATCACACTCAAGAAACCCTTCGGGCGTTTTAAATCTATCGAGGAAAATTTGTGTTTGTAATAACAAAACCACTGATTTCTCTTTTCATAAGATTTTTTATGATATCACTTCTTACGTCAAGCCTCTTTGCTGCTTCACGTTTCCCCTTAGTTGTAATTCTTTCAAACATTTTTCTTTTCGTTTCTCCATTACGCTAACTTCATCATAAAACTCCAATGCTACGTGTTCCTCTATCAAGTAGCAGTGATGGGAAGAAAATTTAGAAAGAGCCACTTCAGATAATGCAGCATCTATTTGTAACTGTACAAACCTCTGAAAAATTGCAGGTCTTGCAATGGCGAATGGGATGCTTTATTACATTTAAACCAAGCTTGAACATATAGTCGTATCAGAAGACCTGTTACTATTTGCTTGGTTAAACGAAATTGTTGGCGAAAGAGAAATATTTTTAAACAGTAGATTGCTTTTCCCATCCACCTTGTATGGCGAATTGCTCCAGGCAAACGAAAGACAACGCCTCGAGGAGGTATACCACCCAAGAATAGGATGGTCAGTTCTAAAAGTTCCGTAATCTTCTCTGCGGTGTCCTGCCTCTACAAGTATGATACCAAAATTCAACACTTAATTTCTTACATCGGAAATATTGCTACCTACATCATCATCAATTCCTGGAAAAAAGTTTGTGCAATCTATTTTACACCACTCATTCTGAAAACGCATGAATAGGGGAACGTTTTGTCCAGACACAAACGAAACACAACACTCATCAAATATATATTTTAAAACCAATTCATAAATGTGGTGTCTACAAGGAAGATATAGATTTTTCGAAGCTTTTGCTCTAGCAGAATGCAAGCATCCATATTACAGGGAGTAGTGCCACAACAAACTGCTTGTACGAAATTTACCAAGTTCCATTCTTCAAACTAATGAACTATAGTAGAAGCAATATGTTCTTCTCTTGATGATGACAAAATGGAAACACCAATTGGAAAATCATGACCATTTCCTTAATAACTATTGACAACCTGTCGACAGTCTCTCTGCCAGTCAAATTCGGCAGTCATTTTCCCTCCCAATGCATAACTAACGCACTTGATGATTCTCTGGAAATGCTTTTTGTGGTCTTGTGCAACCTCGCTACGGATTTTCTCTGAGCATCGTGAATGGAAGACTTATTTATTACTAGTTCCTCTACATTATGGCTTAATGCTTTTGCCGATCGATCAAGAGCAGCCAACAATCTTGGAGTAATAAAATTAGTTTTCCCCTTTTACATCTCTTGGAGGGTCCGGGCACACACGCATCTATTTTTATATTTTCTCTATTCTCTAACATTCTCAACTAGGTTTTCCTCTTCATTACTTGCAACTCTTTACCTCCATGTCTTTTGCTGTATAAAGTTCAAACAAATAATTTTCAAAGTACATTTTCTTTCATGTTCCTCTTTCTTTTGTAGCCCTGTATATCCTTTTTGTTTTTTTCACGCCAAACTCATGTCTACTTTCAGTCGTGAAAGTTTTTACCTGTGAAAAAGATAAATCTTTTCCCAGATAATAATTTTTAGACGACTAAAGCTATCTTCAAAATAGTGCCAGATTTGCGCTTCTAGTGAAACGCTACATCAAAGCGATATGTCACATGACCCTCTTCTTATTTAAAAATGTTGACCTGAATCCAAGATTGCGGACTTCAGGATGGCCGCCATCATAACGCTATACAATATTAGGTTGGTCTTTTCCTCTAGTTCCATCATCCAAGATATTTTTCCATTCCTTTACGCCATTTCTAAATTACAAGAGTTTATTCCAGTTGTTTCCCATATACTATGTAATGTAATCGGATTCAAAATTTCAGGTCGTTTGAGGCACCACTTAATATTAATCAACGGACCCAATTTTTCTCCTGGCTTAATTTGGTCCCATATGGAACCATTTTAAGGAGTTCGTCCAAAGAAATTCAGAAATCAAAAATACTCACCCTAATATATATATAAAACACTACTTCCATACATGATTATTTTACATGAAACTCCCATACAATACAAAGGCAAAAGCTCCTGACTTAATCAGTTTTGAGATGCAGATATCCCAGTTTCTGATGCTAACAAGCTTAAGATCTTAAAAAACGGAAATTTTGCCAAATTTTCAGGCTACACGAATGGAAATTTAATTCTGAAAAAGAAAAAATATCCACGAAAACCCGGAAGTATAGCAACCCCCAATTAGGATATATACAGTAAACGTGAATTGCCTAATCAAATTGCTGAAAAGTAACTTCTGCGTACGTAAAACTGAAAGAGTTGCTCGGAGCTGCAGCTGCACAAAAAAGAATCTGAAATAGAAAACATAACTAAAAATGTATCTAATATATAGAACTGAGAGCATGCAGAAATGTGTATATTTACATAATTCCAGTTAAAAAAGGAAATTTTCCCGTAATCTGTTTCTGTATTAGAAAAATAACATCTATACTTTTCAATTAATGCCCATGTATGCCCGTGTGCTAATGTTTCTGACCTACCTGTGATTATAGATGATTATTGACAACCGAATTGCCATTTATACAATTGATGAATATTGATGATAATTGCATTGCTAAATCATAGTATTTTCCACGATTTGGGAATACCATAGTCATGAATTGTACTAATGGCAATTCAACTGCCAATAATAATGTATTATCACAGATGAATCAGAAAGTTCTGCACGCGAGCATACATAATGCTTATAGTACATACAAGGGTCTAATTGCGTTATGTAAAATAAAAAAAAATCTGATAAATTACGTCTGCTGGAAGGGAACAACAGTTACCTAAAAATCACAATTTTAGATTTTTTTCTTAAGAAATCTACAAAACAACATGAAAGAACTCTACAGGTAACTTAAAACTTTATGTACATTCGCTGTTGAAAATTATAGCAAACATATCGTAAATTAATGGGCATATTCAAAGTCAATTGACACGAAAATTTAGCAAAAACTTATGAAAAATTTACCAAATCTTAACATGAATAAAACTTAGACATATATATACAGGATGAGTCAAAAGTCCTTGAACACCTGCATAAGTTTGAAAATCGACGGGAAAAGTAAAAAGTGATGATGGGAAGAGATGTTTGATGAAGGGCCGAAACTTTTGGAGTGTATGTCATTCATGGCGGCCATCTTGAAACCCGTCATTTTGGATTCAAGTCATTTTTTTAAATGGGAAGAGAGATGTTTGACACATCAAATAACACTAGCTTGAGCTCAGGAATTTACTGGTGCAATTTGTTTTTTTCTATCTTGTACAGTTTAGAAGTTATTAATGTTCAATGGTGGGAAATTACCTTGATACTGAATGCGACAACACATGTTCTACGTGTTGTCCATCCCGTGCAATGCACAACTATAGTCGCCGCAACCACTCTGACTGCACACTGGACGATCAGGCCCACAGTGGAGTTATGGACGTTTAAAGTTCATTTTCTTACGTCTTCGACAGCCTATAGCTCTAAAACTATGAGAAAAAGGCTGATACTGAAGTGAAGAGAAATTTTGCATCGATTACTAGAATGCTAGAAAAAGTATTGCACAAATCTTCACTTCACTATCACCCTTTTTCTGCCTTAACTGTTTCACTTTACTTACATTCTTTCTCTAAGCATACTCTTGGTAATTTGATATAGAGATAAAGAAGTAAGGACTGACTCCAAAATATGTATAGTTAATTAAATTACTTTCTGTAATACGGGACAGGACGTTTGGGCGCGGACGTTTTGGCGCTGCCGTTTGGGCGCCAGACGTTTGGGCGCGAGGTACATAGTAAAAATCACAATTTACGACATATAAAGTAAGCTAGGCACTGAAAACTAAGCGCCAATCAAGATATATACATTTCCTACACTTCTATCTTTATCTCACCTCATTTATCTGTATATTTTCTATCTCTATCTTATTTATTCATCTAAATTAAATAGTTTAATGCGTTTGTGGCATTTGTTGCCTAACCTCGTCATGGATTGATTTTTCGCTTGTTCACGATTCTTGTACTTCTGATCTAATTTTTGTATTATATAAGAAAGCTAGGAAATAAAGGAATCAGACGAGCTGTTAATTTTCTTAATGTTAATTAAAACATATTGATTTAATTTTTGTATTTTTTTAAAGAAAGTTAATAATTACATATTTATGAATATTAAAATTTGTTTTCTTTCGTATTACGTTTGCCAAACTCTTCTCTTCCTTAAGTCCAATAAAGGACTACCAATAAAAGATTGCAGCGTAGTCGCTAACACTCGCCTTCGGTGCGATCGGTTCCGGGTTCGATTCCCGGTGGGGGCACTCGGTCGAAAAAGTGTAACACGCTCTTTCAGGCCAGCCACCCTGAATGAGGTTTTCCTGGGTTTTCTTCATTCACACCAGGCAAATGCCGGGTGGTACCTAATTTATAGGTCCAGGCAGCTTCCTTCCTTCCCCAATCCTTTCTTCCTTCCCTTTCCCCGGATAGTGTGCTCCCTCAAACGTGACGGGCTAAATGGCCTTAGATGCCGAGAGCCCAGAAATCTAAAAATCCTATATCCTAATCGAGTTGAGGGAAAGATATTTTGCATACATGGTGTCTAAGACATATTTTGCATACAGGATGTCTAACACATTGAGTTTAGGAACTGTAGTATGCCGTATTTCTGGTATCACTTTTTTTTATTAACATTCCAATATAAAAATCAAAACTTAACACACATTTTTTTCGTCCCATTGTAAGCATTTAATCTGCATTAAAGAAAGTGGCGAAAGAAAAAAAAAAACGATTTCAAAGTGAAAAATAATAGTTAAGTGTACATATATTGGTCATTTAGACACTAGAAATGTGTTTGACATTCACACTTATTGCGTAACTACAGTAGAAGGCCTGCTTTAAGTTTCTTAATGGAATAGGCTCACTGTGTATGTAATGCAGTCAATCATATGTAGTCTGGTCGACTTGCATTTGGCTTGAAAAGTTATCAAATAAAAAGCACACTTAACTTTCGTTGAAACTTAAATTTACAAAATTTAATTGTTAATTCAGTTTTTATAATTTTGAAATTCCAGTATTTCTAGTATGTAAAACAAAATCCAGTATAATTCAAGGACTTCCACTACAGTAGACACCTTGTGATATCTTGATTCGAACTTAGTACTCAGCGCCTAACATAACGACTTTTTAACTCGCGCCCAAACGTCTGGCGCCCAAATGGCTTCGCGCCCAAACGTCCAGTGCCCAAACGGCGGGGCCCAAACGTCACGTATGTAATGCAGTCAATCATATGTAGTCTGGTCGACTTGCATTTGGCTTGAAAAGTTATCAAATAAAAAGCACACTTAACTTTCGTTGAAACTTAAATTTACAAAATTTAATTGTTAATTCAGTTTTTATAATTTTGAAATTCCAGTATTTCTAGTATGTAAAACAAAATCCAGGATAATTCAAGGACTTCCACTACAGTAGACACCTTGTGATATCTTGATTCGAACTTAGTACTCAGCGCCTAACATAACGACTTTTTAACTCGCGCCCAAACGTCTGGCGCCCAAATGGCTTCGCGCCCAAACGTCCAGTGCCCAAACGGCGGGGCCCAAACGTCACGTATGTAATGCAGTCAATCATATGTAGTCTGGTCGACTTGCATTTGGCTTGAAAAGTTATCAAATAAAAAGCACACTTAACTTTCGTTGAAACTTAAATTTACAAAATTTAATTGTTAATTCAGTTTTTATAATTTTGAAATTCCAGTATTTCTAGTATGTAAAACAAAATCCAGGATAATTCAAGGACTTCCACTACAGTAGACACCTTGTGATATCTTGATTCGAACTTAGTACTCAGCGCCTAACATAACGACTTTTTAACTCGCGCCCAAACGTCTGGCGCCCAAATGGCTTCGCGCCCAAACGTCCAGTGCCCAAACGGCGGGGCCCAAACGTCCGCGCCCAAACGTCACGTACCGCTGTAATACTAGTGCCTGGACGTTGCAGCATAAGTAAGTGATCGATGTTCAGTACAGCCTCCAGCTGAAATATGAATAACCTATAGCTGTGCTCTTCATTTTACTACACAAGTTCTCCTTGTTCGTGACCATCCGAAGGAGACTTAAATGAGTCAAATATAAGGGTTTTAATGAAAGACTTTATTTAAACAAATTTATAGATATTTCCGGCGTCTACAGCCTTAAACCCGTCTCGTCCCTCAGTAAGCACACTACACTACCGGGAAAGGGGAAATAAAAGAAACGGCCTGGCCTGGAACTTGTATGCTAGGTACAATCCCGGCACTAATAAGGAAATCCAGGGAAAACTCAGGATGGATGTTACACTTTTCGACCGAGTGACCCCATCGGATTTACTACCGACTTTTTTGGAATATCGAAGATTAAAAAGAAAATATCTTTCTAAGTGAAAAGTAGATTTAGCATTTTACTACTTACCTCTCGATTTCACATTATGTTTGAAGTTTTACCAAAAAAATACTGTCAGTGCAAGCCAATAGAACAGATATTTTCCTAAGCAGATTCTAGGAGATTAGCATTTGCTGCAACTGATGTCTTTCTGGATTCAACTGCAGCATGATTTGCAGGCGTATTATGCAATACAGGTATAGACACTTAATATAGGTGATTCTGCCGATGATAGTAAATTATTTTCAGTTATTGGCGTAACATTGACTTCATTTGGTGACTCAGTGTCTGTCCGCCACCCGAAATATATATATACTGTATTTGATAAAGGTAGGTAAGTCATGCAAATATATTATTACAATTTTCAACTGAGATTTAAAAATAATGACCAATTTGGAAAAGATTTTAGATCCAAATAGAAAATGATTTTAATAATTCTAAATATCAAAAATATAGATACTGAAACGCAAATTCCCAAGGAACCCTATGTTTTAAAAAGATTTTAATATGCTTTTTGCTACGAGAAATAAAGTAGAATGGTCTTTGTACCAAAGTAACACATCTGTGAAAATTATAAAGAATACGTATTCAATGCAGGCTATAGCGCCAACAGAAATTTCTTACCAGCTTCTACATGAAGACCAATTGCTAAATTCGAATTGCTACATTTTACATACTTCGCAATATATTGACATTCCAAGAAGTAGGCCTGAAGACCCTTTTGCTAATTATGTCCATGCATAGTACGGAAAAACTGTTGAATGTCTCTTCCTTTCGGAAAATACATTTTCTTTCACTACACTTGTCTATAGAGTGTAGAAATTAAGAAAATTTCTTATCAAATCATGTTATATTCGTGAACCATACATCCTACCTATGACTACGAAAGTGTTATACATCACGTTTGATTCAAGTAAAGAGAATAATTAAAAACCGTAAAAAAAAAAAAAAAAAAAAAAAGCAAAAGAAGTTGACTTCAGACTATCTCAGTATCTGGGTACATTATGAATACAGAAAAATGCACATTATAAATTTCATCGATTATTTTACAATTGTACTCATTCTTTACGACATACAGGTCTTTACCTTACACGCAGACATACCTTACAAGCTTTGAATGTTTACCCGATTATCACTATCTCTTTGCTTTACATAATTTCTAGCTTGAATACTACTATACGAAAAAATATAAATTCAAAATTCGTGGCAACCATCCTCTCTCCGGACCCGACCCAACTCTTATGAAGGCAACTCTGGAAACTGCACTTGCAACCTAGTAGAGGGTCGATATATTTATATTTACATTCATAATTGTGCGGTAAAGAAGAAACTGAAAGTTGCGTTCTACATTTCCGTAACCAACGGCACTAGATGAGCTAGAGAGTCTGTTCCACACTCAGACGCCTATATCCTGAAGTATCCCAGAATATCAAGAACACTTGCCCAATTTGACAGAAGGATGTGTGCACCTTAGAGCCACCAGGCATGGGACCATAGAGAAAAAATATCAGTTGTGATCGGGATTTGAATCTGGACAACCCGATTTGTAGTCAGACTCATTACTACCTGGATCAGAATGGTTCTATGTATTCATAAAAGGGGCAAAAAAAAAAAAAAAAAGTATGGATTCTTTCCACACTTAAAACCAAAAATAAACAGAGGGACACACATTAAAACCAGACTAATTCTTTGTCATCCCCGCCTCTTGGGAATTCCTTTTCAAGGATCATTTTATTACAGCACACATAAGACATCGTTACTCACAGCACAACTCCCAAAGTTACTAAAATTAGTTATTAGAATTTAAAATTTTATACAATGCTTTTCTTTTCGAAGAAGACAATATTGCGTAAATTTTAAAGGGAGAGGTGACACCAATGCTTATAATATGTCTTCGTACACGAGTTAAACGATATCAAGGGCTGCGGTGGCTCAGTGTTAGAGCGTCCACCTCAGGAGCATAGGGTCCTCGGTTCGATCCGAGCTCACGCTATGTGAACTTTGTGGTGAACAAACATTGTGTGTGGGTTTTCCCAGGTTCTTGCGTTTTCTTCCACTTTCTTCATTCCAATCTTTTCGTTCATTTCCCATAATCACAGTCTTTTTCAGCCTAGTCGGCATAATCGTACGACGTAAAATTTAAAAATAGAAGATTTCTACGATATCAAATGAAGAATAAATAAATTATATGGCATTACAAATGTTAGTATATATCGGAGCACTAGGCCAACTCCTCCAGAGGGTTCAACCAAATTTTGACACATTCCTTGTAGCTTATTTTCAGGTCAGGTTAGAGATTTGTATTTCCCTTAGCTAATTGAGAAGCTCCATTACTACTTGCAGATTGGTTTCAGGAGGGCTCAGTATTAATACCGTGTGGACGTATGGCATAAAAAGTACAGTACATAACACATGAACCATTTTGTAGTAGGTGGCCACTAAAAAACAAATGCTAACTAACAGAGTCAGGGCTGGAGCGCAGCACGGGTTCCGAGCGAAAGGGAGCAGGCGCGTCAGTGGAAAAGCATACTTACACATAGAATACTTTCACCATCATTCAAAATTCGTTTCAATTTACTGTGCATTAGCAGTAATTAAGGGATAATTTTGGAACTGGGGGTCCAAAATCAGGTAAAATCACCATATTCACAGAAGGAATGAGTTGATATTACATAAGTGTAACTATTAAGTACTAACATATCACAATCCAACCTAAATTAAACGAACCCAACCTACCTAATGCATCAAAGAATACAGAAAGTACGAAATTTAAGCAAAATATTCTGGCTCCCCAGTACCAAAAATATGCCATAATTACTTATATTCACACTCGCGTTCTCTCACGTAAAACGTTTCACACAGTATTTTACCTTTTATATTTGATAGAAATGTCTGCTCGAGTGAACATCGTCGGCTTTTTGGGGCCCAACATTTTCAGTAAAAATTGTTAGTCTTACTATTTTGTCAAATATTCTCTAAATTTGGTCAGGTTACGTTAGTTAGTTTTGTTTAACTTAAGATATGTTTACTTTGCTATTTCGTACAACCTAAAATTTGTACCTACCTTTACGGTTTGTTTAGATCGATCACATTATTCTTCCCAAATGCATTATGACTCTTCCCAAATATAAGTACAGATTACTTTGTTTAATGCCACCTACTTTCAATTGTTTGCGTATGGACTGACAGTTTATCATTAGTAATTTCTTATTATTTCGGAACACCTCACCATTGCGTTTTTAATCTTTTCATTTCACAAATTATCAACACATCAATTACTCTTTCTTCTATAGTTTTTTTTTTGTCTACTTTCGGCTCCAAACCCAACATTACGATAATTGTTAATAAAAAGAGACAATATATATACTTACTTGTTTGGAGTCCGACCTTTGGTATCTTCATTTTACATATTTTAGTTGACTCTTCTGCTGGCTCCAAATAATGTTGATATATACTAACCGCAATCACCAATAGCCATTCGTTTGTTTTCAGAACTCTCTGAAGTTCGAATACTTGCCTACTGACGCTGAATACTACAGGTAATAGAATGACGTCTAACACGTCCTAATATTGTGTCTTAAATAACGTCATATTTGTTACCATTCTTTAACGTACCAAATGGCGTCATATTTCTCTCCTTGAAATTTCATGACAGTGTTTTGGAATTTCATGATCAACATTTGACGTTGTGACGTGAGTATGCTACTTGGGATTTATGCGTATTCTCTAAATAGAATAAAATAATAAAATAACACAATACCGTTCAGAATAGATATAGTTAAAAAAAATTTCTGGAGACATCAGTAGGCCTAATAAGTTGTGATAGAAACAAATTTTATTTTGAAATCTTAAAATAGTAATAGAATGCTATTTTCGGTAAATTTTCTTTGTTTGCACACACATCCTCGGAATATTTCCATTTTTTGGAATCTTCCCAGGAATTAAAAAAAAAAAAAAAAAAAAAACTTTCACATACAATGCTATTTCGGTGCAGTTTTACTCTACGGATCCACAGATTGTACAAGGCCAAAATAAAATTAAGAGTCTTCATCCCGGCGAAATTAAAATACCGCTAATTTTACAGTAATTATGTGATATTATCTTCAAATAGATAAAAGATAATTGAAATATGGAACAAGAGCGCCCTAGACAATATTATTTTGTGTGAGGTACCGTTATCACAAGGCACCTAGTGGCTTTCCGTTTTCAGCTGTTTAGAAACGCGAAAATAAATGCCGATTTTCAAAATGGCTCGAAATTGAAAGCAGATAAGTGAGTCGTGATAACGGTTTCTCATGTAAAATAATATTGTCTAGGGCGCTCTTGTTCCACATTTTGATTATCTTTTATCTATTTGAAGATATCACATAATTACTGTAAAATTAGCGGTATTTTAATTTCGCCAGGATGAAGACTCTTAAGGAAGTCTTTAATTTGTCCATTTTACGTCTAGAACAGAACGTAACGAATCCCTGCGATGCTCTTAACCCATTTCTACTCTTACTGCAATCCCTACTTCAACTACTACTTATACTATGGATGGGTGTAGTAGAACTGCGCGGCTATTTTTATCCGATTTTTCCCTGTAAACTGTTCTACTTCTGTAATACCTCGTCAATCTGTAGTAAATAAAAATTTTACATTACCCTTGGTCCAACACTGACTTCGAATCTTCCACCGTTATTTGTTTGTATTTAGTAGCATATGAGTCGCACCTCTCTTTAACCAGTTCATTTCTCAACGATTCTAATTTATTGTCACACGCAGAGTTAACTTTAACTGCAGGCTCTGATTTCACTATGTCCACATTTAATTTTAAATCGGGGGTCCATGTGATAGTTTCATACTTTGGCACACTCTCTTTATCCATCGTCCGTAACTTTAATTCTTGGTTGCCCTTTATCACTGTATGTATCAACTCCTTCCCTTCCAGTGGATCTCCCTTAACGAAACGATCTTTGGTATCATCTTCGTTCACTAATTCCGAATTCAGATTTTCTCCAGTAGCCATTATGTGCTCAACTCTTTCTCACCAGTATGACTGATAATGTCGTTCACAGAATTAATTTGTCTTCTTCTTCTTCTTGCTCTGCAGTATTGATACCTCGACATCGATACCTTTTGGGAGTTCAGTAACAAATGGATTAGAAAGATCAGATAAAATCAGTGTGAGATGCAGGAGTCGTAATCTTAGATTGCTCCGATGATTATTCAGGGCTATAGATAAATGTTGTTCACCATGATATGCTGGAGAAGATGGTAGATAAGGGAGACGGGGGGAATCCCGGTCATTGGGTAATACCAGTCACCCTGATATCTCGAACACGACGTCACGTGAGAAAGTTTAACATGTGCTATCCTCTTATTGTCTGTCTTACAACTCCACACGTGAAGTCCGCCAGTCTGGAGAAGAACGACAAAGAAACAGGAAGTGAAATTGTGATTTTGCAACTTTTCATCTAAAATTCATAGATTCGAAGAAGTGCTGTAAGTACCATTATTTTCTATAACCTGTTTGCATTTAATATATATTCCTTGTACATTTTAAACGTCCATTGAAGTTGCTTCGGAGTTTACGATTAGTCGTGGTGTTATTACGTTTACGACAACCTGCACGATGGGGGCAACAGCAGTCATGCTGACTGGTATTCCCCGCAGGATACAGGGATTTCCCACAAAAATATTGTCTGTCAATTATCGTGTGTGCTAGGTATGTGCATGAGAGAGTGCATGTAAAAATACGAACATGTGTGCCACTTGCCAGAGACTGAATATTAGTATGTGGTTTTGTTGTACACTTAAGAGTAGACTGGATCTTTGGTCGAGAAAAATGTACAATTTGATCTTTTGCCAGTTTCTCATAAACGAATGCTAATAATGGCATATAAATTAACAGGATCAAAAGTAATACTGTTCTATACAACCCGCGACTGGTTTGAATCATCTTCAGTGTGTCGTCTTTAGAAATTCGCAGTGTTGCCAGAATATTAAAACAAAAAATTCGGTTAAAACAACAGATAGAACAATGAACTCAACGGCATGTTACTTTCATGCGGCTAAATTCCTTGAAAGTAACAAGACCACATGACTTCACGGCATTGTTCAGCAAAGCATATTCTCATGTAGCTACTGTTGCAAAAGCCGTATCTGCTTTTTAAAGCCACTGGTATTTATCCTCTGGATGCGAGTCTTTGTGGAAGATGTACTTACATGTAAGCCTAATGAGGTTGTACCTACAGCTGTAAACAGCTGTCAATCTCCACACATTTTTGCAGATAATAACCACTTCACAGCTCCATCTACATCTCCAAATTCTCCGGACATTCAACCAGGAACTTCTACATCTGGATCCACAGCTCCATCTGCATCTTCAAATTCTCCGGAGATTCATCCTGGAACTTCTGCGTCTGTATCCACAGCTCCGTCTGCATCTCCAAGTTCTCCGGAACTTCTACATCTGGATCGACGATACCTTTTCGTGAAACATTACCGTTACCTGAACCAAGTCATGAGAGGTAATCATGTCAAACAAGAAAAAAGTTCCGCTCAGAAGCTTTGACTGCCACTCCAATGAAAACATCTTTGCAGCTAAAGAACAGGAAGAAAGAAGAGAAGCTGTTACAGGAAAAGAAGGCAGAGACGATAGTCAAGAAGGTATGCAGAAGAAAACACCTTTCGGGAATTCTAATAGATGTTTGGACAAGTCTTTTAAAAACATTTCTCAGAAGGTAACAATATTCAAATAAGTGACAATACAAACCGGGGGAATCTTCTAGTAGATCAAGTGGATACATGTTTGGTTTGTGAAGACGTTGGCATAGATGATGAATTGTGGTGTAGATGTACTGTTTGTGGTCAATTTTGCTCATTAATGGTGTTCTAGTTGGGTTACTGCTGAGGGATATATGTGTGATAATTGTAACAGGAGGCCTAAATGGGTGTAAGTGTATTAGTAGGGGTCTAAAATGTGGTATAGATGTACTGTTTGTGGTACACGGGCTCATTCAGAGTGTACTGGTTGGAATACAGCTGAGTGATACGTGTGCGATATGGGTAAATGGAAGTAAGTTCCAAACATAGGACATTATATTACAATTACTTATGCAAACTCCTAACTCAAAGAGTAGTCAAATATACTGACGATTATTATGACTGCCATTCCCCGTCTTGTGGGAAATACCGGTCAATCGTATGTTTTTTTTTTTTTTTTTTTTTGTATTTAGAAATAACATTAAAGTTGCAAATCTATTTACTCCTATGCTATCTTGTATTAAAGACTCTACTCTACATTATATAGTTTTTTGACGAACCTGCAGTTATTTTTTGTCATTGAAATAAGCCTTCTTCCTTAGGTGACCGTCATTCCCCCCGTCTCCCCTAACAGTACTAAAGTTGTAAGCAAGTAGAAAAGAAACTGTAACGTGGAGGCAGGGGCGTCATTTAGGGGGGGCAGGAGGGGCATTTGCCCCCCCCAAGAGTTTGAGGAACACATATACTTTAATCAATTGTATGCTAATATACTAGTACAAAACATGAAAGTCTTATGTCAATGGTGCTTTCGCCCCCCCCCGAAGCGAAATGACACCCCTGCGTGGAAGGTATGATAAATCACTGCGAATAGGATAGGTTGGTATGCGTTCGTCAACTGGCACTGGATTGAGATTAGATAAGATGCCTTCACCTTCACCACAATATTTCAGAGGTGTATAGCACGGTAAAATTGTTGGTAGAGTCTATATGATGTCTGTGCAGCACCAAGATGCAAACGAAGAAAAAGCATTCATGCCTGCGTGACAAACCTGCAGGGGTCATCCAGCGATGAGTCAAAGGTTGCGGAAAAGGTACGGTACCACTCTCGTCAGCGTTGTTTCCGAAGATGCTCCTGTAGTATCGCTGTTGGGAGAGAAACAGTAGTCGAAGTGAGACGGAATGCGGCGGTATGCCATACCGCCTCTGGTTTTTCAGAGATCAAGACATACCATCACTGGAAAGTGGATTCTAATATACCTTTAATAAATCCATTTTTGTGTACAGTATTGACGAATAGCCTTGAATGTTATTTTTCTTATTTTTTGCTTTTAAAATGAGTCGTCTACAAAGAAGTTCATCCGTTGCTCCTACCTAAGAACTCGTGTTGGTTGTAGATAAGAATCACATGACAGAAACGAAAGAATCATGGGCAGTGATTTATCCAGAATTTTGAACTTAGGGGGGTGTACAAAAAATCTGGGGGTGCAATCTTGAATTAAAGTCGTATACTATTATCGTCTTTTTAAAAACTAAAATAGTAAGATTTTTAATGATGTCTTCCCGTTCTGTCTAAAGGCTCTCCAGCACTTTGTAGAAACTATTTTAAATGAACTTTAGGCAGAGCGGGAATTCCCGTTCTCCCTAATCTTTCGAGACGAGGAATTCTGTCCAGGGAGGGATTTCTTCAAGAGAATTTTCCTTTAGTAATAGTAACAGATTCTGTATTTCTTTAAGTTTTTATCATAAATTTTAGATGTTATTCTACTTGTTCTTCTCGGAAAAGTGATTAGATACAGTTCTGTTATTAACAGTGTTATTCAAATCTATTTCAGTAAAAATGAATGTGGTTTAACAAAAAAACTATCTGCAGAGAAAGGAAAATTGATTGACTCAGTTGCAAAAAAAGCCGTTTGGCATTGTAGCTGAAACGAACATTAAACAAATTTACTTCGGTCTAGTACAAAGTAATTTCACAACAAAATTTTATTCAGTTTTCCAGTACTTCACCTCCAACATGTTAAGGCTCGCAGTCAGGGGTGGCTTTAGGATTTTAATTTTGGGTTAGACCGCTCCCTTGCGTATGGATACATAATCACATTTGATTCATTAATGAGAATCGGAAATTACGTTTGTAGTAGTGGTTGATGCTGTTTATTAAATAATTATTTACTATTAATATAAAAAGTGGAAAATATATTTACTCTTTACTGTATCTTTTAGTGTTTATATATTTTTCAAAATTTTTGAATAGTTTGGATTTTCAAAATGCCTGGCCTATCCGCCAAAACTGCCACTGCTAGCAGTACGTAGAAGGTGCCACAGTTCACATCCTTAAGACATGTTTGGCCATATATTAAGCAAACAATGCAAAAGGATAGATGACTTTTTGATTTGATTGAAACTACAAAAAACATACAAGTATTTCAATATTCATATTTGGTATTGCTGCTATTTACATTGAAATATAAATATGAAAATAGAAGTATATATGATATTGGGTGATATCAATAAAAATAAGTAACTACTCCTGAGAAGTCCTGCTCGAGAATCGGAGTAACTACACCTGGAGTAATCTCCTCCCTCAATTTCGTATCAATAAAACAAGCCACTACTCAGGTCTAGTCTGCTCCAGATTTATGAACGTTTACTCGCGCTTCCTCTGCACGTAGCACTGAGTCGTATCAATAAAAGAAGTGCTTACTCATTTCTCCCATTCATCGCGCAGTCATTTCGTTGTTTTTAACCTATGGCGTACTATCTTAAAAGCCATGAAACGGGCAAGTAGCAACGATAGCTTCAATCAAAGTGCATTTGTGGATATTATAAAAGAGTTTTCAGTGGTACTTTCAAAGTCACAGTTACCAGAAAGTAAACGAAGGAAAGCCGAAGCTTTGAAGGCAATTACAGTGAAATGCAACGAAATATCAAATACATCTACAAATGAGACACAAATACAAAAGAGAATCTTTAATATCCGAGCGAGCATTAAAAAAAAAAAAAAAAAAAACTAATTTGAAAAAGAAAACGGGAAACAAAAAAGTAACACTGAAACCACGGGAACGAACCTCTTGGAACTGATGGATGTTGGTTGGAATCCAGCAATATCAAGATTAGCACGACAAATGCATATCACGTGTTGTCCAAGGTCTTGTCCAAGATTGTTTGGCTTTAAGAACGAAATCAGACACTTGGTCCCTTTGTTTTCCTTTTTTAAATAGTCCAGCCAGTCACGTCGTAAAGCACGTCCATCTGATTGCGTTTTCCACACCTGTCCCCTTTCACCTTGGCATAAAAAAAAGTATACATTCTCATGTATACACCCTTCCTATCAGCGTTGAGTTCAGTTGATTTTGAGTTTAATGTCCTTTTCAGTAGCGAGGCTATATGAGACGGGACCCACTGATTAACTTGGAATCCGAACCATATGAGCTCCCGCCGGGAATCGAACGCGGGTCTCTCATGCCAAAGGCATTTACGCTATCCGCTTAGCCACGAAGGAGCTCTTCCTATTAGCGTATTCGTCTCCAAAATACTAGGTTTCTTTATTGCCACGTGTTTATAGTCAAGTGCTCCGATAGCACCCGGAAATGTATATTGTTCTTGCCACTCTGCCTTTGCTGTTTGAATATTACACACACCTCCGGAAACAATCAATAATCGCATCCATTACACTTGTAGTAGTCATAGACACAGTATTTTGAGCCACAACAGAATCCCCTGACATTCAGACCTGGAATCCTGGACCATTCACGTAAAGCAAGAAAACCCGCATCTTTTAATCATTACGTAGTGCATCATCCCAAATTTCCGTTGATTCTCCTAAAAAATGTTGTGCTAACTACTCTACATTTTCTTTCATGAACCTATGTTTTTTGTAATCTCCATTCGCAACATTTCTATGCAATTTATAAATTTTGCTACATAGCAAAACAATCATATACTCTGTCATATTTCGCACGGAGTCACCTATTTAGCTTGCTCCACAAATTTGGAGAAGTTACTAGCATCACAGAAGAGTCTTTGATTTTTATTGATATCAAACGCAGAGTAGTTACTCGGCTCGAGAATAGAGGTGTGGTTACTTCAAAAGGGCGGGGCTTCTTCGAGGTCAGCCGAGACGACTAGTGCTCAGTTCTCTTTTTATTGATACCAATGCGAGTAACTACTTCAAAATTGGGCGTAATGAGTAACTTCTCTGTTTTATTGATATCACCCATTATTGCATATAGTATAGAATTATGTATATAAGACATATCAACTGATAAGGTGATACCGAAAAAGGAGTGGTGATGTAGAACACTAACATTCTTTCTTAAGAGTCGCTTTATGCATCCTCTTGCATTGTTTAATTAATATATGGCCAAACATGTCTTGAGGGTGTAAACTGTGGCACCTTTTACGTACTATGACTCTTAGCATGTTAGAGATGAACTACTGAAAAAGCGAATAAAATCTTGATGTGAAATAATTTGATATTATACTGAATTCAGTTTATTTTATGTTCGTTTCAGTTACAATGTCAAACCTCTTTCCTACAACTAAGTCAATCAATTTTCCATTTGCCCGCATGTATTTTAAAATAATCACATTTATCTTTATCTAAGTAGATGTGAAAACACTGCTGATAAGGAACTGTATCCTCGTCATTTGTTCTAGAAGAACAAAAAGAATAACATCTAAAATTTATGGTGAAATTTGAAAAAATAGTTATTCTTCTTACAGCCTCTGTTAGAATTACCAAACAGATTATTACGAATGCAAGACAAAATTCAAAAGGACAAACTCCAAGGGAAATTCAGACAAAATGGACTAAATTCAAACGACAGAATCATAGGCAAACAGCAATAAAAGAATGATTTTTTCTTCAACTGTTATGCATCTAAAATGTTGAAAATCCAATAAAAGACGTTGAGTTGAGTTGACTTTGAGTTTAACGTCCCGTTCAGCAGCGAGGCTATGTAAGACGTGGACCTACTGATTAACGTGGAATCCGAACCACATGAGCTTCCGCCGTGAATCGAACCGGGTTTTCCACGCCGAAGGAGCGTACGCTAACCACTGAACCACAAAGGAGCTCCCAATAAAAGACGTAAGACTGTTATAGTATGTACAGGATGTTTCAAAACAACACCGACAACGTTTACGAGGTGATTCCTGACAGCAAGATAAGACCCAAAGTATAGACCATCCTTGGTGCACAAATGCTTCCTTTCAGATTTACAGGCTGTAACGACCAATATATTTATCTTGTATATTTTTAGGGTCACACTTTAGCCCACAGTCCGAATATTTATAATCTAGTCTACTACTTTTACCAAAATCCATTTAGACACTCTATCTTGATATTACCTTTTATTATAATGCATAATGAAGTAAACATTTCCACCTTTTAAATAACATACATGTTGATTCTACAAGATGGATCTTCTGTTATATTTGATGTTTCTCGTTTCTATGACGAAGCACATATTGCCCGTAAATACAAGAGATAATGTTTAAGATTACATGAAAAATACACAATATCGTTATAAGGCTCCCGAAAACATGAAAAAATGAAATTTAAAGGTACATAGCTCGAATACTATGGGACCTACAATAGTCGGGTCAAAATTTCACTTACGAACTAATATGTGCCCTATCCAAATATCCAAGTTTGAGAATCTTATGGTACTTCAGCAACATTTTTTATAGAGGTAGTTGGAGAATATTTCAAATCACATGACCATAGCCAAACCCCCTCTATAAAAATTGCTTCATGAGTACTTTAGGATTCCGAAACTTAAAAATTTAGATAGGGCACATTTTAGTTCCTATGTGAAGTCTTGACCCGACTACGATAGGTCCCATAAGTTTGGAGCTATGAACCTTTAAATTTCAGTTTTCATGTTTCTTCAGCCTATAACTCTGAAAGGAAGCATTTGTGTACCCAGGATGGTCTATACTTTGTGTCTTATCTTGGTGTCAGGAATCACCTCCCAAGCGTTGTCGGTGTTGTTTTGAAACACCCTGTATATATTTTCTAATTTTGATCTTTGCTAAAAAAAGGAAAATCTTTATCAGTATTTCAGAATTAAAATAAATATTTATATATTACTCCAAAAAAACTACATGCTACCACAAAAGAGCTACCCTTTTAAAATCAAATTGCATCACAGTTACTTTCCGTAATTAAAATGAATGGTCTTGTTGTAATATGCTAAACGTAGTTCAAATGTACTAAAGGTACTAATAAATAGGAATACCCAGAATTTTTCATATGAGTATGTGTGAAAGTAATTAAAGCTAATCTGCCTTTTTACTCGTATTATAACATTTCTACGTTTTATTGAGTTTCAACATTTTAAAAGGAAGAAAAATTTATTTCAGTTGACAAAATACAGATCATTTTAGAATATATGACAATTGAAGGGGAAAAATAAACACAGGGTGTGCACGGGTACACTCAATAAATACTCCTGTGATTTTCTCCTCGTCAGAATTTTCCTTGCATTTTGACCGCTTGAATTTAGTTCCCGCCCTCGATACTACAGCCATTTTATACATGAGTTCCGAATTGCATACAAACATGCTAAAAGTCAAGCTTGTCGTTGCTGCATTCCCCCCCCCCCCAAAAAAAAATTCTCGAATAGAATTCCCTCTCTCCAAAGATTAGGCAAAACGGAAAGATAAGGGGTGATATCAATAAAAGGGAGAAGTTACTCATTACGCCCAATTTTGAAGTATAATAGTTACTCACATTGGTATCAATAAAAAGAGAACTGAGCACTCGTCGTCTCGGCTGACCTCGGAGAAGCCCCACCCTTTTGAAGTAACCACACCTCTGTTCTCGAGCCGAGTAACTACTACGCGTTTGATATCAATAAAAATCAGACTCCTCTGTGATGCTAGTAACTTCTCCAAATTTGTGGAGCAAGCTAAATAGGTGACTCCGTGCGAAATATGGCACTGTATATGATTGTTTTACTACGTAGAAAAACTTATAAACTGCATAGAAATGTTGGAAATGGAGATTACAAAAAGCATTATAAGTTTATGAAAGAAAACGTAGTGATTAGCACAACATTTTTAAAGGAGAATCAACCGAAATTCTGGGTGGTGGACTACGTAATGATGAAAAGATGCGGGTTTTCTTCAAGGGTGCCGATCCTGTGGGGGCCAGGGGACCCGGGCCCCCAAAGCTCATGTGGGCCCCCTATTGTTTCTATGAATATAGAATATTTTGCATAGTTAGAGTGCAATTTGTCTTAAAATCCTTATATATATACCTTCTGCATCTGAATGCCCCCCAATTTACAGAGAAATCGGTGCCCTTGGTTTTCTTGCGTTACGTGAGTGATCCGGGATTCCAGGTCGGAATGTCAGGGGATTCTGGTGTGTCTCAAAGTACTGTCTATGACTACCTGAAAATGGATTGTTTCCGGAAGTGTGCGTAATATACAAACAGCAAAGGCAGAGTGGCAAGAACAATATACATTTCTGGGTGCTATCGGAGCACTTGACTATACACAAGTGGCATTAAAGAAACCTAGTATTTTGGAGAGTAATACGTTAATAGGAAGAGCTATTTCGTGGCTAAGCGGTTAGCGTACATGCCTTTGGCATAGGAGACCCGCGTTCGATTCCCGGCAGGAGCTCATGTGGTTTGGATTCCACGGTTAATCAGTGGGTTCTGTCTCATATAGGCACGCTACTGAAAAGGACGTTAAACTAATAATCAACTCAACTCAACGTTGATAGAAAGGGTGTATACATGAGAATGTATTTTGTTTATGTCAAGGCGAAAGAGGACACGTATGGTGTGGAAAACGCAATCAGATGGACGTGATTTATGATGTGGGTGGCTGGACTTTATTAAAAAGAAAACAAAGGAGCCAAGTGTCTGATTTCGTTCTTAAAGCCAAACAATCTACAAAGACCTTGGACAACACGTGATATGCGCTTGTCGTGTTAATCTTGATATTGCTGGATTCCAATCAACATCCGTCAGCTCAAATAGGTTCATTCCCATGGTTTCAATATTAGTTTCTTCTTTCCCGGTTTTTAAAATTTTTTTCTTCTTTTTTATTTTTGTTTTATTCTCGCTCGAATATTAAAGATTCTCTTTTGAATTTGTGTCTCAGTCGTAGATGTATTTGATATTTCGTTGCATTTCACTGTAATTACCTTCAAAGTTTCGGCTTTCCTTCGTTTACTTTCTGGTAGCTGTGACTTTGAAAGTACCACTGGAAACTCTTTTATAATATCCACAAATGCACTTTGATTGAAGCTATCGTTGCTACTTGCCCGTTTCATGGCTTTTAAGATACACGCCATAGGTTAAAAACAACGAAATGACTGCGCGATGAATGCGAGAAATGAGTAATCACTTATTTTATTGATACGACTCAGTGCTACGTGCAGAGGAAGCGCGAGTAAACGTTCATAAATCTGGAGCAGACTAGACCTGAGTAGTGGCTTGTTTTATTGATGCGAAATTGAGGGAGGAGATTACTCCAGGTGTAGTTACTCCGATTCTCGAGCAGGACTTCTCAGGAGTAGTTACTTATTTTTATTGATATCACCCAAGATCATTTATAATATTTTCTACAAAGTCCTAGAGGATTTTAGACAGAACGAGAATTAATCTTTTTAAAGTTGCACCAATTTAGTTGAGGGGATGTAAGGAATTTATTTCCAGGAGGTGTCCGAAAGTTTTAGGGGGTGCTGGGGGGTGTAGATAAATCGCTGATCATGGGCCTAATCTACACAAAAAGTAGTGTATTGAGGCGACTCGTTTAAACTGAAATCGGAAAGTATTGTTGTGAGTTCGTCGGAACTTGTTTTGTGCCTACAATGGTGAAGAAATATGTAACTGAATCCGGGAAAAAAATTTAGTTTATGAAATTAAAAAATGTGTTGCTTTCATTAGAAAGTATATTTGCATCTTTCTAATAATTAAACAACATTGTAAGTACATGCGCCGTTAGCTTTGTGCAGTGTATCCCTAAAATTAATATCTTTGTGGCGACTGCTTTTAGCTGAATCTGATGTTCGTTAATGGAAGTTAAACATTTTGAAAGTGGAGAACTTTATAGTGAAAATAAAAAGCAACTCTCTTACATGCTTCCCCAATAAATTCATTTATCAGGAAGTTAATCCTCATTACATGAATTTCGCTGCATTTCTTGATTGTCTAACTAAGACACAATGGGAAGTCAAATTTAAAGTACATACGGAAGTAGGAGATTTGGTTATGCTATATGTACAGGTACGAAGAAAACTGGGTGCATTCAAATCTGAAAACTTGAGCATGGGCGGATTTAGGGGTTATCTACTGTGGAGAAAGCTGACGTCCCGGATGTCTGGAATACACTTGAGTCGAATGAGAGTCAAACTCCCTCGTGGCTAAGCGGTTAGCGTACACGCCTTTGGCGTAGGAGACACGGGTTCAATTCCCGGCGGGAGCTCATGTGGTTCGGATTCCACGTTAGTCAGTAGATCCACGTCTCATATAGCCTCGGTACTAAAAGGGACGCTAAACTAAAATCAACGTAACTCGAATGAGGATCCGGGAGTTCTCCCGTGAGAAATTATTTAAAAATTGTTCATATAAAAACACGGTTTTTGAACGTTTTCGTGTATTACAGAGAATTACAATTCTCTATAATACAACATAAGCGGGTATATTTTTTTTTATTTTTCTCAGAAAGTTGGGGGCGGGGCAAAGTATCTCCATTCTCCCTTTCCCCGTAACTACGGAGAAGTTCTGCTATTGTTTTGAGTCACTCTGCAACAGGGGTGCCCACAAGGGGGGGCTATGACGCAAATTGCGTCATTGAAATATTTTGGGGGGGGTTAAAAATTTATATAAATATGCTTGAGGGTGTGTAAAAATTAATCGAAAAGATTTTTTTTTCATGGAAGAACACCTACGGATAGACAATTGAGGGGGGGGGTGCGTCATGGACGTGAGGGGGGGGGCACCACTGCTCTGCAAAACGAAATGTAATCTTTTAAGAAACATACCATCACTGTATTTCAACATTTAGATAGCCGGTATGTGAAGTCAAAATCGTAATAAAACATAGCGCGGGGGCCGCGGGGGCTCAGTGGTAGAGCGTTCACCTCTGGTGCTTGGGGTCCCGGGTTCGACCCCAGCCCCCGCCAAGTGAACTTTGTGGTGGACAAACACCGTGTGTGTGGGTTTTCTCGGGGTTCTCCCGTTTCCTCCCACTTTCTTCATTCCACCATTTCACTCATTTCTCATTATCACCGTCTCCTAGCCTAACCGGCATAATCGTGGGACGTAAAACTCAAAGATTTCATTTCATTTTTTCAAAACATACCGCCTCGGTTTTTTCCCCACTTCGAACACTGGAGAGGAAAGTATATGATTCTGCCCTGCAATTTCTTCCTTTGCGAAGGATCAGCAGCAGTGTTGCTAGCTATTCCAAAATGTACAGAGACGCAAAAATAAAATCACTCATTGACCTTTATCCTGTAGAGGCTTAAGTTGTTGTTTGATATTACAATGAAGATAGGTCTAACGTGTCAAAAGAGTAGAGTTTTGGAGGCTCTGTAAGGCACTAAGACTATCGCAGCAGATACCAAAACGTTGACAATTGATCAAGATAGCATGTCGTAAGCCAGTGTGAATAGCCCAAAGTTCTGCAAAGAAAATCGTCACTTGACCTAATCACCGATGAATTACGAATTCAAAGGACTAGGGAGATAGATTCCTGTTACTGTAAACATTGCTCGGTTCTGCTTCCGTTATGAAGCATCCGTATAAATGAGGATTCTCTGACGATAAGTTACTGCCATATATTTTACTCATCGCGGATCACAATTTGGGATCATAAGTGACTAGTTTGTCTTGTGATTCGGATGAGGATTTCCTGTTCCACACATTGTAACGTGGGAACAAGGAAGGCGCGAGCCCCTGTATATGGCATGGGTCTGTCGAAGCAGTATCATATATGCGCGGTAAATTCAGAGGAGTTGCTTGTGATAAGGTAAGACTTGTTCACAATTTGATTGTGCAGTCCGCGGCTTAGAAATTATTACAAAAATTCTAAGTCCAAATTAATAACAAACACTTGCCCTGTTTTTTTATGCAATCCAGAAATACATGTTTCGATCGATTAGTTATTTCTTGTCTTCAATCCAACTCCCTCCCTCCTCCACCTCTCCTGCTCTAAAGCAGTGTGTGTGGTGTAGTACACTCTTTCCATTCAGACGAAAAAAAAAAAAAAACAGGAATCAAGTTTACAATGTTATAGCTCTAAAATAGCGCTTTTCATTCGTTTGTTCTGAAATATCTTTAAAGAGACTATTTTTTTTTTTTTTTTTTTAAAAAAAGTCATACAATCTTCCCATAGCTTCATTAATAGCTTCAGTTTCACTCTTTCCCTTCTTCAAAGACTGGAAGCTAGTAAGATGCTCCCTAAGAAATCTATGGAAATTGCCAATAACAGCAGTACGTTTTGTGCTTCCTAAAGTCTGTTATGCACGGACAGAGCTCGAGAATATCTACTCACAGAAATGAGTGTTATTCAATGATTTATTTCATTTCTTTTCAGTAATTGCAAGCAAATGTTCCAGGAGCGTCATTTGGGCAGGACAGGAGGGTGTAATTTCCCCTCCCTTGAGCTTCATAAATACATATTGTTTGAGCAAATGTATAGTAATACACTAATAAAAAAAGTGAAAAATTTTTGTCGGCAGAGACTCTCCCCATCCTCCCCGAATAAAATCTAAAATGACGCTGCTTTCAGAAACAAACCTATAGAGTTACGATAGCACATTGCTAGAAAGCCTACATTTGGTTTCAAGAGTCGAAGGTTTGATCTCAAGCCATATGAGTTCCTGAGTGACATTGAGAGAGACAGACAGAGAGAGAGATTGAAATATGGAGACAGAGAGGAATGATTTATATACACAGATTTAGAACTGGGGGAAAATGATCGGACAGCATTCGTATTATGACGAAAATTGTGATTTTGTGATACGGAAGGTTTCGAACTGCGAGGATCACATTAGGCAGTTGTCGAAATAAGGTGGAGAACACTTTTGAAAGCATCAGATTTTTACGAATGGAAAGAAAGATCTTGAGAACTGAGGAATTAAGAATTTAAAAAATCTGAAGATTTCGAGACGGGTTTCGAACCGCGAACCTTGTAGTTATAGAACCATGACTTTATCCATTCTGCTACGGAGAACTCTGTACTCATGCACATACGTTTCCTTTAGCTACGGTGAAAGCAAACTTAATGGAATATTCCAAAAGTTGACTTGGTGGATGCGCCGTTCTGATAGGATATAAACCTCTTGTAACTTAGTTACAATGTGCATAATGAACTTCTCCTTGTTCCGAACTCTTTTTAGGGCAGTAAAATTTGTTTCTATTGTGTTAATTAGGTTACATTTGATAGAACCATCTGATAAAGTAGTGCCAAACCCTGTGTGTCATTGTCTGTTAGTTGAATGGTTAATGTAAGTTACTCCTTCGTGTATGGTCCAAGCTTCGAATCAAGACCATTCTTGTTGATTATTTTCTTTGAGCTACGCTCATACTGTGCATTCCACAAATCCAATTTTGAAGTAATGTAGTCACAGCTAGTTTAATTCGAAATTATTTTCAAATATGATATTTGTTATTACATGCGTTTCTTTAACTTGCGATGTTTCAAACTTAAATCTTACAACCTTAATGTAACTCATTTCCCTAGTGCATATCATCATGAATGTTTGCACAACGACGACAGGCAGGCGTTAATACAAAATTCAGTTCTTACTGGAGTGTATGCTTATATATTTAGAGAGTTTGATTCAGAAAAAAACGTACAGTGCAACATTGACCCTTGGAGGAATTTCAAACGGATTTACTATAGGTATAAATTACCATCACAATAATCTACTGTGGGGGCTAAGGCACTGAAACCATTCTAAGGAAGGAAAGGGGTTAAAGTAAAAAAAAAAATATTGGCGTCAAATAGTTTTCTGATTCGAAGAGATTAATAGTGGCTACCAGATGGCACTCCTCACTTGTTTGTAGCTTTGCATAAATGGAAAATTTATTTTAAAAGTATATTTTCCATTCAAGTATGATTGTTTAAAAAAAACTTGTCAACATTTTTTTACAATTATTTTCTACTGTATTTCTTATTTATCGTAACATATTTTCTATATATATTGTATTCTATGTTATACGTTTCTTAATGACATTTTACGTGTTACATTTGAAGAGGAGCTTATGACAATTCAGAACAGAAGGGACATACACAGAATGAATGCCTTGGCAATCTAGAGCTCTTGCCCCACGAAATCGCTACTTTTCTGTAAATTATATGTAATTTTAGAGATGATGATAGACATTTTAGTAAAACATGCCCCGAAAAAGACTTGTCTACGCCCCTGCAAAACAGTGAAAATTTTACAGTTGAGCAGTTAGTAATGTTTCCCCAGAAGTTATATCTCCGATAATTCCGAGTGTGATATGAGTATTTGTGCATTATAAATTTTCACCCATAGTGTATTGACACGCACTACAAGGAACAGTTCTGAATTCTTTACTGGTTCTCCAAATGATCTCATGCCAATTGGGTCAACCTTGGTCATATCCACATCTGAAATATCATGTTTTATTTCACTGATTCCGAAAACTATCCATTCGACACAAATATAGGATATTTTCGATTCTTTTTGCCTGTCACTCTCCCATTGTCAACTCTATGCGAACCTAGGCTTGACTTGGACTTACATAGCATCCACAGTGTCACTATTAAACTTTGCACATGAATTCGACACTAATATCATTCGTATTTGACATCTTTTACATTTCATCTTCACCCCCATAACTATGGAGAAATTTCAACCAACGTAAGTATAATTATAAATTACCATTTGAAAGATATGTGTATAGGTGATCTTTGTCGGAGAGGAATTCGTTAACTACTTTCTCGATCTCAATGTATTGCCTTTTCTTGCTTTCCTTGAAAAAAAAATTGCCACAGTATTCAACTTTATCTGGACAATTGTGCTATGAATATAGCTTTTAGTGATTTAATTCACTGAACGCTCGCTTAGATGTTGCTTTTGTCACAGGAAAAGTGAGATACAGTTATAAAAGAAAAATGAAATGAAATATTTAAGTTTTACGTCCCACATTTATACCGATTACGCTAATGGTGACATTGATGCTGAGAAATGAATGAAATCCTGGAATGAAGAAGTGGGAGGAAACGGGAGAAACTCGAGAAAACTCATTAACGCAGTGGATGTCCATAATAAAGTTCATTCGTCGATAGCGGGGATCGAACCAAGGACCCCATGCACCATTGGTAAAGTTATAAAACAATAGGTGCCTAAACAAATACGAAACATTACTATCAATGTGAGTTATATAAGATTAGATCTTTAGCTATTTCATTCTAAGGTAAACTTTCAATCAATCTTGTTCTTCATTACTGTTCGAAAACGTAAAGCTCTTGCTGCAAGGACCTGATAAATCTTTTCAGTAGAATTCACAGTCTATAGCTCCTTCACAACTTCTTTTTCATCTAAGGCTTAACTAGTTGCATTTTAGACATTGAGAAAAAAGTATGAAATTATATAAAAACCTCCAAAGTGGAATTACGAAACTTCAGTGGGCTCCTTTTCGCTGTAGGACTCCCTCAGCACACTCCCGTTAGTTACGCCGGGTGTATGATACAGTTTCCCCTTTTAGGAACATTTTCTAAGGAGGTACGAGTTTTCTTTACTGCTGTGTGAATTGAGTTGTATTTGTTAGAACTGCTTTTTAAAGGAGACGAAAGATCCTATACTCAAACACAAATCATGTCTTTCAAAGCTCTAATGGAAAACGAAACGAATCGTCGTATACATGTTACGTTTTTGAAGAGAAAAAGAGCAAAATATTGATTGCACCAGGGGTGCCCATCCCCCCCAAAGCTGATGGCGCACTCCGCCCAAAACTAATAATATCTTCCCTCCTCAAAACTCAAGTCCTCTAAAAACAATTGCCCAGTGTAGCAGTAGTTTTTATAGTACTAGTAATTGTTATTTTGTTGTTTTTATTTCCTGTAGTAGTATTATAGAATGCTTGTAGTAGTAGTAGGGGCAGTAGTAATTATAAAAATGGCATTACTTTTATTAGTAGTCTTGGTAGTGTACAATACTAAATATGTTCTATAAGGATATTGAAGGGTATAAAAACTTCTACACACTGTGTATGGCACAGGTATTCTTTTTTTACAATTAGTAGTATTATTTTTTTCTTTACAAAATATTGATATAATTCTCTTGTACATGAAAAGTAAGACGCAAGTTACAAGTTATTGAGTTTGATACCAAAAGAAAATGTTATCCTCGAAATTAGCCTACAAAAAGAAGTGATATGCAACAAAAAACATTCCTGTAAAAGAGCCAAGTACGAGTGTCCTTAAAAAGAATTGAAATCACAAAAATAGGCGCCAAGTTCTGGTGGACAACAGTTACAAACACTCACTGGCTCACTTCAAATTTAGATTTGAAACTTGGCTGTTGTCTGTATGGTTACCACTAGCTCACAATTATGTCAAACTACTTTATAATTTTCAACAGACAACAAGTTTCAAATCTAAATTTGAAAGTGATTCCTTGAGTGTTTGCAACTGTTGTTCACCAGAACTTGGCGCTCATTTTTGTGATTTCACTTCTTTTTAAGGCCGCTCGTACTTGTTTTTTTTTTACAGGAATGATTTTGTTGGATTAAATTATTACTGGTCGTGGTGGTGACATTAACCTACCCTTGATGTCCTTTATAGAGTAATATTTTTTTTCTTTGCTCACTCGACAAAGCAAATTTGTCTATAATATCGCTGTTGAGAATGCATTCTAAACTGTCTTTTTCGGAAGAAAGGACAAGCATGTCGGAGAGCCACACATCTCCCATGCTGCTTCTTAGTCTATTTTTTACAATCTTTACTTTACTCATAATCCTCTCTACTGAGCAACTCGTTGCTGGTAATGACAGAAGTATCTGGTATAATATTGTTAGGTATGGAAAACCAGACATATTCAACAAACACCTGTAAGGCCTAATGAATCCTTTCTTCACCCACTGATCCAGACTAATCCAGATATATCCACAAAGCGATAAACCGACCAGCCCATCCTTTCATATAGCAACTTGCGCGGTACTTCATTCATAGTTTCTAAGCAGGGGGTAGGGGGATTCATTCTCGAGATTTTAAAAAAATTGCATCGTGTTCCAATGTTATTCTGACGACAGCAAAATTACTTATTCGACATTAGAATAAAATTCTTCCCCAATTTTTTTATTCCCCCAGTTTTTTTCTCGATGGCACAACTTGCGCCATTCATCCCTCCTGTGGGGGGCCCTTCTCTCTTAAAACGAACCAACCTTTCCTTTCATACGGCTACTTGCGCGGTACTTCATTAATCGAGTATCGAAGCAGGGGGTACGGGGGTTTACCTCGGAAAATTTTGAAAATTAGCTTCTCAAAATCGTGTTTTAATGCTATTCCGACAGTAAAATTGCTTGTTCGAAAGTAGAGTAAAATCCCCCCCAAAATTTTTCTCAATGGCGCAGCTTGCGCCATACATCCCCCCTGTGGGCGGCCCTGGATTGCACAAACGTATAATGGTATTATTTACATGCAAATTTATAACTTATAAAACGTGTTGGCTTGTTAGATGAGGGTTAGTAAACGGATTCTTCTGCTGGTGGTCCTACGTTCGAGTCTCGTCCATTCTTGTTGCGTTTTTCTTTTAGCTACACTGAGTTTGTGCATTCCAGATCTTCAAGCTTGAACCAAATTTAATACCAGTTAGTGTATTAAGAGTAGCTGACATTATTTTCAAATACGACACGTTATTACATGCTTTTCATTAGCTTACAGTACTCTACTTTGATATCAACTCTTCCATCCTTCATTTAGCTCATTTCTTGATGGTTTTGTTACAAAATTCATGAATCCTGATGGAAAAATTGCTTTACCACTTAATGGTGACTGCTTTGAAAGCAAGTGCAAAATATGAGAATTAAGTGTCATATGTGTAGTTTCGTGTGTAGAAGAAACAAACTTGTGAACCAAAGGTTTAAGAACAACTCAAGTTATTAATATAAACTTTGTCGAAGATTATTCACTTATATCATCATAAAAGAAACACGAAAGACGTTCTGAAACGAAGAAATACAACATACAACTTTGCAAACGGAGGCAAAGAAATCTAAGGTAATAAGACTAAAGACGATTAGTTTACGGCGTAGTGATCGTGGTTGAGTGGTCAAGGCACTCGATTAGTAATTTTGAGGTTCGTGGTTCGAATCCGCGTCGGGCACTTTTTTTACTTAGGATTTTTGATGGCGATTGATCGATGATGACACACGTTTTATTATATTCAGATATTTCAATACTCGGATGTTTCAATACTTCAACTACCAAATCTTCATTGATAATAATAGTAATAATAATACTTATTATTATCTCGTAGAAGATTAAAGCTAGTAGCTAATTATTGCTCCGGTCATGCCGTTACAAGTAGAAACGTGACATTTGGCAACAATATTTCTGTTTTGTTTAATGTTGCCCACGAGAAGAAAAATTTCTCATCTTGTTTCTAAACAAACAAAATAACATGAGAATTAACATTTTACATTCGAGAGGGATAAGGGTAATTCAAATTATCATATCGCTTTAGAGATGAGAATCGAGACGAGATGAAAAGTATCGTAAACATTTCACGTCTTGTTACGATTCTCGAAATAGTGCATGTCCATTGTTTAAGTAACAATTGCTCTGTACACGAAATCTTATAAGCTTTTTGTTACTTTGTATTTTACAGCTCATTGAATTATGGTCTGTGTAGGTATTTTTTTAGCAAAGCTTTTATACTTACCTCTGCATATCCTAAAATTAGTATACTATATGTCTTACTGTTGAATGATATTCAAATATTTCTATTACAGTTATTTTTCTTAAAACACTTTCTACATGAAACGTTAGTGGCAAGCTTTTATTTAAAATGTGGGTAATTGCAGAGGTGTATCTTGAAGGTGCGGAAACCCTTCTCGGAAATCCCTACGTTTAAGTAAGTTTTTCCAAATTTTAGACCTACTTTAAAACTTTAAAACCATTATTATTATTATTATTATTATTATTATTATTATTATTATTATTATTATTATTATTATTATTATTATTATTATTATTATTCAATTGAATAGGGGGTTTAATGGGGACGTCAGCATCTCAGCATCAAGGCTATATGTCCCCGTCACGATTAACACGGTTGCTCTGGAATAAAAGATGTAAAGACAAACAGGTTAAAAGACTAGAGCGCAAGAAACAAAAGTGCTGCTAAATAAAAGGAGAAAATGGAAAAGAGAAAATAAAAGAATAAATGAAGTAAAACAGATAACAATAAGAATATATATAGAAAAACAATAAAAGCTAAAATTAAAAATTAAAATTAAAAGAAATTAAAAATTAAAATTAAATTAAAAATTTAAAGAAATTAAAAATAAAGCAATTAAAGCAAGAGCTAAAGAAATTAAAATTTAGCAGCAATAAAAAAGCGACAACACACTAAAACAGCTCAGAGAACGTGAGCAACCCCAGAAGTTTTAACAAGTTAACTACCCGGCGAACTATATCACTTGAATCCCCAAAGCGCGGGTAAGAACATAAGCAGTCCGAAACGTTCTCTGAGAGCTGAGTATTCAGGACATTCAACAAGAATGTGCCGAATACTCAGCGGGACTATACACTACTCACAGTACGGACGGTTCAATCTCCGCAGCAAGTAGCCATGCGTCAGATGAGAGTGTCCGATACGCAGACGCTCCAGGAGCACTTCATCTCGACCACGATGGCATTAGGACGTACGCCATTTTCCTAGGAGTGGCTTGACTGCATGTAACTTATTCTCAAGAGCCTGGTCCCAATCTGCTTGCCAGTGAGAGCGCAACAAAGAATAGAAATGATGCTGAAGATCGGAGCAAGGAGGCTATTCTCCAGTGCAACCTCGGCCAAGGCGGCGTTCTTGGCAGCTGTGTCAGCACGTTCGTTTCCCGGATGCCGACATGACCCGGTACCCAGTAGACAACGACGACACAATGCTGCAATTCATGGCACGACAGAGTGCATACTAAAGACATTCTGTAGACTCAAAATCACGCTCTGAAAATCGGTGCAAATAAGCACACGACGGAGTGAAAGCGTGAGAGCGTGGTCTAAGGCAATCTTAACTGCAGTCAATTCAGCAGTGAAGACGGAAAACAGGCGATGCAAATGGAATTCGGAGCTGTGCTCGTCGGTGACAAAGGCACAGCCTACAGAATCCTCATTCTTAGAACCATCCGTAAAAAACACATTAAAATCGGGGTACCGATCTAACAGTGCGGCAAACTCTTGTTAGTAAACCTGGGAACTAGTAGCCTGTTTCGAATGCAGAGACAATCGTAAATCATGGCGAGGTAGATGAAGTAGCCACGGTGGAATAGCACAAAAGTGAACCAACGAAAGAGAGGGCCACATTAAATCTTCGGCAAGGAAACTCTCACGCGCACGAATGTACCATGGACGTGTAGATCGAGGACGTGCAACATAGCGCTCGTATATCCGACCACCACGGAGACATGGTCTACATGGGTGGTCTGGAATACAACGCATTTGCGCAGAATAACTAAGAAGTAGTCTGCTGCGACGATATGCTAACGAAGTTTCATTGGCTTCAGCATACATGCTGACGACGGGACTAGTTCGGTAGGCGCCAGTAGTAATACGAATACCCTGGTGATGCACTGTGTCAAGTTGTCGTAACAGAGAAGCACGAGCAGAACATAGACAAGACAGCCATAGT